>NC_051851.1:171818731-172129072 GCF_905115235.1 Hermetia illucens
CCTTAAATGAATTTGCGTCCATTTTGAAAAATCCTGTGGCATTAAAAGAAATTTTTTCATGAAGTAGTTGTAGCGAAAAGTTTGTTATCTGTAAGATAAAGTAAGTCCATTATAGATAAAGATATATATATGTATGTAACAAATTAAATAAAAATAAGATCAAAATTTAATAATTTTTTTTTAAATAAAAAGGAGCAGGGCTAAAAATCCTTTACCTTCATTGACAAATCGGAACTTTTCAAGTTGCATTGAAGCTTGTGTATAAGGAACGCTGAACTTTTCACCTGAGATATTATAAGGATAATTCAAGGATAAATAGTTCTTAAGATGTAATTACCTCATTCATACATTCTTCCGCCCTCAAAAGGAAGAATAATGGCGCCAAGAGGTATAAAATTGGTAATGGTATTAGTTCTATTGAAAAAAAGGGCACAATCCACCAATTTATTTTTCAAGGAGTTATTAAGGATCACAGTATTTGCCTTACCAAGAGCGTGGTATACCACTTTATTATAAAACTCCCAATATATCCAGTAAATGCAGCATTCACAACTAATTGCGGTGTTAACTGTCGTCACCGCCCAGGATGTTCCAAAAAAATCATTCAATCCTTGCACCATTTCATAGATAATCTGGTAACGTTTCTGAGCCTTAACAATTCGCTTCCTTAAATATTCCTCAAACAATTCAGGACACCGTGGATTATTTGTATGCGAAGCAAACATAATTATGTCACTTAAGTCCTTATTCAATTTGATCAGCTCCACTCGAATAAATTCAAGAAAAAGGATACTTTGACAGTAGTGGAACAGAAGCGGAATAGAGCTGGATTCGACTGTCATCCATAACCTGACCAAAGGTTTGTCATCAGCAATAGCGTGATATAAATTCACTTCATATGCAGCTAAGTAAATGAATAACACATAGATCTCCCACAAAATTCGGGGTCTACCAGTATTTCGACATTTCACTGGATACTTATCGTGAAGGGTTTGTAATTTCGCAAAGAATCCTTCGAGTTTTTTACGCTGCAGAAAGGATTCCATTAAAACTGTCATGTGGGCTATTATTCCTGACGAAAGTTTTGCAATATCATGAATTTGACCGATGATATCACTGGGAAGTAGTAAGGTATCTCGATGATGATACATGAGGGATGCTTTGACAGAAAGTGCAGAAATTAGAAAAAGCGACCATGAAACAACAAAAGGACTCGATTTAGGTTGAAGTTGAATGGAAAGCGGGAAAAATCCTAAGATTTGAAATAGTTTTAAGTGGTAGGAAATGGTTTTACTCCGAATGAATGAGGACATTTCAACGGGTATCCTTGCTGTGACGTACAGTGTCTTTTACTGAAAGGAACTCGGGCAAGGCTTTCAAGTATAATATGTTGGAACAATTAAAAAGAAATTAGACGTTTTTATGTGGTATAATTTGAATGAAGCTCAATTCATTAGTTGGAATGTATGCGAAAAATTTTTCATCAATTATAATTTTTGCCCCGAGCAGATCCCACATTGGGCGCAAATTGAGTAAACCTTATAATGCTACAACTTACCTTACGTTTAAACCTCCAAGACCATGACTCCTGTGGGAAGAGCAAGAGGAGTATAGTCCAGCCGGCTCAAATCTTCAGAAAGGGCCCGCAGTATTCATGAACGATAGGAGGTCCCCCACCCTGCAACTAGAGATCTCTTTAAGGTCCTTAGAATTGTTTACCTAGTGTCCGCAGCCTGGCTCTAATTAAGGGTTCCATCCTCTCTGAAGTTTGGGTAATGCGAATTGTAGGCTATGCGAAGTCTGGCAGCATGTTCCTATAGGCGGGCATTGGAAGGTAATCCTATGTCACGCTTGGGGCTCGCATCATGCCGGAGCCACCGATCTTTTTCCCGTGTCGACATCCCTTCAATTGATTTCGAACCGCACTTTCTAGTCCCCTTTTTCAATGCCTCCAGGCACTCTACAGGTATTCGGAGGAGAAAAGACTGGCGGTTTACTTAGCGTTCCTCCTCTTTGATCACTACTCTGTTGTTCATGCTATTCTAGGGTTTTGAGGGCTTAAGAGGATAGCGAAGTATTTCTTCGTTGCTCAAGTTCTAATCACCTGCAAATACCTCTCTGGAACTGTTTGTGGCATTCGGCCAAAATGAATGCCTAAAATTCAAGTTGCGTGCTATACTATAGCATCGTAAATGGGGATTGAGGTCGATTGCTTCTCACCACGTAGACTGAGAGGAGGTATAAATTTCCATCCACTTAAAGGTTTCTAATTCAGGCTTATTAATTTGCCTGAAATGATACTGGCGACCCATAAGGACTCCGGTATCTCCAGGTGGTTTCTGTTTTATTTGAAATGAGGGTCATCACGCCACATGTCTTCTGTTAAGGCTTATTAGTTCCTTCTTGTCGGAATATTTCTACACAAGGGATCCTCGTGACCATTGGTGCTGGAGGAACGATATTGTGGCTGGAAATTTTGCAACTTAATTGCTACCGAAATATCAACAACGCCTCAGATAGGGACTGACCTTACGGCGAGAGCTTTGGCTATCGAAAACGGACTATGATTGGTTTCCGGAATGTGCGCTCGCTCCTTGGCAATGGTAACAAGGGTCCTCTGAATGCTCCCTTTCTCCAATTTGAGTGGGAATTCCAGCGATATAAACTGGACATTCTGGGAATAAGCGCGGTAAGATGGTGGGACTCTGGAAAATGCTCCCCTTCTTTTTGCGGCAATGTGCTTTTGTATGGTGCGAAACCAAGTGGTAGCACACACAAATCCTGTGTCCAGTTGTTTCTGACAGTTACCGCAAGACGCGCTCTTCTCACCTGGGAGCTGGTCTCTGACAAACTTCAGTTGCAAGATTCCGGTTCAGATTAAGAAGCATTGCAATTGTACACTGATGCAGTGGAGAAGGATTCTTTCAACGAGCAAGGCTTCCTTAAGGTATGATCGCGATGGGTGATTTGAATGCTAAGGTGGGATTTGCAGACATCTTACTAGGGTATGTGATGAGGAACCCCGATCTTGACGATTGTAACAATAATGGTAGGAGTATTTCTGGAACTTTCACCGCCTTGTCATTGGTGGCACAGTTTTTGACCACAGAGCCTGAAATAAGGTTAGTAGGATTACGAGCAATCAAATCGACAACTCTGAGACCAGCAGCAGGTTTTGGAGCTGTCGTTTGGGCATATTCAAAAAGAGTGGCATTGACATCAGCCTCGAAAGGAATCACCATCTGATGGTCGCTTACGTTCACTTGCGTGATGTGTTTGCTACTTCTCGCAGAGTTAGGGAGCTTCGAGCCCCTAAACTTAACATTGACCTCTTGTACGAACCAGTTGTCACTCGTAAGTGGGAGAACTATCTTGTTAATGAGCATGGGGCTACCGTAAAAAATGCTCTTCTGTCGGATGTTAGACAGGTCGTCGGCCACTGTCCCGAAGAAGTGGTATAAAATCTGGTTGACTTTGGAATTGTTGAAATAGGTCCATGAAAGGAGGGGTTGAAGTCTTTATTTACCGCTGCGAGCGATGGTGGGCGTGATGCGCTCGAGCTCCAATGCCGTCCGAAATCCTGCGTAGTGTATGCCATGAGATAAAACCTGTTTTGAGTGTGGAAATTGGTGTGGTATTAGCGCGTTCCATGGTGCTTCAAAGATAGTAGCTTAAATCTGTATTTTTCTGCACTTCCAACATCAACACCTTATCGATTATTTTGGAGCAGTGCGCAGAGTTTAGATTTTCACTGTACCTGCTTTTCATCGATTTCGAGAAAGCTCCCGTTAGCGTTAACAGGGAGTGTATCTTGAGTGCTTTACGCAGAAGGGGCATCCTGGAAGAACTAAAACTGCCTTGTCCGGAGGACGTGGAAGAATTAAATGGACGATTACATTGTTCTTCCAACATCTCTCACTGGGTTTTAGACTTTTGTCCAAATTTTATAGGATTTCGAAAGAGAGGTAAATTCAGTTGGGCTGAAGATAAAGACCAATCAACTCAGTCTGATGGGTCATCGCATTATCCCTATTTGCATTAATGGGCGGAGCAGGGAAGGCTTTTATTAGTTTATATATCTAGGAGGCGTGCTTTCTGCCGACGGTGGCACTGAACTAGATATTGCTTGACGCATTAATAGTGCTAGATCCCCTTTTGCCGTCCTGCCTAAAATCTGGAGATGCAGTTATCCCAACACCCCGATCATTTGGGGCTATTCTGTGCAAGTGTTCTTCCTGGGTGGATATATGGGAGCAGTACATGGAAAGTGAACTCCACTGTTACTCAAAAGCTCCAAGCCTTCGTTAAGACAAGTCAGCGTCGTATTATTGGCGTACGCTTGCCTGACACTATCTCAAATGAAGGACTTGGTAGACACACAGGGAAGTGGCTGTGGATAGCTCACACACTCTCTCCACCCTCCCGATATGACCGACGAGTGGGTCGTTTCAAATGGTAAGGTACTTAAATCTCAGTGGCCTCTTTGAGGACAGAATTTAGCGCTGTGGTGCGCCGTTTTGATATCACTAAGTCCTAAGGCTATGGCTGCTGTGATAACAACAAGGAGGCAGAGTCCAGCCGGCGCAGATTTTCAGGGGAAGCTGTAGCAATCATGAAGGGAACCAGCTCTACAACCCTGCAACGAGAGGTCTCACTGAGGTGCTTAGCGAATGGACTTAGTGTCCATAGTCTGGCTCCAGCTAGAGCTGGGTAATCGCTTTTGATACCGTCATTCACAACATATTCCTCACCAAACTCTATTTATTTAATTTCTTCCTATTAATTATTACACGGCTTGCATCGTACCTTCTCAATGAGCGACAACCAGCCTAAAATAAAAACGACTTAAGCGGAACCATTAGGGAGAGGATACAACGGGTCAAAGCATCATCAAACCACTCCCTGTTTTGGATCTACTAGCTAGCACCTGTCCTTCTTGATAAGTCATAAAAGTGTGCACACCAGTCTATGAAAAGGATGAAGAATTTCCTCCTCCGTCAAGTTGAGTAGATAAAGAAAATTCACAGCTTTTACTTTGAAAGGTGATACTTTGCTCAGGATTAACCATGAAATTCTCACAATTGGCTGCAAGCTGGCATTCACAAGGGCCCCTTAATCCTTCCCATTCTGTTCAGCAAGTATTTGCTGCTCTCATACTCGACCGGATTTAGATCCTTCTAGAAGCTCCTGATTTCACCGTATATGTCACCACGAAGGACACGGCGGTCCATCTGAACTCTTATTTAGATGAGCTCCACACCCCCTCATTGGAAATAGTGGACCACCTTGGTGTAGCTATGATATCGATGACTAGCTAAAAGGAAAGCTAGTGTTGAGTATTTCAAATCGGTGCTCCTAGGCGATGGTGAACTGCCATATAAAATGACTCCACAAGTCAGTGCTCACTGAAAATGTGCCATAGATCTGCGTTAGTTGGTATGGTCATATCAACTGCACTGGTGACAACACGGCACCAACAAGGCCTTAACCATGACGGCAAAGAACAAAACGTTTGACAGGCTAAACAACGCTCTGAAAAGGTTTTGATCTTGTTTGGACAAAGGATTACTTGTGCCTTTCTTTCGCTGGTAATTTAGATTTTTTGCTCGTACAGGCTCCTCCAACAACGGAGGCCATCAGTTTGGTCCTCGCTGGATTTTTTTCAACTCCAACAGGAGATCCTTTTCTGAATTACAGAAAGAACAAGGGAAAGGAAAGAAAGAGTATGAGAATGTATGAGTGAAACTTATTTCACTTTCAGGGGTAGATTCATCAAGACAATCTCCTTAGTTACAATGGGAAACCCCCCTCTGCAAGAGAATTTGGAAAAGGAGGGGATAATCCTTCTATTCTGGGTAAGATTTGTGGATGATGTTCATGCCGTGGTCAAAAGGCAAGAAGTAACCGCTGTTTTGGCAAGTCCTCACAACGCCTACAGAAAATGGATCACAGTCTTCTTCAAAATAATGTACAAGGGTGGAAAGGTGGAGTTTGACATCCGCAGCAAAATCAGCGACACCTGATGAACCATCCCAATAACCTCCAACTATTCATGGACTCAAAAAATGGACCCCTTCAACTCCAACAACTCCCTAAGTCCAACAAAGAGAAAGAATACATCCTCATCAAGGGGAAGATGAACGGCCACAGAGAAAAAACTGTAGAACATCTGATGAGACGAAAGGAGAGGTGACGCAAAAGGAGGGAACTAAAGCACCTAAGCGTGCAGCAGGGAAGCCCAGAAAACTGAAACAGATACCCTCGCATTTACTCCTGGGCAACATAATATCCAAAACTTAATGACGGGGACAAATTTGGTGCCAATAGTAAGAAGGAAATAGTGACTGAGGTAAAAACTGGATTTTTCAAAAAGACTGAAAAGGTTTTCATCTTATTTGGACAGAGAGAGAAGAGAAGAGAAGAGAAGAGAAGAGAAGAGAAGAGAAGAGAAGAGAAGAGAAGAGAAGAGAAGAGAAGAGAAGAGAAGAGAAGAGAAGAGAAGAGAAGAGAAGAGAAGAGAAGAGAAGAGAAGAGAAGAGAAGAGAAGAGAAGAGAAGAGAAGAGAAGAGAAGAGAAGAGAAGAGAAGAGAAGAGAAGAGAAGAGAAGAGAAGAGAAGAGAAGAGAAGAGAAGAGAAGAGAAGAGAAGAGAAGAGAAGAGAAGAGAAGAGAAGAGAAGAGAAGAGAAGAGAAGAGAAGAGAAGAGAAGAGAAGAGAAGAGAAGAGAAGAGAAGAGAAGAGAAGAGAAGAGAAGAGAAGAGAAGAGAAGAGAAGAGAAGAGAAGAGAAGAGAAGAGAAGAGAAGAGAAGAGAAGAGAAGAGAAGAGAAGAGAAGAGAAGAGAAGAGAAGAGAAGAGAAGAGAAGAGAAGAGAAGAGAAGAGAAGAGAAGAGAAGAGAAGAGAAGAGAAGAGAAGAGAAGAGAAGAGAAGAGAAGAGAAGAGAAGAGAAGAGAAGAGAAGAGAAGAGAAGAGAAGAGAAGAGAAGAGAAGAGAAGAGAAGAGAAGAGAAGAGAAGAGAAGAGAAGAGAAGAGAAGAAGATGGAGTTGTGTCTGCATTGCGATCGACATTTCAACGAACGTCTCAAATCTAAAATTTATCGCAATTTCGACCGTTCTGCCTCTCTCAATGGTTCTGAGTGTTGGCCGGCCATGAAAGACAATGAATGGTGTTTTGGGGTTATGGAGACGGGAATGTTGTGTCCACAATATATTGTGGAAACCCCTTCTTAGATTGCGGCTTCGAGTTAGGGAGAGTTTAGCTCTTCGCTCACGTTCAAAATGGAAATAGTTTTTTTTTCAAATTTCAGGAGCACCATTTTCTTAAACGCCCGATTTTTGCATATAATGTGTGTACGTTGAAGTGTCCAAAGGACCATATTAGCCGAGTCATTTAGGTTTTGGTAGACCTGCTCTGTCTATTTTTGCGACTTTCAAATTTCGAGAGAGCTCTTCTCTTCCTAATGATGCTAGTCAATTCAGTGATTTTGGTCATCCCTTAATAGCTACGTTTATAACAGATTCCTGACTAATGGTTGTACAGAATCCTAGTGTTTGAAATTACTTTATGAGGTCAGCTAATATCTTACATTTATTGTTTCTCTTTCCCATATCCCATAAATATTCCATTCTATCCCCCGAAACTCCATGTAGAGAAAAGCACCATCCGAAAAGTATAGGACAGGCCTTCCCAATTCCTCCACGTTTTTCGTATATTCTGGATCATATCCTTCTGTCAATCAACTGTCATGATTTGGTAGCAACTTGCTCCTGGTGAATCTATTCCTGGACAACAATTTGCTCGTTATTTGCTCTTTTATGTCTGCTTTATGCTAACATTGATGTGTTGGAAATGTAGCGTAACATAACAAACTTGACGTTGCTTTGTGTATTTTATTGATTAAATTGAGACGACATCAGTAAATGTGGAATTATCCGGAGGGGGGGGGGGGATGTCGTGTTATCTAGAGACAAGTAAAGTAGTCGCCAACGATATGAGAAATGTATGGCTGTCAATCGAAAATTTCGCTTGGATTGACTTGATTATTGTAAATGTACATATATGACAATGTGGTATCATCTCTCCAGCTATTTACCCTAGAAATTTCGTAACAAGAAATTCATTGGAAATGGAAGGGGGAAAATATCACTACTTAAAGCGGCTCTCTCTTGTTTTGAAGGCTGGAGGGAAAAAAGGCCGGGAAACATCAAAGTGGCTTGCGCACTCTTTGGCAACTACCGCATGCAAGGAAGGGCCTAAACTTCTTTTCTGGAGATTGGAGTACGGTGGAATCCTGGAGGAAAAGTCGAAAAAAACCTCCACTCCTTAAATTTTAGATAAAAACTGGCGGGTGGGGGGAGGAACTAAGATGTGGGATGGGATGGGGAGCATGGGGGGGGGGGGGGGTTGGGAAAGGAAGCTAGGAGTGGCGCTGGGGATAGGTGGGTTTTGAAAATTGGGATGAGGAGTAGTTGCCGGTGTAGATTACTCTACCGTCGGGGTCGAAAAAGAGGTTTCGGGTCTGGAGAGATAGGAGGATTTGGGCGAACAGATGAGTTCGTAGAAGATTCTCGTCGACGATCACAATCTGCATGGCCTGGAAGGTAAGCGGATTAGGAAGGGATAGACATTTATTGAGGAAGTTGAGGACATGACGGGCTAGGACGGCGTCGATGCGCGGCGTTTGGCAGAAGTCGTAGGGGATCTGTTTGGAGAGGTATTTGGAGCTGTCTTCGTTTTTGTAGGCGTGGGAACAGTGGCGTAGGATTCTGCGTTCTTTGAGATTCGATTTGGGTAGGGGAACTGTCGGACCAGAAGATGAACCCGAAAATAAGGAGGGGACGGATAAGCTGTTTATAGCAAAACAGCTTGACTTTTAGAGGTGTTGGGCCGCTGTATTTCAGGATTGGGTAAAGGGATTTGAAGGCATCAGTTGCACGGCCTAGTGCCTTCGCGATACCTGGGAGGTGGGCTAAACGGCAATTCATAGTCACTCCAACGTAGGTGACTTTATTTACGGTTGGGACTGTGGCGCTGTGGATTTTCAGGGATAGGGTTGATATATCGTCCCTTATTTTTGGCGTCATTTTTGCGTTTCTGTAGAATACGATAGTCTCGTATTTCTGTGTATCCAGGGACAGTATCCAGCTGGTGAAGTATAGGTAAAGCTCTCCCAAATAGGAATTTAAGTGGGCTTCACCGGCCGGGAGGTTAATGGTGGTCTTCCGCGTATTAGAGTATTCGGATTGGGTTTGAGTAGGTCAGCGGTGAACAAAGATAGGAGGGTGGCGGAGAGGACTGATCCCTGAGAGATGCTAGCCGGGCTTGAATAGGGAGGGGAGAGGTGCTCTTGGAGGTAGACGTAGGATTTACGCCCGTCAAGAAAGTTAAGAATTAGTTTGCAGAGGTGCGGATGGAAATGGAGGACTTCGGAAAGCTTATAAACGAGTCTGTATTGCCATATGGAGTCGAAAGCTTTCTTCATGTCGAGGAGACAGGCTATGGTCGGCGCGTTCCGAGCAGACCGAGGAGGACGTCCAATTTGAGCACGAGGAGTGCATGCTCAACCGAGTGTTTGGGTCGGGGAGAAAATGATTGGAGTCATAGTGTTCGTCGAGGTTGCCTTTTATGGTTCGCCCGAAGATCTTGACGGAGGATGAAAGGATCGAGATAGGTCTGTAGTTATCAGGATTTAGAGGATTATGATTCTTTTTTTAGACAGGAACTATCCGAGCACTCTTCCTATCTGTTGGGAAGGAGCATTGATCAGGCAATTGTTGATGATGGAGGACATGATGGGAGCAATGCTAGGGACGCATTTCTTTAGTACGATGTTGGGGATTTTGTCAAATTGTCCAGTTTTTTTGTTTTTTGAGGAGGCGATGGATGCCCTGGCGAAGTCTGGATTGACATAGTGGATGGGATGGGCCCTGACTTGGGTTGGCGAGTGCTTCAGTGAAGGGATCTCGTGTAGGTTGAAGAATATGGAAGGGAAAGTGGGAAAGGAGTTGGGAGATTTTTCCGTTAACCTCGTTGTCAAAACTTGGTTCACGGAAGTAGAGGATGCAGTGGTGTGTCTGAAGGAAGTGGTCAACGAGAACGTTCACCTTTTCTGTGGGGGGTAGGATCGCGTTTGGTTGGACCGATTTGCCTAAACGCGAAAAGTCTTCCTGAGTTCCTCATATGTACCAGGGTTTAGTTTGGTATTGGAGAGGCGGTTGGGAAGATATTGGGTGTAGAAGGTGAGGACTCTTTCGCGGATGGACCTGTCTATTTTGCGGATTTCGGAAAGTAAATGAGAGGATTGCGGAGAGTATCTATTTTTAAATAGTCTCCGCCTGAGGGTCTTTTTATATTGGATGTCGTGGAGGGTAATGAGGCTCGTCACATACTTTCCGTATTGTTTCGGTGTATTGACGGATTGTTTGGTTAATGGGGTCGCTGGGAATTGTACTGCTGGAAGGGAGTAGGAGGGGCTGAAGTTTAATTTTGAGGGCCAGGTTGATGTGTTTGCAGTTTGTGCGTTGGAAGTTGCGAACTGAGGGCGGGGTTGAACGAATGACTCTGTCTGGGAGTTTGATGTGTAGGATTATGGCGTCATGGTCGTTGATGCTAGGGACTGTTTCGAGGAAGGGAAAGGTGTTTGGGTTGGAAATAACAGTTAGGTTACTGCTAATCAGGAGGTGGTTTAAGGAGGAATGGCAGTGGGTTTTGTGGAAGGTTGGAAGGATCGGGCTGAAGTGGGCTAAGTTGATGGCGGGATCGGAGTTTGTGAGGAAACGGTGGAGCTGATCCCCGTTTTTGTTCGACCTCGCATGGAACCAGTCTGGCGTTGGCGTCTCCTCTGATAATTAGAGACCGTTGTTTTCCAGAAGGGCGAGATTGAGAAGCGCAGAGCGACTTGATGCGGAGGAAGTCGTGTGTGTTTAGGGATTGGTTGGGATAGTAAACGGAGGCGTCGAAGACCGAGGTGGATAGCGATTCAAAAGAGATGAGGGTGGCTTCAACTGATTTGAAGGTGTTGGGAGGTGGGTGAATTTGTGTGGCTGGGAATTTATCGGAGATGAAGACGGCCATTTCACCACTGGTGCTGCGGCACTGAGGGTTGGCCGAAAGAGGTTAAAATTGGGAAAGATTGTGTCTAAATGTCAACCTAGTTTCACATAGGGGAAATATATGGGGTTTGTTCTCGCCAAGGAATAGCTCGAATTCGTGACTGTGAGCTCGGTCCATAATGGAGTTGATGTTCAACTCGATTATCCTAACGTCCATTAATGAATGCCAAGATACCGACCACTGAATTGAACATCTGCAAGAACTCTTGCGATTTCCTGGCGAACTCAAGAAAGTCTGGATTGGAGATGGTGGTGGGGTGGTTTACATGGGTAGGTGCATCAGGGGAGGTGCATGCTTCGCGCGGTGTCTGCGAAGGACACAGGCGGATGGGTGAAGGCGAGATTTGTGATTGGGCGACCAGAGGGACGGGAGGCAGTTGTGGGGAGAGGGTGAGTGGGAGATGCACGTTTTTGTTGCCAGTTGGTTGCGTAGCTAGCAATTCTTACATTGCAGCACTTGCTTATTTTCAATCTACTTGAAGTGGACAACCATGTGCTGCATTGCTTTGACAATCCGCAACTGTTCCTCACTGAAAGCCGTGTCAAATGTGACCAACCACAAGTTGAGGCTGATGTCGTTATTCTTTGGCCAGGTCGTGGCAAAGGATCTAGCGCTCAGGGTGCTGGAGACTCAATGAGCCTTCGATTCGTCGGCGATCTCCTGAGGGGAGAACGTCGCATCTAAACCTCGGAGAATGAGGCTGGTCGTCTTCTGGGTCTGGTCTGGTCTTCTGGGACGGGAGACTATATATGAAGAACTTGTTATATTATCTCCACAAGGATCTGTTTGGCAGTAGAGTAATCTTCTGGCGTTTTTGATAATATCTAGTGTGGCCGACCTGATTTTTTTATCAGGTGCTTGTTAGGGAGGGCAAGGGAAATCGATTGTTTAGTGGACTTAAATATTTCTGCGTTTTCTACGACTACGAGTGGAGGGATCTTTCGACCTATCTTCTGTTTATTTGATGGC
This sequence comes from Hermetia illucens, assembly GCF_905115235.1. Lineage (NCBI taxonomy): Eukaryota > Metazoa > Arthropoda > Insecta > Diptera > Stratiomyidae > Hermetia > Hermetia illucens. The sequence continues at coordinate 171,830,811 of NC_051851.1, forward strand.
GCTGCATTTGCTTGTCTTGATTGATAATGGAGGTTGCTGGGCCGCGCTGGTGGGACGCAGCTTCTTCGTTTCGTTGAGCGTGGGGAAGGCCTCATGCTGGGGCCCAGTAGGTAGGGCAAGTTGCGCCTGCTCAACGTGGACGGTTCTTATGGTATGCTTCCCTTGAAGATACTAAGTAATCTTGGGGCACCACCCAAGGATACAAGGGAGATGTATGGGCGGCTTGAGCAATTTTTTCAAAGGTGGTTGATATCGTATATTCTGGGGATTCCTGGTTATGCCAAGGGTCGAACTAGCGAACGAATTTAAAGGGCCGACTTATTGGTGGCTTGCAACCGTGTCATCGATTCCATCCTTTTTAAAAACCTGTAGTCAGCGTCACTTGGGAGGTTTTTGTCTAAGAAACATGAGAATTGAAAAAAGAACAATCAGAACATATTTGTCAAATGCTATTTTCTTGAAGCAAGATATATTTTCGGCTAATTCCACAAACTTTTTGAAAATATGACAAACAAATATCTTCCAATATCATCCAAATCAGCTTCAACGTTCAAACATTAACTGAATAAAAAATACCATATACATTGTAACGAAAGAGAATATCTGTAAAATTGAATGTATCTTAAAATGCTTTTCTAATCTAAAACAATTCAATAATACTCAACCGAGGTAACAATACTCAAGTCTACTGGAAAGAATCCTTTTGCCGTGAAGGATATTTGTTCATGACATAGCTGCAGGGAGAAGTTTCGAATCTGAAATGAGATGAAAGTATTATTTTAAAGAATTTAAGTATGGTGAATTTAAGAATTTACATAATACTATATAAGATAATATGGTAGTTATATAATGACATAAAATTAGATATAATCTGTCAATCACCTGAATAGATAGATGAGTGTTCTCAACAGCACATTCAAGATTATGCAACTGAAATGTTACGTACGTAGCCTGTAATGAAATGAGAATTAAGGTTCACTAATAGCAAAGAAGCAATTGCGGAATTTGGTGTAAGAATATTTCGGAGAACGGAAATCCCATTTGAACATAATTCGTCAGGAATATGCATTCACTTCGATATAATTCTGACATATTATGTCTTAGGAGACAATTTCAAGCGGAAGAGGCAATTTTGACTTATTAGAAATTTGTTGATAATGACAGGATTTCTACCAAACTTTCCATTATTTGAGACCATACTGGATTGAAGAGTATTTTGGGTCCAGGCTCTAGGTCTCTCCTGCATATGGCCACCGTGGTATCTAACACTCCAAGTAGATTAGAAAAAAATTGTTTAAACACATCCCGGGGAATGAGGGGATCTGGAATAAAGTCACTTTGGCGCAGAAAACCTAACCTAGAAGGGTCAACCTTTAGTTTAATTGAAGTCAAAATTATTGAGTTGTCCGAATTTATCAAAGACAAACGCAACATGGATAGAAGCAATCGAGGACACGGTGGTGAAGTTACGGTATAATGAGAAAGTATCGAAAATAGTCTTAAATCTATTCCTTCGGTGGTAACATAGCCAACAAAATTACTTTAAACTGTATATCCGCAGAACTGCAGAGAAGTAAAAGAGTACGAGAAAAAGGAGGAACTAGGTGTGCCAACAACCAGTCGCCAAATAATTCTCTTTATGGTTCTGAGTGTTGGCTGACTATAAAAGACAATAAAAGCCGTCTTGAGGTAATGGAGATGAAGATGTTGCGTTGGACTAGTGGCGTGACACGTTTTGATCACATCTGAAATGAGGATATCGACGATCGTATAGGGTTGCACCAATTGTGGAAAACTGCGAGAGAGGCGCCTTCGATGGTATAGTCACGCAATTCGCGTCAACGAGAATTCACTTGCCAAGATTGCTCTGAACATCGAAGTGGATGGTAAGGGACTAAAAGGGCGGCCGAAACAACGGTCGGTAGATATATTGGATGGTTATTTGAAAGCCTTGCTATTGCATTCTGATCAGGATTTTGATAAAATGAAGTGTCGAAACCAATCACGTCGAGCCGACCCCGCTTTTTGAACGGGATAAAGACTGAAAAAAAAGAAGAAGATTTCTCGTTTGGGTAGTTTTTAAGAATGGAACCTTGAAATAATTGGCTCCGCTTTGAAAAGTACTAATCGAGAACTATTAAGCGTGAAAAAAAAGGCACCCTATTTTGACAGACAGAGAAGATCCCTATCATAAGTGAATTCAACAGAAAACTTGACGGTGGTGTGTGGGCCGCAGATTCGGCTGGTGGAGCAGCGATAGAGGCGTGCAGTCGCTAAGTCATACAATATACTATGACTTGGTTGTCTAAAAGCAGGATATTCATGTATAGTAACCACTACGGACCATTGTCCAAATTTGAAGACTTGTCAGACAACCTTACTCTACACGCAAGGGGATAAATTCCACAGGTGATTATCGGTGATTTTCATATGTGAGGGTTCAAGTGGGAGAGCAGAGATCCTAACGCAAGGGGGTACAGCTTATTAGAAACATTCGCGTAGTCAGATATAGTACTGGCTAACAAAGGTTATGCAAACACCCGTCGAATTCACTTTTATCAGCGCTTAAGCATAATATGTCCCATATGTAACAACCAAGATCAAAAAGAACGTTTGGATGACCTGCAAAAGGGATTGATGAGAAAATTTTCATGGAGATTCGGGTAGACCAGGCGAATAAGGTGGATGAAGGCCGCCATAGAGTGCAATGCATCGTTTATGCTTAAGAGATACACATTCCTTAACAGAAGACCCGACCCTTGATGGATCGACTTGTTATCAAAACAGACGAATAGTTCAGAGAATCGATCAGGACAAATGGAAGGAAAGCAAGCCCGCATCTGAGCAAGAGATCTCCCAGGTTTCATCAGTGTATTCCTGGCGGAAGTACTGGCGATATTGGAAGTCTGTCGATGGCTGGAGCGTGATTCGAGCCCCAAGCGTAACATAGCCATTCTGACCGACAGCCAAGCGGCAATCAAGGCCTTGTACTCAACGACGACATCTTCCCGGTTGGTGGGGCAGTGCAGAGACACGCCCAACCATCTGGGCGGCACGTTCAAGATCACTCTCCTCTGGGTTCCCGGGCATAGGAACATAGAAGGGAATGAGCGGGCTGACGGATTGGCCAGGCAAGGCTCTGCTCTTGGCAGTCCCTCGGGGAATACAGTCGGTATTCCGCTGGCGGCTGTCGGGGGCCGAGTCTACTCGCACTACCTAACAGCCGCGGGCCTGAGATGGCGAAGGCTTACAAGCTGTGCCAAATCAAGGAGAATTTGGCCCGCTTATAACAGAGCCCGATCACGAGAGCTCCTGTGCCAGACGCGTGCAAATGCATTCAAGATTACGGCGGTCTGCACGAGGCACTGGCCCATAGGGGACCATGCCGCTAGGGTCGGCTTACCCTACAACTCGCATTGCCGAAGCTGCGGAGAAGGAAGGGAAACCCTCATGCACTTTCTCTGCGATTGTCCGGCTCTGGCTCGAGTCAGGCTGCGGACACTGGGTAAACCATTCTCTGGGGACCTCAGTGAGATTTCTAGCTGCAGGGTCGGAGAGCTGCTTTCCGCCGTGAATGCTACAGGCTGGCTCTGAAGATTCGAGCCAGCTGGACTCTGCTTCTCTGTTCCTATAACAACAGTCACGGTCTTAGGAGTTTGTGGCATCAAAACGGCGCACCAAAGCGCTAATTGGGCTCCTCGGAGCGGCCACTGATACCTACCTACCTACCTGCCATTCCCAGAACGGGTAGTATGTCCTGCGCAGTCATTTTACGGTGAAAGTTGATTCCAAAGAAAACGAGGCAGACCCTGTCTGAAATGAAACGATGGCGTAGGTCAGGACGCCAGACAGCTTTTTAGAATATCGAATTGGTAGACCTCGGCGCAAAACCGGGGTGTCTAGAGTTCCTTATTAAGACGGGCCTAGACAGGATACCGGTTGTTGCGCCGTTGATGATGATGATGGAGACTTCGATTTTGGAAAAAAGTGAACAGAATACGAAGGAATCATAAAAGAGATCTTATACCGGAGCTGAAAAGAATTGACGAGCAATGCCGAAGGCTTCCGCAGTTAATGTAATAATTAATTTGACGCGAATGCAGTGGTGTGTACTCAAAATCTTGAAAACCCTATCCATTGCGTGGATTTTGACGATATTTTTTGACTGTAGGATTTACAAGAGCCTACTTTTGCCAGCCTTAGATGACGACCATCCAACTATCAATCGAGGCAACGTGGAGGTCTATATTGATTGGGGGTCTGCCATCAACATTGCCGCTTTAGAGGGCAGGTGTTAGAGATATTTCAAGCGTCGTACGGACATCTGGCTGGGCAATATGTAAGTGGTATTGATTGATCCGACCTATGAATTGGGGGAAAGGGGAATGTGGCAGAGACCCTAGTGCACGAAGTTAGTTCCGAGTTCCAAAAGGTATCAATTGTGGTGGAAAAGTAAAAGTTATCTCAGTCACTTAAGACCTGCTCTAGCAAATCACATACGAATCGCGGTACAAAGGGTTATTTAAAGTCAACCCTTATAGACCCTGGCAGTAATGTATGGATAGGCGGTCTGAAACTTGGTGCGATATTGTGTCCAGACGGTGACCAAGCCAGTTAGAAATGCATGAGATAGTTTGCAACTGGTTTCGTATGAGAAAAAATTGACGGCATGTGTCTAAGCCACACATTAGCTAAGTTAGAGGGCTTATTGGGCAGGTTGGTCTCGGATGTAAAAGGACCGCATGGAGAAGTTCTCTGACGTGAGAAAATGTTGTTTTTTAGCGCCCTTCTGGCAGATGATCACGGTAATTCATACTGGTGGTGGTGAGGTGGTGATGGGTGACTGTTCTTCCCATCCCAGAAGAGGTACCGATGGTGGGTTTTGCGGATTAGACCACTCACACGATGTAAAAGTTTACGCTAGAAGGCGGTCCTACTAATGAATCGTGCATTTTCAAGTCTGGCACCTGCAAACTCGCAGAGAGGAAGTGAATTCGATTTATTGGCTGATGGTTTAGAGGGTACGTAACCCTTTTAAAACCATATAAAATGAGGCAGGCTTGGTGGTGGCGAATGTGATCCAGTTGACATTAACGTATGCAGGGGCAATCAGAACGCAGGAGTACGGCCAGATAGGAGTCGAATTATTTCCGGCAACACGAGTGGGATGAGTCTAGAAAAGTACGCATAACATTAAGGTATGGTTTGAGCGGAAAAACTTGGAGACCATCTATTATTTTATGCAGTTCTTCACGGAGGTGAGGTTTCCGGTTTCTGCATTGCTTCACGCTGCATGATTCGCCAAATTGTCCTGGATGCGGTGGCATAGCCGAGGATGCAGAGCATATGATGGTTCACTGGCCAAAGTTTTGCAATTAAGGGAAACAATCTGAACCAAGCGTTGTGAAGTAGCGTTAGCCAAGATAACTATGGTTTCCTCCACATTTGTAAAAATGCAGAGGTAACTGCTGAAGTGAAGAGGAAGAAAGCGGGAAGCACGAATGTCTAAAGGTAAAGCCACCCTGTGAAGTAAGACCTAAATGGTTGGGGCCGTAGAGGGTGGGGATGGTTTTTAGTAGGTAGGAATCCTACATGCACCCGTTCCAGTTTCGACGTCCATATTGCTGATATGGAGCGGACACGTCTTTTTTAAATGCTTACCCCCCTGTGCGCACGTAGTGCATCGCGACGGCATACGAAATTCATCGATACGGAGACATTATATTTTTCTTGGTGGAACAGTGGAATGCCAACTTTGTCTATCGAGTCAGATGACTCAGACGTATCATTGTGTTGGACGAGTAACCCAGAAAGCAGTGGCCAGGGTCGATAGGACACGTAGTAGGGGACTACAATGCAAGTTAAAGAAACATCAAGCTAGCTAACCAGCAAAGCTGGAGGTAGTACTTTAAGTAACTCTGGTTAGAGGTGGATTAAGCTCATAAGGAAGCGCCAATCTTGCAATGGCAAGATTCAAAGGTGATACATTAAATGTTCGGCTCCTGAAAACTGCTTGAGGTCTATTACCTCAGGGAAGCAGGCCCAGAAAGAGTCTTCAGAGGCTTTTAGACTTGGCCGTCGTTTAAAGCGAGCTGGAAGAAGGTTCTTATGGTGAATTTTTAATGTTTCGATTTTGTGGAGTTGTTGGAGATATGCTGTATATTGTTTAATGCAGCACTAGTGCGGGAAATAGCACTGCATACCCTATGCAGCTTTAGTATCGTCTCAGGCGATAGCCTGTGTGGAGTTGCCAAATCTCCCATCAGGCGCGTCCCTTCGTGCGGATAAGGGAATGCTCGGCGAATGTGTCATGGGCATGCACATGCACGCATCCGGAGATGTGCGTGTATGGGCATGCTTATGCGCAGGTCGGGTAGGTGGGAAGTAAACGCCCACCCGTGGATAAAAATTGACTATGGGAAGGACACCCAGAAATTCCAAATATGGAAGAGGAGAAAAGTAGTTTTTTTACGGTGCAGGGCTTCGGAAACCCAGTGCCGGCGGTTTTTGGGAGTGAGCAAGCGGGCTCCCGGCCGTCGATATCCAACGACCGCAGTGCCTCAGTAGTGGGAAACTTGGCTACTGTGGCATCTAATGCTACAAGAGATAATGGTGGAGTCGAAATTAGGTCCACACCGGATCCTTTTAGGAGGAGTTCGAAGCTTGGGAGATCACCACCGAGAACAATGGTTCTTTTTGGTAGTCGAGATTCGTCGCGGGACTTTGAAAGAAATACGAACAGTCCCTTAATCGAGATCATTCCTTGTGGCGCAAGGCGCGAAAGCAAACGGGAACATACCGGAATGGCGTTCGTTACACTTGGGGAACGAATAAATGAACTGTGCGAGTTCATCAAGGAGAGGCGAAATGTCCACCAAAATATTCGAGCCTTGATAAGAGGCATTAAATTGTCTTATATCAAGGCCCTCGAAGAAAAGAATTCCCAAGCGTCAGTTGGCAAGGTCACAAGGGAAACGCAGGTGACGCCTCCCCGTGATAAAGCAGGCGGGAAGACAGGAAAACGGGCTAGAGAAGGTACCAGCGAGCCTCTTGGACCACAGCAAGTCCCGAAGAAGAAAAAAGCCTCTTCACCAAAGAAGGCGGAGCCGGCGAGGGTACCCGTGAAAGTCGGTAATCTCACGATTGCAGTCACAACGCCTACAAAAGGGGAAGAAACCAACGCCCGGAGGCCCGAACAATGGACTAAGGTGAGCAACAAGAGAAAAAAGGACAAAAAGAAGCTCCGCCCGGAAATAATAATTATTTCCCAGAAGGGAAATATGTCCTATGCCGACATCCTCCGAAAGGTGAAGTCAGACCCGGAATTGAAGGATTTGGGGGATAGTGTGAGCCGTATCAGGCGAACACAGAGAGGGGATCTGATGCTGGAGTTAAGTAAATCCGCCGACAAGTCGGCTGATAACTCCCGCGGGAAGGTGGAAAGTGTACTTGGAGAGGAAGCTGAGGTAAGAGCTCGGAAACAGGAGATAGTGGTTGAATGCAAGGACCTAGATGAAGTCACCTCACGGGAGGACATCTGTGCTGCGTTCAAGCAGCAGTTCAACCTTGGTGATATAGACCAGAGTGCCATAAAAAGGATGAAGAAGGCATATGGTGGCACACAGACCGCTATTATTAGTTTGCCGGTGGAATCAGCTATTAAGTTAATTACCGCGGGCAAGGTAAGAGTAGGTTGGGTCGTGTGCAGGCTCAGGGAGCAAATATCTCTAAAGAGATGCTTCAGATGCCTCGATTTCGGCCATTTTGCGGCGGCATGCACTAGCCAGCATGATAGGTCGAGGAGTTGCAGGAAGTGTGGGGAAGAGGGCCACCTCATCAAAGATTGCACCGGAGATCCACGGTGTATGTTATGTAGTGGGAAAGAGGGCGTGGACGGCCGGCATATTGCGGGAAGCAGCAGATGTCCGGTATATAGGAGGGAGCTGAACCGCACAGGCAAATGAGATTGATACAAATCAATCTCAATCACTGTGAGGCAGCTCAGGACTTGCTTTCGCAAACCATTCGAGAGTCGAATGTCGATGTCGCGGTTATTTGCGAGTAGTACAACCACGGCGGGTTCGACTTGGGCGGTGGATGCGTCTGGCAACGCCGCAATCTGGGCGTGCGGAAGACAGGCCATTCAGGAAGTCATGGCCCCCCCGGCAGCCGGTTTTATAAGGACGAAGGTCAACGGTGTCCATATTTACAGTTGCTACGCTCCTCCTAGTGCAACCTTAGCACAATATGAGGAGATGTTAGACAGTCTGGTGTTGGACGCTAGAGACCGCAGCCCTAAAATCATTGCGGGCGATTTCAACGCGTGGGCCCTGGAGTGGGGAAGCCGATCGACGAACACTAGAGGTCAAATTCTGTTGGAGTCATTTGCGGAGCTGGACATCGTGCTGGCCAACGTTGGATGCGTGTCCACCTTTCGAGGAAGAGGGTCGGGCTCGATTGTTGACCTGACATTTGTTAGCACTTCACTGGTGAGGGAGATGGCTTGGCAAGTGAGTGAGCACTACACCCACAGTGACCACCAGGCTATCTTTCTCGCATTGGGAACCGGGGAAGCAGTCAACGACGCTCTGGAGGTGGAAAGACTAAGGCGGTTTGCTGGTCTATCGGAGCTTTCGACGAGGAGACATTCCTGGCCGCATTGGAGGGAGTTCATGATCCGGATGGAACAGCGGTGGAAAGGGTCCCACAGCTGTCTCAGCGTGTAACCGAAGCATGCGACGCTACGATGCCACGACGACGTTTGCACCACGGCAAGAGGCCAAACTACTGGTGGAACACGGAGATCGCTGCCTTGAGATCCTCTTGTCTCCGAGCAAGGAGACTTTCCCACAGGACAAGAGGAAGGCCGGAGCACCAGGAGCGTGAGGAGGAATACAGGGATCTGCGAAGCAACCTTAAGAAGGCCATTCGGAGAAGCAAGCGGGAATGCTACCAGAAGCTTTGCATGGAGGCTAATACGAATCCGTGGGGTACAGCCTACCAAGTTGTAATGAAGAAGATCCGCGGCCGAAAATCACCTCAGGTGACATGCCCACGGTTCTTGTTGCAAATAATTACAACTCTTTTCCCGCAGCAGGAGCAGGACGAAAGAGAACCCCAACTGGCAGCCCAGCAGGCCGTCTTCTCGATCTCGATGTTACCGAAGAGGAACTTTGGGAAATCTGCAGACGTATTGGTGACAGCAAGGCTCCGGGATTGGACGGAATTCCGAACAGGGCTCTGAAGGTGGCGGTCAAGGCCAGACCAAGGTGGTTCGCAAGCACATTCGAATCGTGCATGGCGGAAGGAGTGTTTCCCGCCCAGTGGAAGAGGCAGAAGCTGGTCTTGCTACCGAAGCCCCGAAAACCACCCGGCGTGCCCTCTTCATATCGCCCTATTTGTCTCTTAGACACCATGGGGAAGATGTTGTAGAGGGCGATATACAACAGCTTACGGGTGGTCTTTCAGAGCGGCAGTATGGGTTTCGTCGAGCCCGTTCTACGGTCGATGCAGTAGCAAAGGTCGTAGAATTGGCTCGAAATGCAATGGCCATGGGCAAATGCTGTGCTCTGGTGACGCTGGACGTCAAAAATGCTTTTAACTCAGCCAACTGGGGCTGGATTAAGGGCGCTTTGGCCAAACTGGGTGTTCCTAGCTACTTGGCTCGGCTCATCGAGAGTTACTTTTCGGACAGACTTCTCTGGTACGAGACGGACGATGGGCCGAAGGAGTACATTGTGACAGCAGGTGTGCCTCAAGGTTCTGTATTGGGACCGCTGCTGTCGAACATAATGTACGACGGAGTGCTTGGCCTTCGCGTGCCGGATGAGACAACACTGATTGGTTTTGCAGACGACCTGGCGGTAGTTGCAATTGCAAAGCATCCCGAGGACGTGGAGCTTTATGCAAATGAAGCCATTCATACCATCAAGTCATTGTTACGAATGGTCAAGCTGGACCTGGCGGACGAAAAGACGGAGGCAGTCCTCATTACCAACCGTAGGAAGAACAACACGGTTACCATCCAGGTTGGTAATCGTGAGGTCGTCTCAAAATCGGTTGTCAAATACCTGGGGGTGATGATCGATGCCAAGCTGAGTTTCAACGGACACTTGGATTATGCGCGAGAGAAGGCAGCAAATGCCAGCTCATCCCTTGCAAGGATGATGCCTAACGTGGGAGGGCCGAAGTATAGTCGCAGGCTACTCATCGCGGGAGTGGTGAGGTCGATCCTGCTATACGCGGCCCCTGTCTGGGCGGGAGCGTTGAACCATGCTGTCAACCGGAGGAAGATATGTTCGGCATACCGGCCAATTGCGTTAAGGGTGTGTAGCGCATTTAGGACGGCGTCGACGGAGGCAGTGTGTGTTATCGTAGGAATGATCCCTATAGATCTTCTAGCGAGCGAAGCACACTGGCTCTACGAAAAACGGAAGGCAAATCCAGCCGGGGTGAATGCGGATTTCCGAAAAGCCATCAGGAGAGAGTTGTGTGGCAAGTGGCATCAACGGTGGGATAACTCCGACAAGGGCAGGTGGATCCATACATTGATCCCGTGCATCGAGAAATGGGTCAACCGAAAGCACGGAGAATTGAATTACCACCTGACACAGTTCCTTACGGGACACGGTGGCTATAGGAAGTACTTGCATCGCTTCGAGTTGGACGAGTCTCCCAACTGTCCTGAATGCGGTGCTACACCCGAGGACCCGGAGCACGTTATGTTCTATTGTCCCAGATTTGTGCAGCAGAAAAGGAGGTTGAACAGCATCTTAGGGGCGGACATCGAGCCCTCCAACCTGGTGGAAGAGATGTTGAAGTCGGAGGAAAACTGGATGGCGGTAAATGAGGCAGTAGCCGTGGTGCAGACAAAACTCCTGGAGTTGGATCGAGCTCGGAAGGCGGCGCGACGGAGACGTGACATGGACGAGCTGGTATAGCGAACCAGAGCCTCCCTCGCGAAGTAATACTTCACGGTGGTCTCGCGGGGAGCGGCGGAAGAGTGGGGTGGTTTTAGTGGGTGTGAATCCCAGACACTGCTGCAACCTGGCGCAGCAGCGTCTTTCTAAGATTTCCACCTCCATCCTTAAAAAAAAAAAAAAAAATAAAAAAAAAAAAGGCGATAGCCGTAATAATGCCAATCGGTATTCTGGTCGCTGGGAAGGCTTACATCTCTGACGGGCGGATTCTACCTTTGAATGGCATGTGAAAAATATAGAAAAGGGAGTGGAATCATTGAGCAGGTGACAACAACCATGGGGTCGAACGGAAAAGGGTCAAGGGATCCGAAGATTGATTTCTAGCCTGAAGCTCTGGACGCAGGGAACTATAATCTTATGTAATTGTTCATGAGGCATGGTGGATGCCGCAAATATTTGTATAGTTGTAACTTGAAGGGATCATCTAATTCCCCAGCTGCGACAGTATCATATGAGGACCCAAAGCATCTGCTCTCCCGTTGTTCTAGATTGATAGGTGGAAGGAAGAGCCTAGAGGTCACATTGAAAAGGGTTGGAGCACCGAACAGACTAACCGATGATTTGCTTGTGAAGAATTGGAATGTAGTTGGGGTACATTCAAAACATGCTGAGAGAGGTAGAAGAGACGAGAGAGGCTAATGCAATCGATGAGTAAGGGCGAGAGCTAGCCAGAACTCTGTTTATCTATGCAACGTAATATTTTACAGTGATCCCGTAGAGAGAAGGCGGGATTTAGAGATCTATAAGGGATGGGTAGGAACTATGAGGCATCTTTCTCAGAGAGTTCCGAAGAGCACCAAACCGCGATTTGCTGAACACAAAAATGAAGTTGGGGACAAACAAAAGGAAGGTTACAAAATTCATGGTTGGAATTAACAAAGTTGAAGTTGAAGACTTACCTCGTCTTTGCAAGCTTCGGAACTTTTCAAGGTCAGCAAAAGTATCATTAGGGAAGGAAGTGCAGAAAGTAATATTTCTGTTGAATGAAAGTTTTATTACTGTTTTTCGCTACGATGTCCTTCATTATTCCAAATTTGCATAATATGCTTAATATTTACCAACACCAGCGTAGTTATCTTTCCTATGAAGTCCATGATAAAACCAGTAAATACTGCAATAATGAACAATTGTACTGCTCAAAACACTCAAGGTCCATGACCAACCGAATATCTGATTCAAGTCTTCAACCATGGAACAGATAACACTATACTTCGACTGCACTAGCGTAATCCTTCCACTGACATAGTTATCAAACCTGTCACAGCACTTATAATCCTTTTTATCCTCCACAAAACAAATCAAATTCTTCAGGTCCTTATTAATTCCTTTCAGCTCCAAATGAACCACATCGAACAGGAGAATGCTATAGAAATAATACATGGACATGGGGAAGTAACTTGAGTTGACAAGGCTCCACAAACGCATGTATTGAGGGTTATAATGAACAACGGAAATGAATTTGAAATCAGTTAATGCTGTGTAGGTTAAAAATCCGAAGAATTTAATCATGAAAATAAGGTCCTTGCGTGCATTTTCTCTGGAACTCTCAACGGTATGAGGAAAGTGTTTACCAAGGACCATGATTTTGCGGAAGAAATTGCGGATTTTTTGTCTTTTCAAGATCGAATCAATTAGGATGGTCAGGTGGCATATGGTTAAGGATATAATTTTTCCGGCATCGTGGATTTTCCCTATATTGTCCATATTGTATAAAATTCGGTTGCTGTATAAATATCCCAAGATAGATTTACAGAATACAGCGAATACTTGAAGTAATGACCAGATTATAAGAGGATAATGATCCTTTTTTGTTTGGGTCTCAATATATAAAGGGATAAAGCCCCATATTTGAAACAAATTTATGAAGCGTAGCTTAGTTTTCCCGACACTACGTGAAAGATCCATTCTATGGAAACTATTAAAAAATATCTATCATTAGAGATACAGCCAATAAATGAAATGGTTTCAATTAATCCGATTGGTTGCGTCTAATTGATTTCTAATGGCTATGCTCGGAATAAATTGGTGGTAGTTTATCAAAGTCTTTCAGCCTCAGGACACTTCAAGGTTTGTAGTCTACATGTAGAAATATTTCCAAGGAAAAAGAATTCGACCCCTCCAACATCAGAGTAGTGTGTGACTCATATGCCCCATACTTTCTCCTATTTTAATCGTCGGGGAATGAAAGTCCTGGGGGTTTAACATGTGTAGGCATAATCCCACGGTCCTCTTCGGACACGGATTGATTTTGTGACCACAATCAGAGCCCCGCCATGCAAGCACAGCGGTCCTGGTTTATACTGAGTGCAGGCTCAGCATTCATACCAGTGGATGCGAGGCCTATCTAACACCTCTGCCGCAACTAAGGAGTACGGCACCCGAGTTGGACAGCGCAACTCCACGCTTGAGCTCCGAGGAGCTCTGCCCGCGATGTAGGCATAACCACAGCCACCATGAAACTCCCACTAGGGGGCCAACCGCAAATAACCGGGCCGAGAACACATCCTCCAGGAATTCTCCCGGAGCATATGCTCTCAGAGGGCCGTCCCGGTTCCCTTGGTACCAGATAACCTCCGGTGAGGCTTCGTGGCCGAAGCCACTTCAGATGAGTCCCTTGCAGACTCGGGTCTGATCGCCCTCCTTGAGTACGTGGGGACGGAGCACCCCAACGGGTTAACTGGAATCAGCCCGAGGCGGAGAACCGCAACGGAACCTTTCACCAGCTAACTACCGCTCTGCGTGCAACACAACACAAAGGACATCACAAGACAGCACAAACACAAAACACACAGGACATCACAAGACAACACAAACACATAACACTCAGGACTGGTGGCTATCCACCATGGCCACTAAGGCCATTCACCCAACAACCGCAGACGAAGCAGCGTCGAGACTCTCCCTCCTTCGTTGGAAGGCAGCACGCGCGAAAACATTAGCACATCGAAGCGTCTCACTGCTAGCAAGGCGCTGGCTAAAGTCAAAGATACCGTTCACCACACGAACGCCCATGTCGTCTAGATTGCGGATGTCACAGTACGCCGGACAGACACAGAGAACATGGAACCAGTCCTCTGAGTCAGCTCCACACAGAACACAACCCTGACTGGAAGCAAGGTTCCGCTTGAAGAGAAACTCATTCAAGCTACCATGCCCCGTCAGGAGAAAGCCCATGTCAAGCCAAAAGTCCACGACGGAACTTCCTCTGGCAGACACATATCTGACGTACTTATATGTGACCCGACCTTTCCCACATTCGTTCCATCTAAGCTGCCACTTAGATGTTACACTCTCGTTTAACACCTTTTTGACCGCAAGCGGCCCTAGCCCTTCAACCTGACTAATACCTACAAGATCTGTTTGCAGCAAAGGTACACCCCTCCTGATCCTGTAGGCCGTGGCACGCCGGACTACCTCCAGATCAAGAGGAGGAACACCCAACAAAACCTGCATGGCGTCAGTCGAGACCGTACGACATACAGGAAGACACGATAACAACGCCACTCGCTGACAAGCGTAGAGCAGCTGCCTGCCCTGCACCGTCAACGCAAAATCATACAACAAAGGAGACCCATACGTACAACATGCCAGAAAGAGCCCCACATAAATGGATCTAGCAGCTCTCCTGCTTAGACCCCATTCACACCTCATCACTCGCCTCAGCATACACACCAATTTAGACAACCGTGGCTTGAGCTCGCGCAAGTGCGAAGCCAAGTACATGCGTTCCGCGATCGTGACTCCCAAGTACGTCACTTTCTTCCGGTATTTCAATGGAACTCCATTGAGTTTAACGCATGGCGTGCGACGCAGGTAGCCTTTCAGCATCATCGCGACGGTTTTTTTCCGTGGAGGGCTTTAAAGACCACGAATTAACGATGCGCATGTACTCAGTACCCTGCTGCTCGACCTTAAGCCGAGTGTTCCCCTCAACAATAATGAGGAGATCATCCGCGTAGGCAACACATTCAGCAACGGTCGAAAGCTCACCCAACAGTTCATCCATCATCAATCGTCGGGGAATAGAAGGAGTAGATTCGTCCAACTCTCGAGGATCTGTTTGCTTGCTATTCATGCGTTAGAGGCAAGTGGATCTGGCGGGAGGGGGGGCCTAGTGAAGGCAACAGCCCGGGGAGCGTCCTTCCTACACTAGACAAGGTGCGAACTGGACCCCAAGCCAAGGAGGAACATTCTACGCTGAGGGCGCCGTGTCGCCAATGGGGAGATTGGTCTTTAGGACGCGAACTCTAAATACCTTGGGCATCTTCAGTTTCAAATAAGACCCGTACTCTGGGGACCGGTAGGCGGCCTGGTCTGATTATGCTTCAGGTTAAAGTTGCATAATTCAGCAAGTCCTCACACGACCTCCGCGTGGTGGCCGCTGGAAACCGTCTTCGGGCGGGCCAAGAGTGTGTAGGGCCGTGCTGGGAGTAGGCCCATCCAACTGACGAGGATCTGCTTGTCTGTTGGTCATGTGTTAGGGGCAAGTAGATCTGGCGGGGGGATGGACTGAAGCAACAGCCCGGAGATCGTCCTCCCTGCACCGGAGAAGGTGCTAATAGGACCCCAAGCCAAGGTGGAACAGCATACGCCGAGGGCTGCGTGGCCAATGGGGAGCTTGGTCTTTAGTATGCGAACTCTGAATACCTTGGGCACCTTCAGTTTCAAATAAGACCCTTACCCTGGTGTCCGGGCCAGCCAGGGTGGACATTCTTCCCGGACTACTAGTGGGACCAAGACATGGACTCAATTAATAAAAAAACTAAAACGACGATAGAAGAGGAGGAGATGATGCCAGGCGCATCATCGGAGGACGAGCTGCTGGCCTCCAGCCAGGAGACAGTGGCGTCGAGAGCAGTACACTCGGTGCCAGCCGTAGCACCGTTGTGCTGAAACCAACCGCAAGGACCTCCCGGATTGAGGCGCCAGACGGACTAGTGGCTTCCAGCCTAGAACCCACTGCCGTCAAGCTGGGTGTAGCGAGTACCAGACATAGTATTCCTGACCCGAAGCCCTCAGCGTCGGGGGATCCCTCGAAAGCGAAAACCGACAAGAATGTCGGTCGCCGGAAACCGGCTAAGAAGCGAAGGTCCACGGGTGTCCTGCTCAAGAGCCAGTACCAGAAGGCCATGCATATTCTCGGCAAGATTGCCAAGAATAAGGAGGCCGGTACTGTCGACGAGCGGGATGAAAAAGATTTCGCTAAATACCTGGCGATTGTTGATGAATACAACAGCAAACGCCTGGCTGACGAGCAGAAGGCGAAGCCCATCGCTCTAAAACGCAACCGATCTCAAGACGAGGTCGAACAAGATAAGAAGCGGAGCAAAGTGGGCAAGAGCGCGGACGCCAAGCAACATACGGAAGAAATTGTACAGCAACCGTCAGCCGGCGGGCCACGTACTGCGAAGCCCTTCAGCGACGTGGCCAGGAGTCACTTACGTGTGGCGCTGGCGGATGGCAATTCTGCTACTGGCAAGCTAACGCTGGAG
This sequence comes from Hermetia illucens, assembly GCF_905115235.1. Taxonomy (NCBI): domain Eukaryota; kingdom Metazoa; phylum Arthropoda; class Insecta; order Diptera; family Stratiomyidae; genus Hermetia; species Hermetia illucens. The sequence goes on from NC_051851.1 coordinate 171,847,282, forward strand.
GTGTGGAGCTAAGATCAGCGACGCCTGGGAGGGCGTTAAGCTCAAGATTATCCCTTACGACGAGATTCCCAGGAGACCGGTCGCTCGCATCTGGCTGCCGAAGATCCGCATGGAGAAGGACAAGCTCGTCCATTTCCTGCGCCTTCACAACCCCGGGATTCCCATGGACGACTGGGTTGTTATAAAGGAGGAGGAACCTCAGATAAACAGCCAGCCCGTACTACTTCGTCTAAACGAGGAGTGCCTGGAGGCACTGAAAAAGGCTGATTATAAAGTGTGGTTCGGAGTCAGGAATGCCAAAGTAAAAGTGTTCCGTTCTGCGAAACCGGACGACGACCTTGACCTAATCGACGCCGCCAACAAGCTGTTGGAGGAGATGACGATCGACGGTCCGACGGGGGCTGACAAACCTCCCACGCAAGCAGATCATGCTGAGGGTAACGCGGATAAATCTGCAGCACTCGAAGTGTGCCTCGGCTAATCTGCTCGTCTTCCTCTTAGAGGAAGACATCGACATCGCATTAATACAGGAGCCCTGGGTCGGAAGCAACCGAACCATCAAAGGGGTCCAAAGCAAATATTTTAATTTATTCCACAGCACAGGAGACGCTGATCAGGCTAAACCTAGAGCATGTATTCTTGCGAGGAAGAGTCTGCACGCTTTCCTGTGCCCGGACCTGAGTTCCAATGACCTAGTTGTGGTCAAGCTGGAGCAGGTGGGGGCAGAGAACGTATATATTTCCTCGGCGTACATGGCTCACGACCGATCAGCTCCGCCAGAAGAACTACAACATCTGACGAACACCATAACACCAAAGAAAGTCAACCTGCTGATAGGCTGCGACGCAAATGCAAGGCATACGCTTTGGGACAGCTCCGAAATCAACGAAAGAGGTGAGTCATTCTTTGATTTTATGATTACTTCAAATCTATCGGTGTGTAACAGGGGCAGTACACCAACCTTTCATTTCCCCTGCTCGGAGAACTGTGACGGTTGGGAGGAGGTCCTTGATATCACCCTAATAACCGACAACGGGATTCTTAGGGTGGAGGACTGGAGAGTGTCTGACCAGAGATCCTTCTCTGACCACAGTTGGATACTCTTCAGTCTAGATCTCGCCGCAGAGGTCTCGAAGCCCTTTAGAGACCCCAGGAGGATCGACTGGAGAAAGTTTGGTCAGGTAATTAAGAACAAACTCTCCGGTGCGCAAATTGGTAGGATTGGCACGACAGACGAACTGGAGTCAAAGGTCGGGGCTCTGGAGAAGGCTTTTGATACCGCCTTCAAAGTCTCGTGCCCTACTAAGTACAGCAAAAAGACCCTGCCACCGTGGTGGAACGAAGATCTCTCTGGTCTCAGGAAGCTGACCAGAGAAATCTTCAACATCTGGTACAGGCAAAAATACTGGCAGCCATACAAGGACTGCCTAAAGAAGTACAAGTCGGCCATCAGGACCCCCATGAGGCGGTCTTGGCTAGACTATTGTCAGAACATTGAAAGCACTAGTGAATTCGCGAGGCTCAATAAGATTCTGTCCAAGGAACATAAGAGTCCATCCTTCCTTAAAAAGTCGGAAGGCTCCTGGACGGAATCTTCTAGTGAAACCTTGGAGCTGCTGGTGCAAACGCACTTTCCCTCCAGCGAGGAGGACTGTGAGTCAGAACCTCGCTTGGAGGGTTTGCGGCAACCCAATTACCGGAGATAGGATCGATCGGCTGGGCTATAAACATACATACATACCGCAGTCCTGGAGGCGCGCACGGGTGGTTTTCATATCGAAAGCGGGCAGGCGAGGTCATGAATCCGCGAAGGACTTTCGGCCAATCAGCCTGACCTCTTTCGTGCTGAAGACCCTAGAACGCGTCCTCGACATTCACTTAAGGACGATTATGGAGAGAACGCCTTTCTCTAAGTCCCAGCATGCCTACCTCGAAGGAAAATTCACAGAAACCGCCCTCCACGAGGTAATTGGACCGGTTGAGCGGTCGCGGCAGTACAAGCAGTATACCCTTGCTGCCTTCTTGGATATAGAAGGAGCTTTCAACAACGTCAGTACCAATGCCATCAAGGAAGCCTTGACCGGTATTGGATTGGGGGGGTATCTCACGCATTGGATTATATCCATGCTGAGTACCAGAATAATCCAGTCCGATCTGGGAGAAAACCACTTGACCAGAGCTGTGAGCAGAGGCACGCCCCAGGGTGGTGCTATCTCACCGGTGCTCTGGTTAATAGTAATGGACAAAATTTTACGTACATTGGACAGCAGCGGGGTGAAGGTGGTGGTGTATGCCGACGACTTGGTGATATTAGTATGAGGGATGTTTCTGTCCATTATGAGCGACATCATGGAAGGAGCGTTGCGAAAGGTGTGCCATGTGGGCCGCAAGATGCGGACTCAGCATAAACCCAACCAAAACGCAACTGATGCTATTCACCACCAAGACAAGGATACCTGAATTCCATCTACCACGGCTGAATGAACAAAGATTGGTTCTTTCCTCTAATGTGAAGTATCTGGGTGTAATCCTGGATCCTAAGCTAAATTGGAGGTTGAACATAGAACTGAGGGTTAAGAAGGCCTGTATAGCCTTCTATGCCTGTAAGAGAACCTTTGCCAAGAAATGGGGTCTCCGGCCGAGGATGGTTCTCTGGATGTACACCGCTGTAGTGCGTCCGATCCTGACGTACGGATCTATTGTATGGTGGCAGGCTTTGAAGAAGAAATACAATAGAACGAAGCTTAATAGGATTCAAAGAACCGCGTGTGCAGGTGTCATTGGGGCTCTGCAGTCCTGCCCGGCAGATGCTCTCAATGTGCTCCTGCATCTCCTTCCCCTAGACCTCCACATCAAATATGTTGCAGCGTGAAGTGCCGTCAGACTACGTGAGTCCGGATGCTGGGCAGCGAAGTCCTACGGCCACAGCAACATTCTAGATGAAATACCTGGAGAAATCTGGGCATCCCCCACGGACTATGTCACACGCAAGCTGAACTTCACGAGAAACTTTGCTGTGGACCTTCCAACCAGGGCAAAGTGGAAGACCGGCGGCGTGTTGCAAGACTATGACACGGTATTCTTTACGGACGGATCAAAGATGGCCTCTGGAGTCGGCGCGGGGGTTTTCTCGAATACACACGGTGTATCCAAGTCGTATGGTCTCCCAGGTTTCACCAGTGTATTCTAGGTGGAAGTACTGGCGATATTGGAAGTCTGTCGATGGCTGGAGCGTGATTCGAGCCCCAAGCGTAACATAGCCATTCTGACCGACAACCAAGCGGCCATCAAGACCTTGTACTCAACGACGACATCTTCCCGGTTGGTGGGGCAGTGCAGAGACACGCTCAACCATCTGGGCGGCACGCTTAAGATCACTCTCCTCTGGGTTCTCGGGCATAGGAACATAGAGGGGAATGAGCGGGCTGACGGATTGGCCAGGCAAGGGTCTGCTCTTGGCAGTCCCTCGGGGAATATAGTCGGTGTTCCGCTGGCGGCTGTCGGGGGCCGAGTCTACTCGCACTACCTAGCAGCCGCGGGCCTGAGATGGCGAAGGCTTACAAACTGTGCCAAATCAAGGAGAATTTGGCCCGTGCAAATGCATTCAAGATTACGGCGGTCTGAACGGGGTACTGGCCCATAGGGGACCATGCCGCTAGGCTCGGCTTACCCTACAACTCGCATTGCCGAAGTTGCGGAGAAGGAAGGGAAACCCTCATGCACTTTCTCTGCGATTGCCCGATTCTGGCTCGAGTCAGGCTGCGGACACTGGGTAAACCATTCTTTGGGACCTCAGTGAGATTTCTAGCTGCAGGGTCGGAGAGCTGCTTTCCTTCGTGAATGCTACGGGCTTGCTCTGAGGATCCGAGCCAGCTGGACTCTGCTTCCCTGTTCCTATAACAACAGTCACGGTCTTAGGAGTTTGTGGCATCAAAACGGCGCACCAAAGCGCTAATTGGGCTCCACGGAGCGGCCACTGATACCTACCTACCTACCCCTGGGGGCCGGGCTAGTCAGGGAGGAGATTCTTCCCGGACTTCTCGCTGGACCAAGACATGTAATTAATTAACATAAAACAAAATGACAAACTGGCGAGAGAAGAAGAGGCGCATCGTCGGAGGACGAGCTGCTGGCATCCAGCCAAGAGACAGTAGCCGTCGAGAGCAGTACAATCGATGCCGGCCTTAGCACTGCTGGCCATGATCCAACCGCAGGGACCTCCCGGAGCAAGGTGGCAGACGGACTAGTGGTTTCCAGCTTGGAATTCACTGCCGTCAAGTTGGGTGTAGCGAGTACCAAACATAGAACTCCTAACCCGAAACCTCCGACGCCGAGGGATCCCTCAAAAACAAAGACCGTCAATATATATATTCTCAGCAAGATAACTAAGGCCGGTACTGTCAACCCCGCTAAATACCATCTGATTGTTGAGAAATATAACAGCAAACGCCTGCCAGGCCGACCGGAGTAGAGTGGGCAAGAGCTTGGATGCTAAACAAATACTGGAGAAAGGTAAGCAGCCACAACTAGCCGACGAGCGATGACATCCCTTACGATGAGATTCTCAGGAGACCGATTGTTCGCAATTGGTTGCTCAAGATTCGCATGGATAAGGAGCTCGTTCAATTCCTGCGCCTTCAAAACGCAGGATCCCCATAGACGACTGGGTAGTTATCAAGGAGGAGGAACCCCAGACAAACAGCTAAACTTTTGTGCTCGTATAAACGGCAGGCACTAAAAAGGTCAACTATAAAGTGCGGTTCGGAGTCAGAAACGGAAAGGTAAAAATTGTCCACTCTGCAAAACCGAACGACGACTTAATTCAATCGACGCAGCCAACGAGCTGTTGGAGGAGATGAGGATCGACAGACCGACGAACCCCCCCAAAGAGATCGACAGGATAACGCAGATAAATGGCAGCACTCGAAGTGCACCTCGGCTAATCTGCTTGCCTTTTTCCTAGAGGAAGACATCAACATCGCCAGAAGCAGTCTGCACGTTTTTCTGTGTCTGGACCTGAGTTCCAACAAAGGGGGGCAGAGAACATGTATATTTCCTCAACTTATATTCATTCTCTGATTTTATTATTAATACAAATCTATCGGTGTGCAATAGGGGCAATGCATGTAACGGGTCGGAGGGTGTCCTTGATATCACCCTACTAACTGACAATATGATTCTTAGGGTGGAAAACTAGAGAGTGTCTGATGAAAAATCCTTCTCAAATCGTAGTTGGATACTTTTTTATCTAGATCTCGCCGCACAGGTTTTCAAACCCTACAGAGATTCCAGGAGGGTCGACTGGAGGATGTTTGGTGAAGTTATCGACAACAAACTCTCCGGTGCGTCAATTGGCAGATTAATACTGCCAATTGACGCACCGGAGAACTAAACGAACTAGAGACAAAAATCTGAGGTCTAGAAAACCATTCGATACCACCTTGCACTGCTAAATACAGTAAGAAGACACTGTCATCGTGGTGTCAACCTCAGTAAGCTGACTAGGGAAATCTTTAACATCTGCTACAGACATAAATATTGGCAGCCATGTAAGGGTTGTCTGAAAAAGCAAATCTGCAAGGCTCAGTGATATTCTGTCCAAGTAACATAGGAACCCATTCTTTCTGAAAATGTTGGAAGGCTCTGGAAGGAATCTTCTGGTGAAACCTTGGAGCTTCCAGTTTAGACGCACCTTCCCCCAGCCGTGGCTTGTTGAGATTGACCATAGCAGTATCTCTTTAGGATGCATACCATAGTTCTAAAGACACGCACGAGTGGTTGCCATACTGAAAGCGGGAAGACGCGGCCATGTGTTCGCGAAGGACTTTCGACTAATCAGCCTCATATGTTTCGTGTTAAAGATCCTAGAGCGCGCCCTGGACATCCACTTAACGATGATTATGGAGAAAATGCCTTTCTCTAAGTCCCAGCATGCAGTCACTGCAGTACAAGCAGTATACCCTAGCTGTCTTCTTGGATATAGAGGGAGTATTCATTTAGTTATTCATTGGAGGAAATTTACAGTGAACCAATAAGATCCTAAACGACCTTATGCTAGTCGCAATGTATTAAGCGAATATTCCAAGACCTTCAGGGATCAGACCCGAGTTTGCACGGCGACTCATCTGAAGTGATTTCGGCCGCAGAGCCTCGTAAGAGGTTATCTGGTGCCATGAATACCTCTTAGCTGATAGATCTTAGGACATTTCCTGGGGCATGTGTTTTCGGTTATTTGCGGTTGTCCCTCTCTAGTGGGAGTTTCATGGGGGTTGTGGATTTGTTCACATCGCGAACATTGTCCTTTGCGTCTGAGGCGTGAAGATGCGATGTATGATACAACTTGGCTCCAGTACTCCTTAGTTCAGTAGAGGCTTCAAGTTGGTCTTGCTTCCACCAGTATGAACCTTGAGTCTTGCACTCAGTGTACCCTTGTATCGACGGGATTGTCACGGTGTGGTTTGATTGTGGTCGCAAAATTAATACTGAGAACCTGTTGACAAGATCTACGAGGGGAAGTGTTGGGAAGTCAAGGATCAACCTGAAGACAGCCTGAGACCAGAAGAGATCCTTAAGAAGGCTCAGGAGAGACCTAAGCCGCCAACAACGGCCCCCAGGTAAAAGGGAGTAGGGTCACAAGAGGGGAATGCTCCCAAGACGCCGAAATCTGAACCCAGGGGAGGGGTAGTCCTTGGCAGGTCAAGGGTGAAGATTGCAACTAGGAGGCTAGTCGGAAGTTATGCTAGTGCGATGCAGGGCGTTCAACTCATTTGTCTGGAGCAGGAAAATCATCGAAGACTTTATCGTTATGAAGATATGCGTGAAATTTGTTGTTGTTTGTTCCCAATGTTCCCAAGTTGTCTAGGTGGTAGAGAATAGAATTGTCGACATTTGGTGAGCAATGATATACCAGGGGCACACATGGTGACAGTTCGCCTTCCTAGAATCGCAGCAATTAAGACGGAGAAGCTTCCACGCCTCCTAATCACTCAAAGATAAATATTCACACGCATTAATGGAGGAGGGTGTTCGAGAAGTCTCCTATTAGAGTGTGGTTCGCACCCAAGTCCAGCCAAGTATCCAACTTGGCGCGCTTATCCCTTGGGCGCGATGGAGTCCTGCTTCTTTTATCCCTCGCTGTCAAGTGAGGCTGTGGAGAGAACTAAATTAGGGTCTTACCAAATTGTTTCTGAAGTTCCAGCGAAACAAAGACACAAACACTCTTTTCGGGTTTCTTGAATATTTTATTTACTTTATCACTAACTTTCTACCTTAAACTTAAATAACCGAAAAAATCTCCAAACAGAACTTCCGACCCGACTCCAACGCGTTTGACCTCCCCACGACTAGACTTCCACACGTATGACTCCAACCACGGCTCCACTCCAACACACCTGACTTCTAAAACGTTTCCGCGTTGCTGCAGTTTTTTATATGGAAAGTCCATTAGTAGCAACCCGGAACTTAAGTTTGTTGGAAAAAGTCCAATCAAACAAAAACTGCACACACAACAGTCAACCGTTGGCCGAGGTCGTCAGAATATTTTCCATATGTTATGGTGCTGGTGACGACATCGCCCAGTAGCAAGCCGGAACACGGAATCGCTTGCATTTTGCACATTAGCACATGTGCATGTTGTATGTTGGCACATGGGCAAGGTTGCTGTTGTTTATTATGATATGGGATCAGTCAGCAACGTACGCTGACCTTGCAGCAATCACTACCGATGATTGCTGACGCTGTTTAACTTACAAGATCGATTGATTGTGGGAAATCGCTTAAACATTCTCCCACCCGAGAAAACTTCCTGCTGAGGCGGAGCATTTTGTTGACGGTCATAATAACTTCGGTTGGTCCTGATGATCTGCTTGTGCCAGATGAGTAATCTGTGGTCGTTGAACTTATTACCTATTATTACAAAAGATTTTCTTCTTACGAATTACATTACGAATTACAAGATGTGTACATTTTGCACTTATTTTCTAATGTTACAAAGTTATTTCTTACGGAATATAGTTTTATCTAGTTTACAAAAAAATCTTTACATGATGCTTATTAGTTACGGTAATGATTGCTTTAAAAATTTTTTGTTCATTAATAGCTTCCTTACAGTTTTTTTTTTTTTTAATGGAAGCTACTTTACAGCGTAACAACAGTTTCTATTTAACTTGATTAGTAACTTCCTTACAAGATTTAGATGGAAGTAACTTTACAAAATGTTAATTTAATTGAACTTACTAGTAACTTCCTTACAAATATTTTTTTTTAAAATGGAAGTTACTTTACATTTTTTTTTTTCGTAATTTTTCTTGATGTAAACATCTACATATAGAAAGAAGTTATACGTTTGTATTGAAAAGAGACTTTCATACTTGACAATGTTAGTTTAGTAAACTATTACTACTGTATTTTTTGTTAATCACCCAATAACAATACTAAAATCATGCATGCATTAAATTAAACACAGTAAGGATCATGAATCTTAGGACGCGGCATGGGTTTTATTTACATTGCCGTGAAAGCTAATTCATGAACCTTAATTCGTAACATGGAATATATTTACATTGCCGTAAAAAAAAACTAGATACTCACTTCAACTACTATATTTACAAATCCAATACATATATACAGTCCACCTTCTTGGTCAATTTTCTTATACAATTGAAGTGGTGATTCCTTCACCCCTGGTTTGTTCCCCTGACTCTCGCCAACTCCCTGGCCTTCTATCTTCCAAGGATAGGTGACTCACAAAGCTAGGTTCTTCTTCCGGTTTTCTACCTCGTTTTTTAATTACCCAAATTAAACCACCGATAATGATTGCGATTAACGACAAACCTCCCCCAATTAATCCGTGCGGGATGTATTGCCGAAATTCTGATTCCAGTCCAAGTGTTGCTTCTAATTCCTGCCGCAAAATACTAATATCCCTGTCTACAGAAATGTTTGCGGCCACTGTCAACTTATCTAATTGGTGAAATCGCGGAGTCACTGTCTCAAATTTTGCTGTCCAATTCAATACTACGGTATGAGGAGTCCCTGTGATATTGAACATGGCCATATCAAGTGTGCAGTGAGCCAAGTCTATCAAGGACACTGGAAACCGAAGCTCGTAAGAAGTTTCACTACAGATTATTGGAATTTCCTTCACCTGACCCTTAAACACTGCCCCAAGTTGTGGTTTTAAACGTGCCACAAAAGTGCCATTACTCCACCTCCTAAGAGAACACCACTCTCGCGGATTTTTTGTTCCTTTTGCAATTTCACGCGCGCAGGACGGTCCTGATCGAACAAGCTTAGTTTCAAAGAATCCGGGTAGGATCTCCACTGCATCTTCCTCAAAGAAAAATTTGTCATTTTTCCCAGGCCCCATGAATAAACCCCGAAACGGGACAGCCGTCCCCAAATCCCACGTAAGGCTTTGATGATCGGGGGTAGTAATTACTGCTACGTGGGCAAACCGTTCTTTGTAAGCCAGAGGGATTAAAAATTCGATAGTAATTAAATCGTCTTTTACCCATGCAGAAGGAGGATGAATGTCAAAGATGCTCTCCGGATGCTCCAAAATTGGTAAGGTCATCCCTGGAACATCCTTATTTATTCGCTTTATATATTCTGTAAGCTCTCCTATTGGTCTCAGTTTACTCAACTGTTGATGCTTGGCCCATATCCCTGCTATTAGGGATTGTAGTTCCATTGAGTATTCTGATATTTCCTGTTGGAGCATTGCTACTTCCTGTCGCTCCACAACAGCATTAATCTGCCCCTCAACCTGATGATACTCGAGATCCGTGATATTAAGCATCAAGGATGCGATTTTAGCTTGCTGATTCTGCAAGCTCTGTATCTCATTACCGATCATGACATCTCGATAGCCCATGTATACCATTGCCCCCGTGCCGAACACAGCTGGCAAGTACTTAACCCCTAGTTTCACAGCCTCCTTTACCATAAACGGAACCACGCTTGGGGCCCGCTTAGCTCGATTGGGTTTATAAGCGGCAATAAGGTTCTGGTTTACGTCCTTAGCCTGTTGCTCGTTAGCGATTAACAGAGTCCCGCAATGTTCCTGGATGTCCTGTTTGACTTGTCTGGCGCATATTTTTTTAAATTTTTCCATTTGATCTGCTATGACTTCTAGATCGGTGGTTAAATTTACTGAGGTTGCTACCATGTACTTTAACTCGAACACCTTAACTTGAACATCGCCTAAGTGAATACTCTTTGATTCTAACACCGGCTCCACCGATGAGGAGGCCAAACTGCCGGGTAGAAAGAACAAACACAAAATCAAGGCAGCTCGAGCCAGAAAACCTCCTTTAACCTTTACGGCTCCACGGGTTCTAGACGCAGGACCATCGATTGCTGCTTTGTCTCCCGGATTAGGCCTGCTATCTGCCGATAAATCCGGTTGCAGCTTACCATCCTCCGGTAGTAATGGGACAAGCTGATGCACTGCACGGTTCACGTTATCCCGTTCAGTTGTTTTTAATCTTACTTGCCTCACCACACCGTTGGGATCCGGAAACGTCTCAACCACCCGTGCCGCCTTCCAATTCAGGGGACTATGATCCTTTTCCTTTATTAGAACCAAATCCCCCTGTTCTAGCTGGCGCCCTGGATTTTTCCATTTGTATCGTTTCTGTAAATGGCCCAAATAATCTTGTTCAAATTTTACCCAAAACTGATGCTGCAATTCCTGGACCTGCAGCCACCGCCTTGTTGCAGGAAGATCTTCCCTGAGACCTTTCCCCATCGGAGGATTTAATAATCCCCGCTGGATTAAAAAATGTGCGGGTGTCAGCACCTGCAAATCGTGACTATTATCTGATAACGGATATAATGGTCTACTGTTAAGGATGGCTTCCCAAGTACATACAGCAGTATGGAAATCCTCATATGATAGATTAACAACCGCTGGCATCCTTCTCACAAAACGCTTGAAGCTTCCCACTGCAGCTTCAAACAACCCTCCGAAATGACTTGCCCTTGGCGGATTGTGGTGCCAAACTATCCGTTTTTGTGCTAAAGTTTTCCCGACTTCGGCAGATACCTGCTGCCAGGCATTGGTCAATACTTTAGCTGCGCCGACCAAGTTCGTGCCATTATCTGACCGAACCGACCTCGGCTGTCCCCTTCGACTCACAAATCTACGGAAGGAGGCAAGGTAGGCATTGGTGCTGAGATCGGAACAAATCTCAAGATGGAGAGCCTTGGTTGCCATACACACAAACACAACCACGTATACTTTGATTGTTTTTGAATTTCGCAACGGACCACTTTTGATTTGAAATGGGCCACAGAGATCAGTCCCAACGTTTTCAAACACAAATTCAGCTGCTGTCCGTTCTACTGGGAGATCTGCCATCCTGGGGGTAACTGTCAGACCTCTCATACGGATGCATTTGGTACACGTCCTTATCCATTTTTTAACCCTTTGCTGTAGAGCAGGTATATAATAGATTTCTCGAATTATAGTCATGGTGACTCCAACCCCACAATGATCATTGCCCTCATGAACCTGTCTAATGAGGAGATCCACCAAATGACATTTTCCTAAAATGATGGGGTGCCGCTGCTCAAATGGTAATGGAGCGTTGCTCAACCGTCCTCCCACCCTGAGAAGACCACTTCCTTCCTCCAAGAAGGGGTCGAGCGTACTTAGCCAATGATGTCTTTCCACGGGTAGCCCGTGTGTCAACCTCGCAATTTGCTTTCCAAATAGCTCCATTTGCTGCCATTTAGTCGCCGCGACTTCTGCTTGTTTTAACTCCATGGCCGAAAGGAAGCCCGATTTCCTGTTTCTCCACCTTAAGCACCACGCAACGGTGTTGATCAGTCTAGTCGACGACGAGAACCGGGTACTAAAATCGGTAAAGCCCTTCGATTCCCCATAATCTAAAGAGACGCAACTTATTATTGAATTTTTTATCACAAAGGGAGTGACAGGTAGATCCCCTTGCAAAAAAGGAGGACCCTCAAACCATAACTTATGGTTTACAAATTTCCGGGGGAGCATTCCTCTTGATGCACAATCAGCCGGGTTTAACTTTGACTGTACATAATGAATTTCGGAAGGAGCGAGAACCTTTCTAATTGATGCGACCCTACGCTTTACAGCCTTATTTTCAATTTCCTTCTGACTTCGGATCCAAGCGAGGGCTACCTCAGAATCAGTGTAGGCTAAGCACTTTAGTGGAATTGCCCCTAAGCTTTTTTTGACATCCCTTAATAATTCGACTAATAATACCACGCTTTCCAGTTCGAGCTTGGGAATGGTACAAAGCCCTTCGGCTTGACCAACCCGGGCCTTCAGAGGGGTAACTCGCCCTCTTGATGCAATAAGACGGACGACGTAACCCCGATGTGTCTTGACTCTGCTATAAATAACGGCAGCGTATCCATCCCCCGAAGCATCACTGAAACCAACTAACTCAGTTACGTGGCTCTCATTACCGTACCCAATCCATCTAGGGATTTGGACCTGATTCAAATCTCCTAATGAAGCAAACACTTTTTCTATTTGTTCTTGGGCAACTCCTGAAATCTCTTCATCCCAGCCATAACCTTCTTGCCACAACTTCTGAATTTCGATTCGTAGCTTCATAATAACGGGCAATAGCCAGCCAATGGGATCAAACAGAGATGCACTCACACTCAGGATGTTTCTTTTAGTGAACATAGTAATTTTTCTTATCTTGATACTATACTGAAAGCAATCCTTTTGAGGATTGTAGTGCAACCCCAGGATCTTTAAGTCACTCTCAGCCTTTTGCAATTCTACAAAGGAATCAATTTGTCGCGATCTATCTATGTTTTCCAAAACTTCGCTATGGTTACTGGACCACTTCGTTAGAGACATCTTCCCCTTCTCCAATGTTACCGAAATTTTTTTAATAATTTCCTTGGCAGCACCAATGCTTGTTGCCCCATACAACAAGTCATCCATGTAGAAGGCGTTTTTTACTACCCATTTTGTCTCCTCATCGGGTGCGTTGTCCTCGGCTACCTGATGAAGTGTCCTAATCGCCTGCCAAGGAGCGCAATCAATCCCATAGGTCACTGTTTTCAGAAAATACTCCTGAATAGGTTCCTTCGGGTTAGATCTCCATAAGATTCTCAGTCTTAACTGGTCCTCTGGTTTCAGCAAAATCTGGCGATACATTTTAGTAATATCACTGGAGAAGACAAACTCAAATTTCCGACTACGGGTAACAATATCAAAGATGTGGGTTTGTAACTTTGGCCCAGGAAGAATTGCTTGATTAAGACTAACGCCATTCGACGTTGGACTGGAGGCGTTAAAAACATTCCTGAGCTTCGATGTGGTAGCATCCTTGCGAATCACACTCAGGTATGGTATGTAATAAACGTCTCCACTAGTATCACCTCGGAGTTCAGTAGGGACCTCTTCCATATGACCCAAGTCCCGATATTCTGACATGAACTCGTCCGATTTCGTTTTGAGTTCGGCGTTCTTTAACCACCGTTTCTCCTGGCCGAGAAAATACTGAACTGCCTTGTTAAATGAGTTTCCCAACTGAATATCCTCCTGACGCCACGGGGTTGGTACAACATACCGACCGTCTTCAGTTCGATAGTGCTGTGATTGGAATAAATGTTCACATCGCTCTTCATCCAATTCAACCCTATCATTTTTGTCAATGGGCATGTCCCAAAAAGACCTTAGGTTTTGCTCAAGTTCCTCCAAGGAAACATATGAGGCCGTAACTTTAGAAGCAGGCAATGCTGCAGAACCAGATACTACCCACCCAAATCGAGTATTTTGGGCTAAAAATCCTTCCACAACTTCCACTCCTTCCAAAAATAATTGAGGAAGGACATTGGAACCTAGAAGAACCGGAACATGCGAAGCGTGATCTGTAACTGGATCTGCCAGCCTCTTGCCTGGGAACAATGAATTTATTCCCTTAGGTGGACGAGGAAGACCCCCTTTGGTAACTCGCTTGACTACCAGCGCCTTCGTTTCCACGTTTGAGCCATCCTCTAAACTAAGAGTCAACCCGACAATTGAAGACACTCTTCCTGCGGATACTCCTCCCACTCCGGATACTTCCACATTGGTTCTCTTCTTAGTTAGTCGCAGCCTTTGAACTAACTCCTCAGTGATATAACTGCTCTGGCTACCCTGGTCGACCAAGCACCGAACTGAAATTACACTTCCATCCTTTGCCTTTATCTTTATTACAGCTGTGGGCAATATAGTTTCGGAATGGGCAAGTTTTGTAGAGTTTTCTGCGTGATGAGAAATACTCCCTTGCATGTATGACCCGCTCGATCGATCTTTGCCGGGATGCAATACTGTTTCATGCTGCCCATGACAAAGCTCACATTTCAAAAACTTACGCCTTTGACATTCCGTACCATTTTTGTACTTATGGGAGGCACAGAAGACACAGATACCATAATGCCGGAGAAGATCCCCTTTGTCCTTGCTGTTTATTAACCGTGGACATTTTAATACCAGATGATCTTCCATACAAATGTAGCATGGAAACCGCTTTATTTTTCCCCCTTGTGCTTTTGCGGCAAGGGAAATTTCCCTATGCGGTTTTTTTCGACCACCTAAGGTCTCTGCCTTCTTAGCAACGGAATGTTCTTCTGCTTGAACCTTCGCGAGTCCGCCCAACCCCTCCCAATTGGGAGACATAACTATGTATCTATTTTCCAGGAATAGATCAATATCATCAATTGTTACGGGAAGTTTTGGCTGTTTTAGCAATGAGTCAAATTCCCGTCGGGTGGAGACATCCATTTTACGGGTAAGGATAAAAGGTATGAAAGGTACACCTTGATCACAATTGAACCCAGCCTTCCTCAGGTTTTGAACCACTGAGCGCATTGTATCAAGTGCCCTTCCAATGGTACTGGGGTCTTGTAATACTATCTGGGGAAGATCTATGAGGGCCTGGATCTCCTTTTCAACCAGCGCCCGAGGATTACTGTAGCGTCGTTCCAGAAGTTCCCAGGCCTTAGCGTAGTTTTCCCCATGCACTCCTAAGTGCTCTACGACTCTCCTCGCATCACCTTTTAATTTGCTCTGCAGCATCATTAGCCTTTCAGCTCGCCCAATATCAGATCCTTCATAGACTGATTGAAAAATACTACGGAAAGACTCAAAGTGACGAAGATCCCCATCAAACGAAGGAATATCAGGGACTGGTGGACAAGGACGAGGTCTATGACCGCGATTCCAATAAGGAATGCCTTCGGTCTCGGAGCTTCTTAGCCCGAAGCCTCTTGACGGCAACGGTATGTCACCAAAAGGTATGTTCAAGTCATCGCGAACCCTGGGAAACCATTCTCTAGAGAACAAGTTTTCCGGTTGTTTTGTCGCGTCCTCCGACTCCCCTTGAGCTTCATTAAGCTCGACTGAAGGTCCGGGGCGTGGACTTGATGTTACCCTTCCACCTGTGATTTCTATATCGACGGGAGAGCCTTCGGGAATGAGATCGCGATGAACACGCCCAATCAGCTCCTTAGTAGCATTGTAAATACCGATCATAACGGATAGTTTATTTTCTCGGAAATAGACTATGTCCTTAGAAGCGTTTTGGCGAAGAAGTTGGCTGTGGCCGGCGAGGAAATCCCAATAAAGCTGTTGCACTTCTTCCCATGCCGCAGCAAAACGCTCTCGCGTCCTTTTTTCTTGCCGGAGTTTGACTAGGGACTCCCGCACACTCTCAAGTTTTGCGACCCTTTCTTGCTGGGCATCAATAATTGCCTGAATCTCCATTCTGGCTAAATTTAAATATCGCGATAATACCAAGCTCCGCGGCGATAGTAACTTTGCGCCTTTAATCTGGGCGCCGCAACGACAATAATTTTGCGCCCTAAGATTTAGGCGCCGCAACAATAATAATTTTGCGCTCTAAATTTGAGCACCGAATCGATAATTTTGCGCTCTTAAGTTTGAGCGCCGCAACGATAATAATTTTGCACTCTTAATTTGAGTGCCGCAACAACAATAATTTTGCGCCCTTAATTTAGGCGCCGCAACAACAATAATTTTGCGCTCTAAATTTGAGCGCCGCAACAACAACTTTGCGCCCTTAATTTAGGCGCCGCAACAACAACTTTGCGCCCTTAATTTAGGCGCCGCAACAACAACAACTTTGCGCCCTAAAATTTAGGCGCCGCAACAACAATAATTTTGCGCTCCTAATTTGAGCGCCGCAGCAACAATAATTTTGCGCCCTTAATTTAGGCGCCGCAACAACAATAATTTTGCGCCCTTAATTTAGGCGCCGCAACAACAATAATTTTGCGCTCCTAATTTGAGCGCCGCAGCAACAATAATTTTGCGCTCTTAATTTAGGCGCCGCAACAACAATAATTTTGCGCCCTAAAATTTAGGCGCCGCAACGACAATAATTTTGCGCTCTAAATTTGAGCGCCGCAACAACAACTTTGCGCCCTTAATTTAGGCGCCGCAACAACAACAATTTTGCGCCCTAAAATTTAGGCGCCGCAACAACAATAATTTTGCGCTCCTAATTTGAGCGCCGCAGCAACAATAATTAGTGATTTCCACTCCGCAATGGCAATACTCTGAACGGGGCACTGAATACGTGGGAAGCGCAACACTGTAAGGATCTATCCTTTGGTCTGAACGCGCCCACGTAACAACAAATTAGTGCACTGAAAACGTAGGAGACGCAACACTACAAGGATCTTTCCTTTGGTCTGAACGTTCCTATGTTGTTCCAGCACAAACAAAGCACCGATAACTTTACCGATGTACTATATGAACCGTTCAGTATTGTCGCGGCGGAACACTAACACGTTTGTAAACTACGCACTTATTAACAACAATTTGCACAAGAAACTTTATAAAAATTCACTGTTTTATAAATTTTAATTTACAAATACTTACTTGAAGGATCCTAATCCGGCTCGACGGACCAATTGTTCGAGAAGTCTCCTATTAGAGTGTGGTTCGCACCCAAGTCCAGCCAAGTATCCAACTTGGCGCGCTTATCCCTTGGGCGCGATGGAGTCCTGCTTCTTTTATCCCTCGCTGTCAAGTGAGGCTGTGGAGAGAACTAAATTAGGGTCTTACCAAATTGTTTCTGAAGTTCCAGCGAAACAAAGACACAAACACTCTTTTCGGGTTTCTTGAATATTTTATTTACTTTATCACTAACTTTCTACCTTAAACTTAAATAACCGAAAAAATCTCCAAACAGAACTTCCGACCCGACTCCAACGCGTTTGACCTCCCCACGACTAGACTTCCACACGTATGACTCCAACCACGGCTCCACTCCAACACACCTGACTTCTAAAACGTTTCCGCGTTGCTGCAGTTTTTTATATGGAAAGTCCATTAGTAGCAACCCGGAACTTAAGTTTGTTGGAAAAAGTCCAATCAAACAAAAACTGCACACACAACAGTCAACCGTTGGCCGAGGTCGTCAGAATATTTTCCATATGTTATGGTGCTGGTGACGACATCGCCCAGTAGCAAGCCGGAACACGGAATCGCTTGCATTTTGCACATTAGCACATGTGCATGTTGTATGTTGGCACATGGGCAAGGTTGCTGTTGTTTATTATGATATGGGATCAGTCAGCAACGTACGCTGACCTTGCAGCAATCACTACCGATGATTGCTGACGCTGTTTAACTTACAAGATCGATTGATTGTGGGAAATCGCTTAAACAGAGGGCAAAGGCAAACTCCTCACATTTGGGGTAGATGAACGCCCCATTGCCACATCAATTAAAGGTTTGACAGCATATTTATGCATTTGCACAGAGAGAAACAGAAGAGAGATACTTCGGAGGACACATAGGGTGGAAAGCCGATTTTCCGGAGGAATCGTGCAAGCCATAAAGAATGAAAGGGCAGGGTTGACCGAGGAAGTGGACCTTTTCCTGAAGAGAAGAAGCTGAATGACCTGACTGCACACCTCGTGGCTGATCAAGAATTGGAGGGTAGCGGATGAGTTCATAGAATAATGAGACTCGAAGTTGAAGGCAACTCAGAACTAGAAAGAATAGTTAGGAATCCCAGTAGAACAGATAAGCACTCCTGTGCGAGGTACTTGAGTGGCAACATAGCTCATCTACAGGTAGGTATTGGCATCAGGATCAAAACGGAGATGGAAACAGTGATAACAGATCTCAACAGAGGCATTTAAAGTCAACTGAGCCTACAGAGACTAGAGCCTCTCTGTGGAATCGCAAATGGGTATTGTTTGAACCTACCAGGAATAGAACAGTGTAAAGTTCTCCAGGGGGTAACGTCAGTTTCCCATAAATCAATGGACAAAACCGTGAGTGCTTGTAGTAGAAAATCTTGGGGGGGAAATGATTGCATGTTAGGAATATGGGAAAGAGAGGGCAGAAGACAGTGTGATCTTGATGACAAAGCTAAAGTGAGCTAGCGCCATCCTGTAGTCTGAAGCTCCGGAGGTTCCTCATGGGAAACGAGGGAAGTGGGGATGGTTTTCTACGCACTGTCTCATCTGTGTAATTTGGGGCAATGTTTTTGAAAATGTTCGCCCCTTGGCGTATTCAGGATAGTTCTTGAAAAAACCAAAAACAAAAAGGGAACGATAGTAGTAGCTATTTCAAATTCTGTGAGTTTCTAAGTGTTTTTTCAAATTTAACGTACCTGATCTTTGCAAGCATTGGAACTTCTTAAGGTGAACACCAGAATCGTTAGATAAGGAATTGCTGTTAATATTATCTCTGTGGGAAGGAGTTTTATTCATATTTAGTTTTTCAGATAGTCATTTGTTCCAATACACTTACCAAGTCCAGCATCATTGTGGTCATTAATAATTCCATGATAGAACCAGTAAAAGCTGCAATAATACGCGATAGTACTACTCAAAACACTCATGGTCCATGACCAACCGAAAATCCGATTCAAATCCTCGACCATCGAATATACTACACAATATTTGAATTGCATCTGCCTAATCCTGCCACTAACATAGCTATCAAATCTATCGCAGCACCTGTAGTCCTTTTTATCCACCGTGAAACAAACCAAACTTTTTAAGTCCTTATTGATTCGTTCTAGTTCCAAATGAACCACATCGAACAGGAGGATGCTGTAGAAATAATACATGGACATGGGGAAGTAGCTTGAATTCGAAAAGATCCATAAACGGATGAAAATAGCATGAAAGCCCAACTTTGAAAGAAATTTGAATTCAGCAAACGCAGTGTAGGTCAGGAGTCCGAAGAATTTGATCATGTAGAGTTGATCCTTTCGAGCATTTTCCTGATAACTTTCAAGAGTGTGAGGAAACATTTTGTTCAAGATCATGATTTTGTAGTAGAAATTTCGAATTTTCTCCCGTTTCAAAATCGAGTCGATTAATATTGTTAAATGACATATGAACAAGGAAATGATTTTTCCTGCATAATGGACTCTCCCCACAGCGTCGGTGGTATATAGTATGTTGTCTGCATACAAATATGCTAGAAGTAATTTGTAGAGAATAAGAACAATTTGGAGTAATGACCAGATAATAAGGATGTAGTGAGGTTCACTTGTGTGGTTTGTAATATATAAAGGAAGAAACCCCCACATTTGGAAAAACTTTATGAAACGAAGCTTAACTTTCCCGACGCTGCGTAAGAGATCCATGGGTTTTATGTGTATTACAGGAGGAACTGGTTGCAAATGGACTGTTTTCAATAAAGAGAATTTAATTTAATTGATTGCTAGTGGTCGGTTTTCCATGTTTCAGTAATTGATAAAAGGTTTCAATTGAGAAGCAATTACTAGGATGGTCAATTATATCGGGAGATATTTTGAAAAGAGGTTACATACGATATAGATCGCCCCCATAATTGGATAACCGAGTTCTGAAACGCAAACTATAATCAGATGGAGGTAGGAGGAAGGAGGCAGGAGGCAGGAGGCAGGAGGCAGGAGGCAGGAGGCAGGAGGCAGGAGGCAGGAGGCAGGAGGCAGGAGGCAGGAGGCAGGAGGCAGGAGGAAGGAGGCAGGAGGCAGGAGGCAGAAGGCAGGAGGCAGGAGGAAGGAGGAAGGAGGAAGGAGGAAGGAGGAAGGAGGAAGGAGGAAGGAGGAAGGAGGAAGGAGGAAGGAGGAAGGAGGAAGGAGGAAGGAGGAAGGAGGAAGGAGGAAGGAGGAAGGAGGAAGGAGGAAGGAGGAAGGAGGAAGGAGGAAGGAGGAAGGAGGAAGGAGGAAGGAGGAAGGAGGAAGGAGGAAGGAGAAATGATATGGGGATATGGGTGAGTGCAGAGACAATAGATCTTTCCACGGTAAGAGTTGAATATTCTTTTTTCGTTGTATAGGCTGTAATGACCGCGGCTGCGTGACGGGAGCGGAATCTCATTCGGCTCTTTCTTAATTAATTTGCTGAAACAATGCATTTAATAGTGTGCAATTGCCTTAATGTTCGCCGCAGATTGCAGATTATTGAATGCATTCGAGCGAATTGATCTTGACAAGAGGCGAATGATTTGCCGCATACGCAGGCGCATGCGCATGTTGCCGCAACATTGCCTAGCGAGTGAGAAAGGCTATGTAGCGGGAATAGAAGCGGTGCACGAACAAAGAACGCGAAGAGTGTTGCTTGGTGAAGAAGCGGTGCGGAGGAAAACAACGAGGAGTTTGGCTGAGTGAGGAGAAGGTTGCTAGAAGTTCATTATGGTCATGAACAGTCCTGAAATTAATTTATAATGTGGATTGGAAAGTGAGTTTAGTTCATTATGGGGTCAAGCAGTGCACTGCAAGATAGACTGATGCGGAACATAGCTCCCTGTGGCCAACCTATCTTCCTCTAAGGATGAGTTGTCTCTCCTCTGGGACGGTGTGTGCCTTTTCAGGGGCCAAGCCTCTCGTCTACCAAGACCGTTAGTGAGTGGTGATAACCACACCCTGTACGAAGTGACCCTACTATTAACAAAACCCTACGGATCTAGACTGGGGAGTCGAAAAACACCTCCCCCAATCCAGGGTGTCATGCGAACCGTGCCCATTGGATAGTTTGCAGTCGGGGGTAACTGACTGTATTCGAACGGAGCCTCACTGATACCTGGTCGCCTCAGTGAGTAAGTTAGATCTTACCGTGCTACGGGGGGCTATGGCACGGCGGACCTCTTAACCCCCATACTCGTGGGAATCAAATGAGTACAAAACCAGAGAAGAAAACAAAAACCAAAAAAGCGGGGCCCCGTACCGCACCAAAACTGGTTAATCAGGCGGAGGCACGTCTCCGAATTACTGAAAGCCAAGTGACTACACCCAAGAAGGGAGAAGTTGGGACATCAAGCAGTGGATCCAAGGTGAGCATTGGTATACTGCGTGGACTACAGCCAATGAACATCACTGCTCAAAGAGCAGGGACCAGCAAAAGCACGTCTGAGATAAATATAACAGACGTCAGGAAGGAGACAGGTCTCAGTGGTGCCGGGGTTAAATGGTACCTGCGCTATCTGAAGGAAGGCCTGAAACCAGAAGAGGCCCTTAAGAAGGCTCAGGACAGACCTAAGCCATCTCTACCGGAGCCGAGAAAGCAGGGAGCAGCAGAGATCAGCCCGCATGAAGGGAATGCTCCCAAAAAACCCAGACCTGAACCCACGGGAGGAGAAAACCCAGGCAGGTCAGGAGTGAAGGCAGGACCCAGGAAGCCCGGCATTAGCTATGCTAGTGCGGTCAAGGGCATTCGACTGGCCATACTGCCAAAAAGGTTTCCCGAACAAATACTCACTGGGGAGGAACAGGAAATCATTGAGGAACTTGTCGTCAAACAGATGATCAAGGGTTGGACGTCGAAACTGGTGTTCACCGGGATACGCTTTCGACCAGGCCTTATACTGGTGGACTGCGCGACGGAAGGTACCGCAGAATGGGTTAGAACCATAATTCCTAGATTGCCAGGCTGGGAAGGGGTGGAACTGTCAACATGTGCTGGAGATGATATACCTGGAGCCCACATGGTGACAGTTTTTCTCCCAAAGGCCGCGGCAATAGTAACAGAAGACCTTACGAGACTCCTAATTGCTCAGAACGAAGATCTCCATACTCGACTATGGAGAGTCTTCAGAAGCAAGGTGGAGGGAAAGGGTAAACTCCTCACGAATGGGGTAGATGACCAATCCCTAGAGGCAATTAAACGTCGGAGCTGTCATATCAACTACCGATTTGGCAACATACCCGTGCATGTGCACAAGGAAAAGCCAAGGAAAGAGACCTCGGAGGAGGCATCGGGTGGAAAACTTACCGAGGTCCCTGAAGAAGTCGCGGAAGCCATAGAGGCGGAAAGAACTGGATCAACCAGGGAAATAGACCTGCTGCCCAGTGAAGAGCAGAAGCTGGACGACCTAGACCTAGGACTCCTAGGGCTCGGGGTGGACAGCGACGCGCAGGAAAGCGCCATGTCGGAGGAGAAGGGTGACACTCCGACAGTGGAGAAGAGCTCCAAACAATAACGGAGCCAATGGCCAGCACTAGGATAGCCCAGATAAACCTCCACCATGCGAGAGCTGCATCTGCAGTGATTGCAAGGGCAAATTCCAAGGAGAACATTGGAATAGTGCTGGCTCAGGAGCCCTGGGTGTACCGGGGGCAGATTCGCGGTCTGCAAGGAGGAGACATGGAGGTAATTTGGGACTCCTCTTGTGAAAAACCAAGAGCTTGCATAATTCTCAAACGTAATTTAAAATACATATGTCTTTCAGAGTTCTTAACCGGGGACCTTGTGGCTATCCAAGTCTCATTGGAAGCCGGGAGGAGCACTCGAGAGGCAGTTGTAGCATCGGGATACTTCCCAGGAGACGAGAGCCGGGCTCCACCGGAACAAGTCGCAAAGCTGATGGAGTATTGCGAGGAGAGGGCGTTACCACTTCTTCTCGGCTGCGATGCCAATGCCCACCACGAAGTGTGGGGAAGCAGTGACACTAATCGTAGAGGTGAGTACCTTCTCGAATTTATTCTTAGCAATAAGTTAGAAATATACAACGTAGGGAACACTCCAACATTTGTGACCAGCACCAGACAAGAGGTACTAGATATAACTCTAGGAAATACCCTAATGAACGGGATGGTCAACAATTGGAGGGTGTTGGATGAACCCTCAATGTCTGATCTCAGGATAATCAGATTCGACATTGAGGGTAACTCCGAAATAAAAAGAATAATAAGGAATCCCAAGAGAACGGATTGGGAATCCTACACAATGCACCTGAGCAACAACATTGCCCACCTTCAAGGGGGCGGTGACATCAGGAGCGAATTGGAATTAGAAACGGTGGTGGAAGACCTCAACACAATCGTCATTGACGCATATGAGGCCAGCTGTCCGGCCAAGACAGTCAAGTCATCAAGGGATGTACCATGGTGGAACAAGAACTTAGCTAGAATGAGAACGGAGGTACGAAAACTCTTTAACCGGGCAAAACGAACCGGGGACTGGCTGAGGTATAAAAATGCACTGACTGCGTATAGCAACGCCATCAGGGAAGCGAAATGGAACAGCTTTAGGGAATTCTGTGAAGGGATTGAACAGATCACAGAAGCAACCAGGCTGTACAAGGCTGTAGCCAAAGTCGGGGGAATATCCTCTGTCTACTTGAAAAAGGAAGATGGGACATTCACCGAGAATGAGGAGGGCAGGGTACACCTGCTACTCAGAATTCATTTCCCGGGGTCCTACCCCTCCGCGGCAGGCGACCCCAACAACGAATAAAAGGGGAAGGAAAGAGAGCTGGAAACTAGCAAAAGAGGTATGCTCAGACGCTAGGCTAAGATGGGCAGTGGGAACTTTTAAACCAATGAAATCTCCCGGAGTAGATGGCATTTTCCCAGCACTTATCCAGAGAGGCCTAGGAATTATCTTCGAGTCTCTTCTGAGGGTAGTAAGGAGGAGCATAGCACTGGGCTACATACCAAGGGCATGGAGACGGGCAAAAGTGGTCTTTATTCCGAAAGCGGGTAAAAAGGATCCTTTTCACCCTAAATCTTTCAGACCACTCTGCCTAACATCGTTCGTACTCAAAACGGTGGAGAAGGTCATAGACAACTATATTAGAACTAACGTTCTAAAGCGTAGTCCCCTACATCACTGTCAACACGCTTACCGGGCAGGAAGGTCAACTGAAACTGCTCTGTATCAGCTGGCAGAGGTACTACGGGACGCCATAGAAACAAGGGAAATTGCACTGTGCGCGTTTTTGGATATCGAAGGAGCATTCGACAACACATCGCACACAGAGATACAGAATGCCCTGAGCTGCAAAGGAGTGGGAAACACCCTGGCACTCTGGATGGGCAAAATGCTAGAAAGCAGACAAATAGAGGTACAAACAGGTACAAATTCTATTATCATGAACACCACTCAAGGCTGTCCACAGGGTGGAGTACTATCGCCGTTGATGTGGAGTATGGTAGTGGATGAACTCCTGGACGTGTTAACTAATACTGGAATATAAGTCCAGGGCTACGCGGACGACATTGTTCTAATATGTAGGGGCAAATATGAAGAAACCCTATGTGATAGAATCCAAACGGGATTAAGGGTTACTAGTGCCTGGTGCAGGAAGGTGGGACTGCTGATCAACCCAACCAAAACCACCATAGTACCATTCACTAGGAGGCGTAAGGTGGATCACCTGAAAGCCATAACATTACATGATATGGAGGTGAAACGAGAAACAGAGGTCAAATATTTGGGAATCACGCTAGACCAAAAATTACTCTGGAAGACACATGTCGGAAACACTTGTCGAAAAGCCACGGGGGCTCTGATGACTTGCAGATCCATAGCAGGAAAAAAATGGGGTTGCAGCCCGAAGATACTACTTTGGATATATACTGCAATAGTAAGACCAATGATTACCTATGGAGCGGTAATCTGGGCAGAAAGAACCCAACTCAGCACACAAGCCAGGGAATTACATAAGCTCCAAAGGCTGGCTTGCGTGTGTATCAGTGGGGCAATGAGGACATGCCCAACGGCATCCCTGGAGGTCCTTCTGGGATTAACCCCTCTCCATCTGCACATACAGATGCAGGCAAGGAGATCAATATTCAGGATGGCCGGTAGTATGAGTGAGGCGGGGAGCTGCCTAAATCGAAGGAAGATTGATATCCTTTCTAGGCGGTATCCCGAATTACTGATACCGAGGGACAACATGACAACGAGGTTTCACTTCGATAAGAAGTTTGAAACACGTTGGAGTAACAAGGCAAACTGGGAGAGCGTGGCTGCGACATACGGCTTAAACCAGAAACTGATTACTTGGTACACTGACGGATCCCTCACAGCAGAGCGAGCGGGTGCCGGTGTCATTGGTCCAAGGAAAATGTACTTTGAGCCAATGGGCAGGTACACTAGCATATTCCAGGCGGAAATTTACGCCATAGACAAATGTGCCTCCTTTAATCTGCAAAGGAACTACAGGGGGCAGAACATAGCTATTCTCACCGATAGCCAAGCAGCGATCAAGGCACTTAGGTCCAACCAGGTGAACTCTAAACTGGTATGGGAATGCCTTGAGAGACTGAATACACTCGGCTCGTCCAACAAGGTCTGGATACTTTGGGTTCCAGGCCATGTTGGGTTGGAAGGCAATGAGGCAGCGGATGAACTAGCTAAGAAGGGAGCAGGGATGCCTTTACACGGGCCAGAACCCTTCTGTGGAATCGGAAACGGTTTCATGGCTATGAATCTAAGAAACGAAGAGAAACGGTTGGGGGAACTATATTGGGCGGGTCTACCAGGGATGGAGCAGTCCAGGGTGCTTATTGGGGGATACGAACCCATGCGCACAAGGGATTGCTTAAACCTCACCAAAAAGAACCTCCGAATCATAGTGGGAATTCTCACTGGTCATTGTCGGCTGAACTATCACCTAGAGAAGCTAGGGATATCTACGGACACTGCCTGCAGGTTCTGTTAAAACTTCACCTCGCCTACTTATAGCGGAACCGCCAGAACAGTTTGTGGGTATAACTGGTTCGATACGTTATTTTATGGATGAGCGGAACTTTCGCTGAGTGAATTCAGTGATTTTGCAAATGTTTGACGGGCTCCATTCCAGGACTATTTGTGGACTTGCTAGCACTCCCTCCTTGAAGTGAACGGGGTGCAAGTTGAACACTCCCAGAAAACAAACGAAAATCTTGTGTAAATTGAGTTTTCCCACCTACATTTTGACCAGGACGGAATTCCCAAACTCAACTTACAAAATCTCTCGTCCTGTCTTGGAGTCGGGCGTAGGTTGGTAATTCACTTCTTTTTGCACAATAAGTTCGAGCTTTCAATTGGAGGACGCACGAAGATCTGGTTTTTGCAGTACTGTCCTCCCCAGTCATTTCAGTTCCCTGTACTGAGGCTTGGAATTTTGATATCTGGATGAATATTCAGTAAAAGTGTTTCGTATACTTCCTGGCACCAGGACGACTTGAGTGTGCTGCTGTTCATCTGCATCACATAAAACTAAGGTTACTAGAATAAGAACATAATGTAGAAAGGCGTCCAAGCAATTACTTAAAAATAGAGAGTATGCTTGAACAACGAACAATTGTGATTGACTAATCTTATCGTAGTTTGAGGACTTCCTCCCTTTCGTTCCTCCTTACTCCCGCGGAATTTCTATAAAGGGACATCCTCAAAGTGAATAACTAGCCTGAGGATGTCGAGGAAGGGTGGGAACCTCAGAGGCCGCGCCTCATACAAGATCTGAGGCGGAAGAAGCAGCAATTGAGTGATCCGTCGTGGATCTTCCCCTCCTTGATCGCGGCACTCGGGTCCGGAGACTTACGGCTCCACGCGCGCGGTCGAGCCCTTTTTTTTTTTCTTTCTTTTTTTCTTTCCTCTTTTAACTTTCAACGTTAGCTCGCGTTCTGTTTGTCCATCGATAGGCCGTCGCGAAATTCGTTGTAAAGTCGAATTTAAAATTCAGTGCGGACCCACGCATCGGAAAAGGCACGTTGTTTTGAGTAATCAAGCGTGAGGGATCAAAGCGCTCAAAGAACCCCCCCCCCCCACATTCCCGAGCCTGGCTAGCACAGAGGCGTGCAAGAACGTGTCGACCAAGCACTTTAATAGAGCTTCAATCTTTGTGGGTGGACCTCCACGGTCAATTTAGCCAATTTGTTTAGATTTTTGGGATAGCTCTGCCCTCAAGGTCGTTATCGGCCACTCAGGATGATCGACCTGATCTCCTATTTCCTCTAATAACATTACAAGGCCTTATCCTTTCCAGCGAAGTGTGTTTCATCAAGTTGAATCTTAATTTGTGAGAGCCTTGCGTTGTGTCATTCTCTTAACATAGTTTTGATTTTGATTTGACTAAAAAAGTCGTTGTTCCGTTCAATAGCGGATTGGATTGATATCTTCTCATCATCATTAACGGCGCAACCGGTACCCGGTCTTGGCTTGCCTTAATAAGAAACTCCAGACAACCCGGTCTTGCGCCCAGATCCACCAGTTCGATATCCCTAAAAGTTGTCTGACTGTCTTCTACCATAGATATTACCCTTATAGACTTCTTAGGGGGCCAAAAATGCTTGGGGGGGATTCTTCTCTCGAACGTGGTCAAGAGTGCGGAATTTTTCTTGCTACGAACTCAAGTCTCCTTTGACGCTATGGTGAGATGTTCCGAGCGGAACGGTTTTTGTAAGCTGAAATAGGCTCTATTAGCAGTCTACAACCGTGCACCGATTTCATTATCGCAGCTGTTATTGGTTGTGATTTTCGACTCTAGATAGGAGAAATTATCAACGGTGTCTTGTAGTCTCCCATCTTTATTGTTCTTGTCTGACGTTTCCACCATGTACTTTGTCTTGTCTTCATTGTCATCAATCATGATCTTGTACCATTTACCGCCTGCTCGATGTGAATGCAGGCATTTTGTATATATTGGGTTGTTCTTACCATGAAGTTGGTATCGTCAGCATAGGTCAGTAGGTGGGTGAACCTAAAGACGATGGTGTCCCTCGTATTTACCTCATCATCACGGATCAGTTTTTTATAGGTTAGGTTAAAAAGTGTGCACGATAGGCTATCCCTTACTCTTAGACGGTTGATGATGTGGAATGGTCTTCTTCTTTTTCTTCAGCCTTTGTCCCGTTCACAAGCGGGGTCGGCTCGTCGTGATCGGCTTCGCCATTTGGCTCTATCGAATGCCTGATCTGGGTGCAATCTCGAGGCTTTCAAATCCCCATCTAGCGTATCAAGCCACCGTTGCTTAGGTCTGCCTTTTGGTCGTTTACCATCGACTTCGATGTTCAGACCAATCTTCGCAAGTGAATTCTCGTTTGCACGAACTGCGTGACCATACCATCGAAGACGCCTCTCTCGCAACTTTTCCACGATCGGTGCAACCCCATAACGATCGCGGATATCCTCATTTCGGATGTGATCTAAACGTGTCACGCCACTAGTCCAACGTAGCATCTTCGTCTCCATTACCGCAAGACGCCGTTCATTGTATTTTATAGTCGGCCAACACTCAGAACCATAGAGAGCGACTGGACGCACGACATTGCGGTAAATTTTAGATTTGAGACGTTCGTTGATACGTCGATCACAAAGAACACCAGTTGCGGAACGCCATTTCATCCAGGTTGCGTCAATGCGTGAAGTAATTTCATAACGCAGTTCTCCATTGGCTGATAGCGTTGATCCGAGGTATTTAAATCGCTCAGTTCTGGGCAAATCACTGCCGCTGCCAGTGATTGTGCTCGTTTCATGGGGATTGGTCGTCAAAAATTCTGTTTTGTTAGATTCAATCTGAGACCGTGTTTCATGAGGCGATCATTCCATTTTTGGAGAACTTGCTCGAGATCATTTTTGCTGTCAGATGCTAGGAAAACTCTTTGTATAAAGCAGTGTGTAGGGCGCTGGACGTTGGATATCCCGTGTGACGGTGTCCATAACAAGAACAAAGAGGAGTGCTGAGAGGGCGCTTCCTTGATGAACACCAACAGAGACACGAAGCGGTTTTGATACACCCGCCATACTTCGAACTTTACTTTTCGGATTGTGGTAGAGCAATTGAACCCAACGCACGAGTTCTTCTGGCACGAAGTGTCGTAAAGCATACCAGATAAGTTCGTGTGGTACACGGTCAAACACATTCTCTAGATCCAGAAATGCAATGTAAAGAGGGCGATGCTTCTCACGGTGTTTCTCCAATTCTTGTCCAATTATTATTATCAAAAACGTCAGTTTCTTCTAGGACCTCCTAATTTCTCTTTCAACTGCCGTAGTTCTTGTTAATCTAGGGACATCTAGCCCTTGCTGAGAACTGCTCTTGCAAGTAAAGTTTAGAATCCCTTTTTTCTGTAAAATTGTCGATAGATAAAAAAGAAGAGAATAGCTGGATATTGAATCCCTAATATTTTGAGTGTTATCATTTCTCTTGTCTGTTTAGGAATCCGACCTGTCTAGGGTCCAATTTTAGGACAACGGCCGCTTTCACTTCAAGTAAAAGAATGTTTAATTAGAGTAAACATTTCATGGGTAGAACTTTTCAGGAGAAAGGATAGAAGATAAGGGAGAGTTATAGAGGAGGAGAAGAGAGGAGGAAGGAGAGAGAGAGAAGAAACAGGAGAGTGAACAAAGGGGGAGAGAAATGATGAAAGAGACAGGAAGGCGAGGGAGCAGAAGGGAGGAGGAAGAGGCGGAAGACGAGAAGGGAAGGGAGTAGGGGGGGATGGGGAGAGTGTGAATGGAAGAGGGGGGAGGAATGGGATGAGGAGGAATGAAGAAGGAGAGAGTTGGAAGGAATGAAGGGGAGCAAGGAGAGAGGGTATACCAGAAAGGAGAAACGGAAGCGGCGAAAAAGAAAAAGGACGTGAAGATAGGGTTGAACCCAGAGAGACTAGATCTCTCTGCAGAAAGATCGTCGAGATGAATTTAATTAATTCTTGATATCCTTGCAGTCTGTCCTTCTATTGACAATGTTTTGATTGTCCTTTTCTTTAGTTTTTGTTCCGTTCTTTCATAAGGATTAAGTGAGCCGTCTACTGCTACCGATTTCACCATCGTAACTGTTATCGGTTGTGATTTTCGACCCAAGATAGGAGTAGTAGTTTCCTGTCTTTATTGCTATTATTCCACCAGTGCCATTTAGTATTTTTAGTTCCTTCGTTTTTGGCGCTGACCTTGTATAGTTTTACCCTGGCTATATTATCATAGGCGGCCTTAACGCCGATGAAAAGATGGTGTAACTGATGTCCATATTCCAACAGTTTTTCCATCGCTTGCGTGAAGTGCGTGAATGGCTCTTGCGGTTAGGGCATTGGGTCGTCGTAGCGGAAGGTCGCGGTTCAAATCTCACTGATAGCAGAGGGATACCAGTCGACTTAGTGTTGAATGAGTTCCTAAGTCAAATCAGGGTATTAATCTCGCCAACGATTATTATTGTGTGAAGGGAAGATCTGACCTGTTGCCGATTTGCCTGGAGCATCTTTGGTATGGGTCGGAGAACTTCTGGGCATGTGGGGCTATCCAGCCTACTAATATAGCTGGGAATAGCTTATGAATGATCCTCAGCAACGTGATACTTCTATAATTGTTGCACAGCGTGACATACTTCTTTTTATGTAAGGGACAACAAATTCTCGTTGCCAACTGTCAGGCATTCATTCGCTGTCCTACATATTGAGTGTCACCTGAAGAATCTAAGCTGATGTATTGCACCAACTCTTTCTGGTGATGGCAGTGTTTGTCCATCGTCATCAGTTGGGGGGAGCTTCAACTTGCCGATATCATGGTAGTTGAGCAGTTCATCAAAATACTAAACCAATTGCTCCAATTGCTCCAATTGCTCCATCAGTCAGACTCTTCTTATTACGGAGGATGGATGGCTTCAGTGTTTAATCTCATCTGATTGTCAGAGGGGATACTAGGCGATGTTGTTATTCAAACTGTGAGTAACATGTCAACGAGATAGCGATCCGGGCTATATTGGCCTTCTATATGTTGTGACATTCATCAAGCTTATAGCTGGCGGCGTTCGATTAATAATATGGCTGCTCTTCATCCCTTGGTGGGGTATAGCGCGTCATCTACGTGCTATCGCTCGTGGTTACCTGAAATCTCGACACGCTTGCTCTCATCCTTTGCTATTCTGCGCCAAGTGCCCTAGGGGCGACCCACTTGTCTGTCATTTTGAGAGAGTGGATTCCATTACATGCGTAGTCAGAAATGCAACTGTCGCCCCTTCTTAATGGGTGACCTATCTACTGCTACTTCCGTCTACCGATTACAGTGCGGACGAGTGCTAGGCCTGTGTGCCGACCAATTTGTTCGTTTGAGATAGTGTCAGACCAGCGTACTCCGTTGATACGCGCAGACAAGTTTTGACGAAAGTTTGGAGTTTTTGTGTAGCAGTGGACTTCACTTTCCATGTGCTTCCCAAAAATACTAGCACAGAACAACTTGATCTTGGTGTTGAGATAACTTCGTTTACAGATAGGACAGAGGATCTAGTGCTATTAATGTGCCGAGCGACATCCAGTTCGGTGCCACCTTCGGCACAAACCACGCATCCTAAATATGCAAATTTATCAACGCCTTCGATGGTCTGGCCGCTGCTGCAGATAGAGAAAGTGCCATGACCCATCAGACTGGGAACCTTGGTTTTGTTGGTGGTTATTTTTAGTTGAACTCTGGTTGCCTCTTTTTCCAAATCCACAGCCATTTGGTTAAGGTCCACCACCTGGGGAGAGAACAAACAAATGTCATCAGCGTAGTCTAGGTGTTTGAGGAAAGATGTCATTGTCCATTGAATTCCTCCATCTCCTTCAGAGAAGGCAGCACGAAGAACGTTACCGACAGTAAGAGGAAATAGCATTGGCGACAGAATGGAACTCTGGCGAACTCCGCTTTGGACGTCAAAATCCTCGGAGATTTTATCTTTGTGCAGCACGCGACATTTTCTCCAATTATATGTCGCCCTGACAATAGCTATTTCTTTGGAATGCGCCTCCTGCGTAGAACACCCCAAATATATTCTGTGTCCGCGCCATTGAAAGCTTTCTCAAAATCTATGAAGAGCACTCTTTCAAAATGATCCACCGGTTGCTGATGTGATGAATGCAGGAGGATCCGGACTGGAAACCAGCTTGATCTCTGTCGATCAAACTTTCGAGATGTTCTTTGATGCGTTCCAGGATTATTTTAGCTATTATCTTTACGACCGCAGTTAGCATGCGGATAACCCCCCCCCCCCCTCCATTCATCCCCTTCTTCTACTCTCTGGGAAGGTCTCGGATTCCCAAGATTTTCGTACTAATGGAAAAAGTAAATCTGCAGTAACTACCGGTGCAGCGATAGATAACTCTGTGGGGAGACCAGGAAGCCAAGTTGTGTAATGAACTAAAGAGAATTAAGATAATCAAAGTAGATGTCGCTGGGTATCGGAGTTTCAACGTTCCACGTTCGCCATTTCCCGTAGCAGTCAATACATCCTTCAACCCCCCTTGTTCATCGATTCGTTTCCGCGATTCCGATAATTGTGCATTTTTGATGGCATCATCATCGATATTCTCAGGTGTGTTACTCAATAATCGAAATCGAGCAATATAGCTTTCCCACTGTCGAGCGGCACTTTTCCACGATTCCGCAGTCAGTCAGATCTTATACCATCCCTACGAGACGTGGTCGATGACCTGTGTAGCACCCGAGAGCATTTTTGATGGCAGCCCAATGCTCATCGATATTCTCAGGTGGGTCACTCAGCATATCTCCATATCCAATTCCATCAGCAAAATAGTTCTCCCAGAGGTCGGTGTTGAACTTATGGAGTTGCAGCTCCCCAACTCTGGGAGAAGTGGTGGACGCAACACACATGCGAAGGTAAGTAGCCATCAGATGGTGATCCCTTTCGAAGCCGATGTCAGAGCCTCTCTTATTACGCATATATAGGAGACATCTCCTAAGTCTACTGCTGGTGATGGTGAATTAGTTAATCTGATTGCTCGTACGGCACTGGTCAGTTGAAACGCAACTGACCTTATGACAGGTTCTGTGATCGATCAATGTACCACCAATGACGAGGCGGAGATCCGTTGTGGCCGCCGAGACCGTGCTTCCTTATCACATGGCCGACCAAAGAGT
Organism: Hermetia illucens; assembly: GCF_905115235.1. Classification (NCBI taxonomy): domain Eukaryota; kingdom Metazoa; phylum Arthropoda; class Insecta; order Diptera; family Stratiomyidae; genus Hermetia; species Hermetia illucens. The sequence goes on from NC_051851.1 coordinate 171,880,360, forward strand.
AAGCATGGCCCACCTTAGCATTCAGATCCCTCTACATGATCATAATGTCACATTTAGGAGGGAGCCTCCTCTAAACTGCATTTAATTGCTCGTAGAAAGCATTCTTCTCCACTATATCGGAAGTCTCCGTTTGCGCGTAGTATTGTACAACTGCGATGCTCCCTAACCTGGGCTGGAATGTTGCAGTAAGAAGCCTTGGCGTTGGCTTAAGGTCATTCGAGGCGTTGTTGACGTTTTGGGTTTTCTATCCCTTTTAGCTACCTTTTGCGATAAGCAGGGAAGGCTTTGAGTGTATTTTTAAACCCCAATCCACAGGGCGTTCGAATAGCGTGTGGTCAATTTGGTTGAAAGTGGTCCCGGCTGGAGAGGCCTACGTATATTTGTTGGTTTTGGTATCATACCTTGGCAGGCTCTTAATGTTCGTTCTATTCGTATAAGGTACCCTTCTCAAACTCTGCAGTCTTCTCTGCAGGGGTGTGAACACTAATGCGGCTTATACGGGGTCTGATCAGAAAGTTCCAAGACTTTTCAAATGGCACCCCTTCAGGTTAACGCTGACAGCGGTTTTGGGGGTCCTTTTTTTTTAAAGGGAACCTTGCTGAGTAATCCCCATTTGGTTTTGTTGCTCTAGCCTTCTCCAAACCGATTGTTGGTAATGAAGCTGTGGCGGAGCGAAAAACTTATGTGTCGCATCCATGCAAGTGTGAATCGTGTTAGCCATGGCATTGAAAAACAATTTTTAACAACGAAGTTTGCTTTTCGGTGCCAGTGGGAGTTGAGGAGAATACAACGCGGAGGTGTTTAAATTACGAAGTGATGAGCCGTTCGCAGTGTCACGAGTGAATTAAACGGTTTAATGAAGGCAGAACTTCAATGGAATATGACCCTTGTTCAGGAAGGCCTTCAACCTCTACTGACGACTTTTATGTGGCCAAAGTGAATGCCCTTCTGCGTCCCAATCGTCGTTTGACGATTCAAGAGATGGAAGAGGAGTGCGAAATCTCATTTGGGTTATGTAAGGAGATTTTGAAGAGTTGCAGCCAAGTTTATCCCACGACTGATGACAGAGGATCAAAAAGCGCATCGCCTGGAGGCTTGTCAGGAGCTCTTGCAAATGGCCAATGCTATTGGAAACTTCATGAAAACCATCATTACATGCGGCGAGTCTTGGAATTATGGCTACGATGTGGGAATCAAGGTCCAATCAATTGTTATCGATACCTCAAAATCCTGACAACTTTACGCCAAAAGATTCAACGGAAGAGGCTGGAATTGTTGGCAACAGGCGAGGGGTTTTTCCACCACGACAATGGGCTCCTCAATCGCGAGTTTTTTGCCAGAAAGTCAAAGACAATCCTCCCCCATCCTCCCAAAACTCAAGTACCCAAAAGGACACCGGTTTCAGATTATAGAGGAGATCAAGGAAAAGACGTTCGAACAGCTGAACAGAATCCATGAAGTAGAGCTTTCCAGATGCATGGAACAGTGGAAACAAGGATGGGAGAAGTGCATTTGAAGAGGATAACTCCGTTTGTAAATATTTCTAATAAAGAGTTATTGAGTCCTGAAACTTTTTGATCAGACCACATATTTCGAAGTTTGACTCGTTTTCAAAGTCGGTAAAAGAAGGCTTCATTTTTTAACTGACTAGGAAATCTGCTCCGAGCATATGGTTTACCGGATGGCCATGTATTTGCTCTTCTCCTGGAAACCGGTCCCCGACCAGCCCATCTCTCGCAAGGCTGTTACATCAGCTTTATATTGGGCCAATTGCTTGACAGCTCATTTTCTACACAAGAAGCACATGTTCCGTGCGAAAATGCATAAATCCTTAGTCTGCTTTCGTTGCCGGGTTGTGTTGTCTATCCAATCCGAGGCTAATTTTGGGGCTTCGTAACTTTGGTTTTCTATGTAGGGTTATCAGCGATATCCAATCCCATCCTGGAGGACCAGTTGGCAGATCTTTTCGCAATTTTAGGTGTGGGCGATTCGGCCTCATCTCGGCAGTTTTCTGTTAAGAAAGAATGTTGTAGCGATAACCACGAGGGGGTAGATATAGGGTCTGGTAGCAGAGTTGTGGTTTTCGTTCAGGAGACGTTTCCGAGGTTTTTGAATTCCATCGTGGGTACCAATCCATATTTTTGCTCTGAGTATTTTGAACACACAAAAAATTGGAAGTGTAAGTATACAAAAACCTTCGACGAAGTAATGTCTGATTTTAAAAATTTTGTGTAACGACCCTCTGGAGAATTTCGTGATTTCAATGCGCACAGAGGGCCTCCGTTTTTTTATTCTGCCAATTCTGGAGTTGATGGAAATCCATAACTAAAAATTAGGCGATGATGGTTTCTTACCAGGGTAGAGGAAAACCGTCAGACGCTGCCTCACCTCTGCCCTGGGAGCAGCGTAACCGAAGCGTCTCGCAGATGTTGAATGCTCCTTTATATAATTCGCAGAACATGACTACGAATTATATTGAGCGCAAATCCGCCTTATTGACCAGAGCTTGGCCAGAGCTGAAAATATTTTTTTTGAGAACTGTGTGGTCCTAAGTCCGCATCAACTTAATGCTGCACGGGACCAAATGGGGAGCAACTTACTCCCTCTTCTTTTAGTCCACGGACCCCCGTTTAGGGCTTAGCACCCAAACTTTTTAAAAATTAGGCGATGACGGCTTTATGGTTTCTTACCAGGGCAGAGGAAAATCGTCACACGCTACCTCACCTAAGAGGGAGTAAGTTGCTCCCCATTTGGTCCGGTCCAGCACTAAGTTGATGCGGACTATGGACCCCACAATTCCCAAAAAAAAATCCATAACTAAGTTTGATAATCTTCTTCTTTCCCCCTTTTTGTTCAAAAATATTTTGAACATTTGTTTCTTTAAATAATTTATAAAAATCTATCTTTTCCATGGCACTCTCCTAAAAATCGCAATAGAAATAATTAATTATTATTTGCGTTATCATTCTTGTTGTGCTATTGCCATCATTGAGACAACTGGATGTGCAGTTCCAGACCTTTCATACATGTGCAACCGAGGAGCAGCAGAGTTTTTTCCTTATATTATTCTTCCTCCCTGCCAGGCTATGATCATCTGAAGATAGTTAAAGACATACTTTGTCTTGAATCAATTTACAATTAAAGACATATCAAGTAAATATTCCTAATCCTAATTAAGGCTAATGGTGGCACGGATATCAATTATGAGATAGCGACACCTAATCAAATAAGCTCATCATCAGATTTACATTCGATTTGAGGGTAACCATGTTATGGTTTGCATTATGCATAGTTTTGGGACAACAAAGCGTTCTATTTACACAATAACCTATCTAAACTTGGAGCATTAAATCCCATTTAGATTCGAATGGATTCTTGGGCTATTAGCCCAATGAGTAGGGCATGAATATAATATTAACTGTGTGGAGTACATCATGCGATGCAAATCTTTGATGGAACATTTCGCAATTTGTTAGACTTCCGTGTCTTGATAGAGTGCACTTGGTATATTGATTACTCATTTATCAAAAGCATTTGTAATTATGGAAATTACGAAATTAGATTTTTCACTGTGGTCTCCCTCAATTTATCAGGAAATGTTTTTAACAAATTGGTCTTCAGGTATTTTCCGCCCTCTTTCCACATTCAAACAAGTGCATCATTGTGAGAATAAAAGAAAATAGATTTCCTGGTTTTGTGTTGAAAATGGCTTTTTATAGAAAATGTTCATTTTATATCAAACTTTTTGATATCTTCGGATTTAATTCGGCATTTTCCAGATTTGGATACTTTTGCACTATAAGTATAAGTGTTACTATTCTGGTGAAAATCGGGATTGTTGCACTATATCATGGGCATATTCTGTCCACAGAGGATTCGGTTGTATTCATAAATGATACAGTTTGGAGCCTTGCGGTTTTCGTGACGTATCCAATCTTATTAATAAATTCAGTGAAAAATCAAAAATCTGAAATGAGATTTTGGATGAGCTTAAAATCGAAATTTGACACCGAATGCAGTGATGTATTTCTAAGGAGGTTCTGGGGATTCCTTTTATTTCATTTGATAACTCGAGGTTTTATCTACGCAAACGCCAAATTGGATGGTGTTTACTTCTTCTGGGTTTTCAGCCCATTAGAACTTGGAATGCGAATGCATCTTTTGAGATTTTTATTGTATGTTGATTGCTTGATTCAGGAGTTAAATCGGTTTCTCGATGATTTCCAATTTCACTGTAATAATGATAGAAAGCGAAGGACAATGGTGGTTAATTTGGTGATTGCCAGCCAGAATTATCACACGATATTCGAAATGACTTGCATGCTTAATAGAATTTTCGGAATAACATTGGGATGTTCCGTGTTGCAAGCGTTTGTTCAGTCGATGGCGGATTCATTTTTCATATATTGGCTTTCCAGTCATGGGAGTCATAACATACAAAGTAATTAATAAATTTGTTAAAAGATATTTAAAATTAGTAGAATTTTCGGTATCTTAAAACTCTTTACTATTCTATTTACTAAAAATATGATTAAATCGTTTAATCAGTGATAAATTTGCCGTGCTATTGCTATTGATGTTAACAACTGGATGCACAGATTTCGATATTACGCATTGGCAGACGATATTTACATGTGCGTTGCTCGTGCAGATGTCATAGTTCTTTTGCCAAAGACAATAATGATGAAAATTGTTCGTTTCTATTTCTCTCTCTCTCTCTTTCTGTTAATGCTTTGATGCAAGCGATTGATTGGTACTACATGTGGTCATTAGAACCGATCATTACATTAATGCTGCTCTTGAACTATATATTGGTACCTGTTTGAGGCAGATGAAAAAAATGTGAACAGTAAATTTATGCAAAACTGGCAAACCTGACCTATTATAATTTTGTTGATGATAGCAGGATTTTAACCAAACTTTCCAGTATCGTACCCTATACTGTTGTTACATCTGGGGCATCATAATGATATTTCCATATTTTACTTTCGTAAAGTGGCTTTTGGCAATAGACCCTTTATTCTGGTGTGCATTTTTCTATTCTTCCATGCCATATCTTTACAAGTAATATGGAAAATAAGACCTTAACGTATTTAACGAATCTCTACGTTTGATATCCTTGTCGAAACTCGATGAAAATAACCTCCTTTTTGCCGGATAATTTAAATATAAATTGAACACTCAAGGTAACGTCATTTGCTGAATGCGTGTTCTATTCTTTGGCTCACTTTCGTGGTAAGAAAAAATTGAAGTTGTAAGAACTAACAGAGGAGTCTATTTTGAAATTGCGAAAGACCTATCACGGTACTCAAACAGCGATAATACGATTACCAGCGGGGGCAGTGAAGATTTTGTTGACGACCTGAAAAGTTGGAATTGGAAAGGTAGTCTGTCGTTGAAGAAAATAGATCTTACCAAAGTGGGGCTTCTAATCTCTCATATTTGAACGCTTTGCGAAGGCTTTGACTAGCGGCATTAATCGATCCGATCGAGGTGGAGGGCGAAGAACTAGAGACCAAATTGCCAGGAAATTCAATAGGGACCCCAAAAGCTTATTGTTCGAAAGGGGCAAAAGGCGGGTCTAATGACCTATATGATTGGACTTTAACCAAGTAGACCGAGACGACCAAAAGCTGTTTAAAAAACCTAAAAAAAGTTGGCGGCACCGAAGTGTTCCGTCCTCAGAGTTATCTCATATGACGGGATCTCCAGGAGGTCGGTCGTCTAGCATCCGGTTGCCGAAGATCCGCATGGATACGGATAAGGTTGTCCAATCTCTACGCTTTTAAATCGTCAGGAATCCCTTTTACGATTGGGTAGTTATCAACATGGAAGAACCTCAGATGAACAATTAAACTTTTCTGTTCCGTGTAAACGAAGAGTGCTTACAGATAGTGGAAAAGGCTGGTAACAAAATGCAGTTCAGAGTCAAGAACGCAATGGTAAAAGGGTCCCGTTGCGCAAAATCGGACGATGACCTGGATCTAGCCGACGCCGCCCACGAACTGTTGGTGGAAATAAGGATCAAGGGTTCGACGGAATCTAACGAACCCTCTTCGAAAGCAAATTATGCCGACGTTAGTGCAGATAAATCAGCAACATTTGAAGTGCGCCTCGGCTAACCTTGTTGCTTGTCTTCCTCTTAGAGGAAGATATCGACGTCGCATTAGTACATGAGCCTTCGATCGGAGGCGGCCGAACCATGAAACGGCACAAGAGGCGCTGATTGGGAAGGACCTAGAACATGTATCCTCTTGAGGTAGAGTCTGTACCCGTTTCTGTGTTCGGACCTGAGTGGAGGCCACAACTGAAAGTGTAGGGCAGCACTATTCAAATGGTATCAGACCTCAAGTACCTAGGCTTATGGAAGAGTTGTTGTAAGAGACATAAGCGACATATGGCTGAAACTGGTAGTAAAATAAAAAAGGCGTTTAGTCAACTTGCCGGCCTTGCAAATTCAGAGTCAGGACTATTAAATCGGGGAAAGACCATCCTCTACAAATTAGTGCCGATGTTAACTTATGGAGCGGTAAGAATGGCAGGGTGAAGTGGGTGAGTGAAACATACTTAGGGCCCATCAGGTCAGCACAATGAATGGCGTATCTCACAATCATAGGTGCATATCAGACTACGTTTTACTGGCGCCCTTTGTGTGATAGCGGGCAGCTGCCGATAAATCTGGCAGTAATGGAAAAGCACTACTTGTCCATGCCTAGGAAGGGGATCAGATTTTCTGTGGAAGGAGATGTGAATCAAGCTGAGGGCAGTGAAAAGGGGCAAATCACAAGGGTGTTTTTCTCAGATATTTCAAGGGGGCTGAAAATGAAGTGGATGATAGCTAATCATTTTACAAGCCAATTCCTTACAGGACACGGTGACTTCAAGTGGAAGTTAAGGTGAATCCAGCTCAGCACAAGCAGTCGCTGAGACTGCGGAGCACAGGAAACCGCACTTCACGTGCTATATAAATGTCCGGTACACGAGGATGGAAGGCAGAGAGGTTGGTAAATGTAAGCATGGCTGAGCTTGGAATATAAGTTCTTTCCTGCATTTAAAAATGTTTGCAGGAAGGTGCTAAAAACCAAATAATTTTCTAGTGTATTTACGCTAGGGCTCGAAGAAAGCACATAGTGAAACATTTGGAGCGTCGGGGCATCAAAATTTTTCGCTTTGCGCAAACGGTAATGGGTAAATATTCGGTTAAGGCAACAAAGGGAGTTTCCTGCTTACGAAACAGGCCACGGGGAACACGGGGAAATGGTTCAAGATTGAATACTGAATAACAAAGTTTTTGCAGGAAAAAACAGGGCCAATGAGTGGAGGGAAGATAAAGAAAACAAAATAGGGAATATGGGGACATCTGGGAAAAGGAAGTCAGCGACCCGAAACTAGCATTGCTAAATGCTCGGCTGTTAACACAACAAGATAAGTCTCCAATACTGCGAGAATTGACGGACGTAACACCAAAGTGGAGACAAGGAAGGATGGTGATCTTCAGTCTCGTAAAGCTGATAACAATATCTTTTTCGGTACGCACATTCCGGAGATAACTCCTAAATCTTCTGCTGATCGTGTTCCAGTGGGTTTCACTAGAGGTGCGTTCCCACTCAGTGCCCAATTAATCTCTGTGCATGTACAATGTACTACCAATGACAAGGGGGTGAAAGCTACAGAAAGAGTTCAAATAAATATCGATCATTGCAAGGTGGCACAGGATTCACAAGTTGCCTACGTAAGTGAATCATAGAGGAATCGTCACGGGGCAGTATGGGACACAGATTCTACTGGTGGAACAACAATATAGGCTCGCGGTAGGCAGGCTATACAATGCACCCATGAGTCAGTCGGCCATTGGCTTTGTAGGGGTAAAAATAAGTAAATAAGTGGCGTGTACAGCTTCTACCGGCCACTCAGTCTTTTTTTGTCTGAGTTCCACTGGCGTCATAAACCATGTGACGCGACTATGCCAAGGAGGTGCGCATTCGCCAGTAAAAGACCCAACTACTGATGGAATAGTGAACTGATTGGCCTTCGATCAACCTGCCACCGGGCCAGACGAACGGCTCAGAGGACGGTAAGGAGGATCGTTCAGGTGCACAAAGAGTATGCTTACAAGACAGCTCGCAAAAATCTCAAGCTGGCTATACAGATTAGCAAAATGTTTTAAGGAGCTCTACTCTAAGGCAGATGTAAACCCGTGGGAGAGCCTACAGAGTTATAATGGGATGATTCGGAGGTTATCTTCGCAGATCACGTGTCTTACTCCTTTGTTGAAAATTATCCAGGTGTTATTCCTTCAGTAAGAGAGGGGCACTGACACCATTCAGAGTACACTGGATGTGGCGGCAATTCCGGCATTTACCATAGATGTGCTGTTGGGGATCTGTAGCAGAATAGGTGGCAACAAAACTCCGGGTTCGACGGAATATTAAATAGTCCTTTAAGCTCAGTGTGAAATCCAGACCGGACATGATTGCCGAGTTTCTTGAAACGTGCATATCCGAGGTCCGAGGTCCTATATACCCACAAGTCTTCTAGACACTATGGGGAAAATGCTGGAGTGAGTAATTTACAATAGATAACTCCGGGTTGTTGAGAACCAACGATACTTCTGGATCGGTATGGGTTCCACAAAGTCAGATCAACCATTGAGCTTGGCCGAAAGTGCAATTCAAAGGAAGGGTGGTACCAGCAAATATTGCGTGGCCATAACCCTGAACGTGAAAAACGCATTTAATGCGGCCAATTCGAGCCGTATACAGAAGCCTCTGGCGACGATTGGAGCTCCCACCTATCTCGCTGCCATGGTGGACAGCCCCTTGCGGGAACAGACGTTCCGGTATAATACGACGACATTGCATTGGTTGTCTTTGAAAAGCATCTCGAAAATGCTGAGTTGTACTCAAGCGAAGCAATCGGTGCAGTTAGGACTTGGCTAGTGCTGAACTGGCACTCGCGGTGGAAAAGGCGGAAGCTGTCCTTATCACTGAGCGCCGAAAGAGAAATTTCTCTCGCATTAAAACCGGGGGTCGTACAATCGCTTCATCAATTACTTGGGAGTGATGATAGATACAAAGCTCAATTTCAGCAGTACGTGAAGTATATTTGCGAAAAGGCATCCACCGCCAGTATGGCTCCGGCAAGAATAATGCCGAATGTAGGAGGTCCCCGGGGTGGTGAACGCTGCATATCTTACCTAGCCCAAATAAACTGAGTGTGGTCTATAGGAGAACAGCCCTAAGGGTGTGTTCTGCCTTCCCGATAGTCACAGATGATGCGGCATTCGTCATCTCAGGAATGGTGCCAATCGACATCTTCTCAGATGAGATGATGAACCTTTACAACATCAAGTACATCTCTTCTTTATCGGAAGTTAAAAGAAGCCGAAAGGGAGAGATCTATAATTAGGTGGCAATAGCAATGGGATCACTCAAATAAGGGCGGTTGAACACACAGGTTAATCCCTAACATCAGACGGTGACTGGAGATCAATTATAATCTCACCCAGTTTCTCACCGGCCATGGTGGATACCGACAATACCTGTATAGGTTAAAATTGGACACCTCATCTGATTGTCCAAACTGCGATGGGTTCCGGAGGATCCAGCGCACATACATATTCTTCCAGTGCCCGAGGTTCGTGAAAGAAAGGAGGAACTTAGAGGAAGCTCTTACTGAAATCCGATCACCGGAGAATGGTGACTTACTATAGTGGTTAAGATGCGAACAACTCCATGGCCGCAACGATCCAAAGTAAACTGCGAAAAGCGGAAAAGTTGGGGAAGACGCTCTTACAATTGCCGCGGGTAGACGGAAGAAGACCTAGCTAAATTAAGCTAACTCCGCCCCGTGATGTAATACCTGAGGAAGGAGTCATGGGTGATTTTAGTGGATGAAAATCCCACACACTAGTGAGTCCAGGGTAGTGTTTTGTGAAGATTTCTACCCTCTCAAAAAAAAAAGACGGACAGACAGACAATGAATCCATTTTACATAAAACCTTAAATATAGACAGACGGACGGTGACCCGATTTTGCTGAGGTTTTGATTTATACAAAACCCTAAAATAATCGGCAACTTTTTCAAGAATGTTTGGAAGAGAGCATTAACACAATGCCCACGCTCCATCATTCCTCAGTTCAACCTCAACCACTAATAGTGACCCAGTGGGCCGATTTGGCTACTGGTAATTATCGAAATTAACCTTTTCATTTTGCCATATGTATATATCCAACTTTCCCCATGAATAACATTTCAAACAAATTAAATTTCTCCAACTATTTCTGCTGAAAAAGATAAAGCTAGCGCCACAGTTTTTCATTGATTTCTGGTTCACAGAAATGCCTTTCTATCGTAGATACGAATTTTATTTAAAGTTTTTTGATATTTGCGGTTACAATTCATCAGTTTCGAAAAGTGGAAAATTAAGTTTAACTGTTATAAGTTCGACTATTTTCCTCGAAATCATTGCTCTTGTACTGTACCATCGAGAGATTCTAGATATTAGCAATATTGTGGTGTTGATAATTCAAGTTATTTGGATTTCATCGGTTCTAGGGTCGTATCTGGTCCTGATGCTCAACTCCGTAATCAAAGAAAAAATTGAAAAACACTTTTGGCTAAATCTGAAATCTAAATCCAATATTCGATGCAGCGATCTTTTCCTGAAACGGTTCTGGTTATTGTTGGTGCTTCGCGCGGTATTTGCAGTCATCGCTAGCCTGGATTTCAGCACACTCTACTTCTATTGGATGTTCTTTCCCTTGGAATTTGGAATTCGTCTGTATTCTTTGAAGTTTATGATGTATGCAGATTTTTTAATCCAAGAACTAAATAATCTTTATAAAGACATAAGCTCTTATTGTGGGAATGATCAAATGCCTAAAAACATTTTGAAAAATATCATGAGAAGCTGCGATCATTATCGGAGGTTACACGACATGAGGGCTATCATTAATAACATTTTCGGGATCACCATGGCTATTTGTACACTCCAGGCGTCTATACAAATAACTGTCGATGTATTCTTCGGTTGCTGGCATCTTCACGAACAAGTCCCACTAATCGGAAGTAACTATTTTCATTACTTCTTAAAAATTATGTGACTTTAATGTAAACTGCGATTGCAGGTAATATATGCTATTCACCCCTTGGTAGGATTCGCGGTTACCCGAAATGCCCTTCAGCAATCCCACGACTTCCCGAGATGCTCGCACTCCTTCTCTACTTTTCTGCAGCATGTGTCCTTGGGGCGACCCACTTGTCGGCCATCTTGGGAGAGTGAATTCCCCTACATGACGTAGACAGAAATGCAATTATCGCCTCTTCTGCAAGTGTGATATATTCATGCCTTTCCATCATAGTATCTACGAGTGTCAGGCCTGTGCACCCACTGAGTTGAGGAATCTCACCGGATGTGATATGGTTAACAACGGTATTTTCATCTCTTCAGTTGCGCGCCATCACGGATGAGAAGTCGACCGTGAAAGTCCTTCATAGGACAATCGAAAGATTTTCGACAACATGAAAGCTCTTTCATGGTGCGGTGTAAATTCCTGAAATCTTCCTTGCGATTTTCCGCTCTCCTGAGCAATGCAATAGCAAATTTTCTCTTGTCACGGCGAATACAATGCTGAATTCGAACGATTCACGTCCGCCATCACTTGCAGTGGTCAGTAGAGCCTTCAGTGTCTTCTATTTATCGACGGCTTTCACCTCCAGGATGTCGGCAACGACCAGTGCAGCATCCGAGAAAATAACATTTTTGCTGGCAACCCAATGCTCATTAATTATTCTCAGGCGGATTACTTAGTATATCTGCCGTCAACCGACCAGCAAGATGACTCCTCAACGGTCGAACGACAGCTGGGTCATAGTAGCGGTCGATTATGAACCATCCGGCAAGTGGCGGATGCAGTCCCCAAGCGAACATAAGCGATCATCAGATGGTGATCTCTTTCGAGGCCGATGTCAACGCCTCTCTTGTAACGCACATCCAGAAGACAGTTTCGAAATCGACTACTAATTGCTCAGTCGAAACCCAGCTGACCTTATAGCAGGCTTGGTGCCCGGACAATGTACCACCAATGACGAGGCGGTGGAAGTTGCAGAGATGAGTCCGTTGCGGTCACCAAGGAAGTGTTCACCAACAACATGTCTGCGCAAGGTGTTGTAAGATCCCATCTTGGCATTCAGGCCACCCATTACGATCACAATGACACTGTAAGGAGACCTCCCCTGAACTGTGTTTAATTGCTCGAAGAAAACATCCTTCTCCACTCGATCGGAAGTCGCCGTTAGTGCGTAGCATTGCATAATTGTGGTGCTCCTAAACCTAAACGGAAATCTTGCTATTAGAGCCCTGCTAGAAATCGGCTCCCAGGTTGCGCTAGCTGTCAGAAGCAACTCGACATTGGATTCGTTTCTGCTATCGCTTGGATTTCCAAAATAAAAAAGCGCTCAACACACAGGGACCTGTTAGCACTGATGAAGGGAACAAGTGGTTCTCGAAATATCGGTATTTGCAAAAATAAATATATCAACACCCGCGAATAAGCGGGGATCCTTCAAGTCAAGGAATCCCTTTCACCATCGAGAGGGAAGGGAAGGAAGGGAGTTATTAGTTTAGGTAATCCCTTGCCATCCTGTCGAGTTCAATCTTTTTCGCAATAAGAAGAGCCCGAACATAATGCACAACACGACTTCAGCTAGCAGCCGTCATCAGCATCTCTCTAACAATATTTTCTGGAGAGAGCTCCCCTGGGTCTGCATAGAGCTGCTGATGAAAGCCGTCACACCTTTCGCAAAAGAAAAAGGTGTGTTCAGAGTCGTCGCCACTCCATTACAGAACACACAATCAGGAGTTGCGCCTTCCAAATCTTGTGTAGGTAAGACTGAAAACCTCTATGGCCGCTTAAAAGTTGGGTAAGGAAGTAATAAACCTCACAGGGCGTTCAGTTCAGCCATGAGTCTAAATTGTCGATGAGCCGCGCAGTCCATCTGCTCCTTGGCTCATTTTGTCAAAAGAGTTTCGACTCAGTAAGGGTGCGTTGAGGTTCGTCACTGGCAACCACCGCTCTTAAGTTTTCCCCGGCGGTAGATAGCTTTACGTTCCTTGGTAAGGGGGCAACGTGGATCACTCCTGCATCACCATCATCGCCGGCTCTGAGACAGTGCGATAAGCAAACGCCACTCGGAAAGCTCCCCGTCTCTGCATTTGAGCAGGGCGTTTACGATGCACCTTATGGCTAAGGCATCAGCCCATACCTCTGTGCCATAGAGCCGAACCTATAAAACCCAGGGAGTGGTCTTTCAGATAATTTCTCAAGAGATACCTTGGCACGTGGAATGAGTTTTTTAATGTGTGTAGCATATCTGTCCATCTTACAGAATTGAAAGCATTTCTGATATCAAGCGTCGGCTGTGTGCCTCGGTTCGATGAACCGCATCCAAGACCTTTAAAACAGCATCCACTGTGATCTCCCTGTTCTGAATCCGAGCTGCCATAGAGATAAGTCTCCGGTAGCGCGGATTCCTTTAGCGAGTCTTTCCCTGATGAGCTTCTTGAGCACTTTTCCGGCCGTCTCCAGCTCCGAGAGCTTCGACGGACTTCCCGATGTTTACCCTTGCGACATTCAACTCGCAGGGGGAGCGTCGGGTAAGTGAACGTCGGCAAGTAGCGTCAACCACTTCTCACGTGATGTGTTGGTGATCACTTGCCGAGAAGTCTTCCAGGACTCGCAACCCATCGATGGTGCCAGAGACTTCGACGCACAAGTGATGTTAGGGATGCTTCCTTCACAGCCTGGGCACCGAAACATTGTCGTAGACCCGGTGTTTAAATCTACGAGCCCGATTCTGTAAGCAAGGAAGCGCTATAATAGTCCGGAACGGGTGTATCCTCAGGGACACAGCCCCTACCCCAGTTCCCTCAGGTCTGACCAATGCTTAGCTGATCCCGGAATTCACGAACGAATCAGCGCGGGTTCGGGGCAACGCGGTCTACTAACACCGGTTCAATGCACATTACCCGAGCAGTATCCCGAAGGGGCGGGCTGTTGATACACGTCACAACTACCACCTTGGCAGAGCTAGGGTCACATCATACCATCGACGTCAACAAAGAGCTGTTGGGGACTCCCAATATGTTCCACTGTGTATCGGTCATTCGCCGTTCTCTCCCCATCGACAGGCTTTCCCGATGCTACTATCTAGGACGCAGGCATACTGCCAGCTAGGAGGTCAAAACTTCTTATTCGGGCACCTCGGGGACGTCACACCCCGTATCGTAAGTGACCCGGTAAAGGTTGCTGACGACGCCTGACGGAGCCCCTGACCGCTCTTAGGAGAGATGCTCAGATTATTTCAGAGCTTCTTTGGAGTAGAACTGGGAAAAGACGAATCGCTGACCTTATCTGCGTCAATGACGGCTCTGTTGAGGTCTTCCATAACTGTTATCAGCCCTTTTTTGTTCCTCATGTCATCGCTCACCTGTAGATGAGTCGTGGTGTCACTGAAGTGTTTTGTATAGGAGTTCCAACCAGTCCTCCGGGGATTCCTTATTATTATATCTATTTCCGAGTTTCCCTCAATGTTGATTATGCTGTGATTCGACATAGAAGATTCATCCGACAGTCTCCAATTCTTGACTAAACCGTTTATCAGAGTGTTTCCTAGAGTTATGTCTAGTACCTCTTGATTGGTGCTGGTCACACATTATGTATTTCTAGCTTTTTTCTAAGTATGAATTCCAGAAGGTATTCACCTCTTCGATTGATGTCGGTACTTCCCCAGATCTAATGGCAGTTGTTGGTATCCGAGCCGAGATGAAGTGATCACGCCCTTTTCTTGCAGAGCTTCACCAATCTAACGACTAATTGGTAATTAACGTGGGATCGAGGTGTCGTCTCCTGGTGTCGCAACTGCCACTCGAGTTCTTCTCCCGACTTCCAATGGAACTTGGACAGTCGGGATATCTTCAGGAAGAAACTCTTAAAGGAAAAGTTTTTTTTCGAGAGTGATGCAATCCCCTGGCTTTTCAGAAGAGGAATTCTAAATTACCTGCATGCTTCTTTATTGCAGAATATGAATCCACCCCCGGCACACCCGTAGTTCTTGAACCACCACTATTCCAATGTTATCATTTGAACTTGTTCTTGCAGATTACTACTGATGCAGCTTTTGCATGGTGGAGGTTTACGCAGGATATTTTAGTGCAGGCCAACGGTTTTGTAAGTGCTTGGAGCTCTTGTCCAATGTTGGTGTATTGTCCTCCTCCCACGATATAGCACTTTCTCGTCTTTCGGTGTTCGACATGAGCCCTGGAAGATCTAGGTCTGGGTCGGCAGTATTTCCTCTGTCGTGGGCAGTGGGTCAACTTTCCTGCTCGATCCTGTCCTTTTCACTTCCATGGCCTCTGTGATTTCTTCTTTGGGTACTTCGGTATGCTTTCCACCCGTTGTGTTCTCTGAACTGTCCTTCATTTATTTCTCACTGTACATGTTCGTAGGTATATTACCTAACCTATAGTTAATTAGGCAGTTGCCGTGGTTAATTGCCTCCAAGGATCGGTCATCTACCCCTATTATGAGGAGAGCCTTCCTTTCCTCCTTGCTTCTAAAAACTCTACATAAACGTGTGTGGAGATCCAGGTGTTGATTGATGAGGAGGCCTAGAAGTGTGGAGGCGTGAGCTGATTAACGGGGATTCGTCCGAGCTCCGCATATAATTTACCACGAAGTGAAACTCACTCGCCTGAGTGGCTCACCTACCTGTTGGTAGCGGAGTTCTGGCGAAAGTCAATACTGACCAGGCAATGCAGTTCGAGTAAACCCTGTTCTCGGAGTTTGACAAACTCCTGGGCTTCAAACGCCACCGGACGACTGTCTCCTGCCTGCAATCCAATGGGATGGTGGAACGCTGGTATAGGACACTGAAAGCTGCTATAATGGCAAACGACGACTCTTCATGGTCGCAGGCGTTTTACTTTACCTACGTACAGCCCATCATGAAGAGTTTGCCGCCAGCTTCGCCGAGTTAGTATACGGGGAGAATTTGAGACTCCTCAGCGATCTTGCGTTCGATACCAGGTCAGCCTTTTCCATCACTGGGCTTTCGCGTTTGCTCCGGGACACTGTGGCAACATTAAAATCACCCTCGCCATCCCGCCGCTCTTTGACGAGGACTAATATCCCCAGGAGCTGGATGGCTACAGACACGTCTTGGTTCGCGTGGATGCTTCCCGGAAGTCCTTGCAACCACCATATGAGACCGATGTGAAATATTAAACAGAAGGGAGAACTTCTTTAGGCTTAACTTAACTTAACAGGCGCGTGAGATTTGATCTGCGCGCCTAAAGTTGGCGGGCCAGGAGTCGGTTTTGTCGCTTAGGCCCAGTATCAGCCGTCTTAATTGCTCCCGCTTTGGGAAGGTAAACAGTTGACATATAGAAGGCCAATGTACTTCTGGCATATTATCCCCAACACATGTTGACTGTTCCGTTTCTTTTCATCCTGGTAGTTTAGGGACTATTGTTCTCTGTAGTGCCGTCTACGAGTTTAAGGCCTGGTCGAAAGCGTAAACAGTGAACACATCTTCAAGACGATGAGGTCCTCAATTATTTCCTATCACTCACGAAAATACTTTCGGTAGTATGGCCTGTTGAATACTCTTCACCGCATTAGCGTAGCTAACAACATCCTTGACTTTCTCGGGATTTACCTTCTGTTGTGCTTGGGTTTGGGTTTCTTGGGAGCATTCCCCTCTTGCGGGCTGATGTCCGCTACTCCTCGTTTTCTTGGCTCTGGTGCTGGACGCTTAGGTCTGTCCTGAACCTTCTCAAAGGCCTCCTTTGGTTTCAGGCCTTCTTTCAGATAGTGCAGGTAACATTTAGACCCTACGCCACTGAGGCTTGATATACAAACCACAGACGTGTCCTTGTTCGTCCTTGTGGGAGGGGGGGGGGGGGTCCTTCAATGGGGAGCTTTGCTGGTTTCGGTCTTTGCAGTAGGCCAATGCTGACCTTGGGTTCACCTTCATGAAGAGGGTGTAGTCACCTGACTCTCAATGCTGGGAAGATGTGTCTCCGTCTGATGGAACAGTTTGTTTGTGGTACGGGGTCCCCCTTGGTTGTTAGTTTTTACATATCCTTATTTGTTGCAGATATACTCATTTGTATCCCACGAGTATGGGGGCTAGGAGGTTCGCCGTGTCATTTCCCCCCGTAGGGGGATGGTGTTGTTATTGGGCGGTGGAGTAGACGAGGCCAGGCCGATGTCGATCGTATGGGCGGTTAAAGAATATCAGTTTGCCGTTGTGATAGCTGCTGTTCTGAGAGGACAGGGTTAGGAGGTCTGCAGGGAGGGAATGGTGACGGTATGGGGGGTTCGTGTTATGGGTTCGGATGTGGGAGTAGAACTGGATGAGGTTATTTTCGTGGGTTTAGCATTTGGTGAGGAATTTGGTCAGTGAGGTGAGGAGGATCAGGTCTATGCGGGAGCATTTTATCTCGTCATAGACAGCTTGGTTGGGGTGGAGATATGATTGGGAGAGGGATAGTCGGAAGAACCTCCTTGCACGTACTCTTAGACGTTCCATTTGGGATGAAGAGACGTCGCACCATGCGACGAATCCGTATGTGATTAGGGGACGGATCAGCTGCTTGTAGCAGTAGAGTTTGACTTTGGGGGAGATAGCGGAGTCTTTCTTAAGGATGGGCCATAAGGTTTTTAGTCCTGTTAGGATTTTTGCGATGATGGAATTTACCTGAGGCATGGGTGATAGGCGGGTATTGAGGGTTATTCCCAGGTATTTAGTGGATTGGACGGAGGGAATGGTGGATGTTCCGATTTTGATCTTAAGGTTGCGGGTGTCGGCTCGCGTCTTGCGGGTAAAGGTGGCTCTACCGCGGAAGACGATGGCTTCACATTTGCTGGGGTTGAGGAGGAGTTTCCAGGATTGGAGGAATTTGTTGAGCGTTAGGATTGTGGTACTGATGCGGTTTTGGGCGGATTGTATGTTTCGGGACGAGGTGTAAAGAATCAAGTCGTCAGCGTATTGGACGGTTTTGACCGTTAGTGGAGAGTTGGTGGGGTGCTGGAGTGGTATATCGGCGGTATAAAGGGAAAATAGAGTTGCTGACAGTACTGAGCCTTGGGGGATGCCTGCTGGTGGATTGTATGGGTCGGATAGGGTATCGTGGATACGTACTCGGGCTTGACGGTCGGACAGGTAGTTGATGATGAGTTTGCATAATTGCGGATGGAATTTGAAAGTGTGGGAGAGTTTGTAGGTGAGGCCTTCGTGCCAGACTGTGCCGAAGGCTTTTTGGATATCAAGGAGGCAAGCAGTGGTGGGGATGTTGTTGTTTATCTGGGTTAGGATGTCGGTTTTGAGAACTAGGAGGGCGTGTGAGGTGCCGTGGTCACGCCTGTTGGCAAACTGGAAGGGGGGGATAATGTCGTGGTCGGTGATGTGTTGGAGCATGATGTCGTGGATGACGTGCTCGAAAATTTTCGATGTCACGTTGAGGAGGGAGATGGGGCGGTAGCTGCTTGGGGAGGCTGAGGGCTGATCCTTTTTTAGGATTGGAACGATATGGGATTCTTTTCATGGAGAGGGAAAGTATGCAGATAGCAAGCATTGGTTGAAGAGCTGGGCGAGGAATGGCGATAGCGATTTTGTACATTTTTTTAGGATGATGATAGGGATATGGTCAGGGCCAGATGACTTTTTGTTGTTTCGGGAAAGGATGATGGATTCTACTGTCTGGGGTGTGACGGCATGTATTGGTAGGGTGGGGTGCTGTCTGTTGGGGTGGGGGGATTGGGAAATGGGTGTATATGGATGGTGTGGTAGTTAGGTTGTGGATGTATTGGCGCACCGCCGTTTCCGTGGGTGGGTCGGACAGATGTACAGTGGTGCTATGGGCTGACAGGAAGCTGTTGGCAATCAGGTCGGCGTGGGCTTTGGGGGAGGTGTTATGGGGGTGGTTGCGCGCGGTTTCGCGAGGCGAGGGCAAGTACCACGTAGTTTGCTGCACGTTTGCCTATTGAGCGAGATATTCGCGTACTTCACAGCGTATAGCGTCTGAATGTGGGATTGGATGAGGTGTGACAGGGAGTAGATACGTGATTTAAGGAAGTTAAACTGGGGAGCGTATCTATGGCGGTGGAGTTGGCGTTTTAGGGTGGCTTTCTGCTTGATGCGGTCGAGGACATGGGGCGGGAGGGTGATTAGGCCCTGGTAGTTTAGGGGTCTGAGCGGGATGGTTTCATTGCAGGCTTGTTGAGTTAACTCCGTGAACTTTTCCACGGCGGAGTCGATTTCGGAAGGAGACGGATTGGGCGGGAGGCAGATAGTCGAGAGTTTGTCGGCTAGGTTGTGGTTGAGTCGTTGCCAGTTGGTGGCAGCGTAGTTGGGAAGGAATTTAGACTGGGATTTGGGTAGGCGATCCGTGGTGTTGAAGTGGAAAACCACTCCGTCATGGCCACTCATGCCTGGAATGGTGGGAAGGTCTTGGGGGGAGGTGGGGTGGCTAGGGTGGATGAGGAGGTGGTTACTTACCAGGAAGAGGTCGATGAAGGAGTGGGTATTTCGCCGGTGGTAGGTTGGTGGGGAGGAGGGTAAGCTGTAGAGGTTGGGAGTGCTGCGTGTACCAGTTGGCTAACCTATTGCCATTGGCGTTTATGGTGGTGTTATACCATGCATTATGTTTGGCGTTTAGGTCGCCCCCTAGTACGAGGGAGAAATGTTTGTGTTGACAAACTGGTAGGGTTTTGAGGTGCTGTGCTAGGTTGGAGATGTCGGCGGGATTAAGGGTTTGGTCGGGGCTGTTGAGGCTGCCTATGAATATGATGGAGAACGGTGTAGCTATGGAGACGACGGTTAACTCAATGGATGAGGCGATGGTGGATGGGATGTAAACCCGTTGCGCGTCTATGGGATTTGCTACTAATATGGCTGTGCCCCCGCCTTGGCGGTCAATGTCATCGGAGCGGAAGGTGGTATAGTTGGGGATGTGCAGCTTATGCCTAGGGTTGAGTTTGGATTCGGTGAGAAGGAGTAGGTTGGGTTTGTGGGCGGAAAGAAAATTGGTCAATTGGTGGCGTTTTTGTCGGCTGACGACAGAATTGACGTTCAGTAATACCACTTTAGTGGACATTATTGGGGGACACTTGGCAGAGGAAGAAGAGGAGCGCGAGTCACTTCTCCATTGGTGAGGACAGGGAGTTGTATGTGGGGAGGAATGTGGTGAGTTGGGAGGCTAGTTGGGCTGTGGAGGTGTTGAATAGTGAGAGGATCTCGGAGTCGAGGTCGAAACTGGGTGTTCCTAGCCATTGCGGCGTGTGAGAATGGTGGGGATGTCGGGTTATGTGAAGGAGTAATTTGGGCGAGCTTCAGTTGGGGACCGGGTTTGGTTGGTGGGCTGGGATTTGGTTTTGTGGGGAGGGATTGTTGTGACTGGCGGGTGCGTGCTTGGACGAACATCAGGCAGTTGCGATAACTCGCCGGATGTGTGTTGGCTCCGCAGTTAATGCAGGATGGGTTCTCATCCTGTTTCTTAGGGCACTGGCGTGGACCGTGGGGGGTGTTGCATTTAACGCATCGGTATGGTAGGTTGCAGTTTGACGCAGCATGCTCAATGCGCTGGCAGTTCCGACATTGAGCTATTTCGTGGAGTTGTACTGCCTCAAACTTGACGATGCAGTGGAACATCGCCCTGGCTTTCGTAAGTGTTAATTGTTGGAATTTGGGGGAAAACGTTACAAGGAAGAGGTGGAGGGGTTTTGCGTTTCGTCGGGACGAGCTGGTCTCGTAATGACGGACGCTGATGGCTTCGGAGATGCCGATGCGGTGTAGTTCCTTGAGTATTTCCTCAGGGGAGTATGTAAAATCTAGTCCTCGAAGGACTAGGTTGACGGGTTTCATATGTGTTGGGGTATACGTGAAGAAGGGATGGTTACTTTCTTTTAGGTCTTGGTCGATGAGAGGCTTGACTTCTAGAGAGTCACATATCAACCCCCTTCAAATTCAATGTCCTTTAGATTGTGGTGTAATTTTTTGCCCTTTCTGGCTGTCAGACCCGTTCCTTAGTCATGATATTTTCATTCTGTCGTCATTTAAAAAAGTGGTGGTTACGTGACAATATTTACTTACGCTATCATTTTAAATTATGACCATCGGAAAATTAAAACCATATCCAGGCAGGATCACTGACTAGGACACATTTAATCAAAGAATTCCACCATAATTAAAATTCAATTGATTACAGTTCACCCTTTGTATTATTAATTGCCCCAGTGGATCAATTTTGCCACTGTTAATTTCAGAATTATATTTTTCGTCCTGTCCCCGATATCCTTTCGCTGTGAATGACATTTTAAACAAATTAAATTTCTGCCATTTTTCCCTTGAGTTCAAGTGAAAGTTGGTGATACAATTCCATAGTGTTCGCTGGTTCACGGAAATGGGTTTTTATCGGAGATACGTTTTCTATTTAAAGTTTTTTAATATTTGGGGGTACAATCCGGCATTTTCAAAAAGTGGAACGTTGTGTTTGATTGTTATCAGTTCGATTACTTTCCAGGATATAGTTATCTTTTTATGGTACTACGAGGACCTTCTGGTTATTGGACATATTGTGGTGCTTATAAATCAAGTTCTTTGGGTTGCCTCGATATTAGTGGTGTATCCAGTCCTGATATTTAGCTCAGTCGTAAATCGAGAGACTGAGCGAGAGTTTTGGCTGCATCTAAAGTCAAAATTCGATACAAGATGCAGTGATACTTTCCTGAAGCGTTTCTGGTTCTCCTTTATACTCTATTTGATAGGCTCAATCATTGTTGGGTTCGATTTTGTCGGAATTCATTTTTACTGGATGGTTTTTCCATTGGAATTCGCAATTCGGTTGTATCTTTTGAAATTCACGATGTATCTAAACTGTCTCGTTGAAGAACTGCACAGTCTTTGCAGGGATATAAAGAATTATTGTGGAGACAAACGAATGCGGAGGACGATTTTGCAGAATATCGTGATAGGTTGCTACCGTCATCAGAGGTTATACGAGATGAATCTTTTCCTGAACAAGATTTTCGGGGCAACCGTGGGCATTTCTATACTGCAAGTGTTTATTCAATTGACAGTGGACGCGTTCTTCGCCTGTTTTCATTTGAGTGGGCACATATCAGTCCTTGGAAGTAAGTATTTTCGCCATGTAAAAGTGTGTGTTGAACAGGGCTTTATTCCTTCTTCAAAGGTTGAATCTTAAAAAGACCCTGCTGCTTCAGGTCGCCGCATTGTGAGGGATCATCCGCTAAAACCGTCCCCACTTCGCCATCATGAAGTATTATTTCGTGGGAGGGGTCTGGTGGTCATGAGGTAGCTCCGAAAGCTGAGCTGGCGGGTGCTGACGGGACCATTGATTGTTCTAAACATGCTTGTTTTACATTATCCTTAGAGGGAGGTTTAACAACCCCATTGACGTATATGACGAAGGTGCAGTGGTCGACTCTCTTTATGATACGGCATGGACCAGTGTAGGCCTGTTCCAAGAGTTTTTTGTTGACATCTATGTTGCGGAGGATATAGTGGCAAGTGGCTAGATCCTTAAAAACTGTGTGTGCATGCCTGGCAGATGACACTGGGTGAATCGCCTTGAAGAGTCGGCGTAAGTTGGCTATGAAGGCGTGTGGACTGCAGGCAGAAGTACCCTGTGGCACGAATAATTGACCCGGGATATGTAACGATGTGCCAAATACCATCTCGGCTGGTGAAGTCTGGAGGTCTTCCTTGAAGGTGGTTTGCATCCCGAGCAGTACTGCAGGAAGTGCCTGGAGTCAAGGTGTCTTCCGATTGCACCTAAGCGATGTCGTAAGTGACCGGCACTTGCGCCTTACCATATCATTCCCTAGAGGCTAGTACGGATTTATGTGGGTATAGTGAGCTCCTACGAGTTAAGCAAGTTCAGCGAGGAGGTCGGAGTGAAACTGCTTCCCTTGGTCGGAGGTGACCTCAAGCGGAGGGCCGAAGATTGAAGTCCTGTGGTTGAAGAGCTCTCTGGCGACGGTTGAGGATTTGGTGTTCCGCAATGGGACTGCCTGGCGCCAACACGTGTAGCAGTAGATTATGGTAAGGCAGTTTTCGTATCCCTCGCACGGTCGCAGCTTAAGCAGGTCGATTTGGATGTGGTCAAAGCGACCATCTGATGCCCTGAAATTCCCAAATTCAACACGGTTATGTCGATGAACTTTGGCTAGCTGACATGGGATGCATTGCTTTTTCCAACGGAGGACATCTTTTCATAGAACTGGCCAGAAGAATTTTAGCACTACGCGCTTGGCTGTCGTATGACCTCTGGGTGCGAGAGTTAGTGCACAGTGTTGATGGCTTAGGAGAGGTAAGTTGAATATCCTCTGCTGGGGCTTCGCTGGTAGCTCGAGAAATGATAGAGGTGGGCATGTTGACTGTCTTCATGCGTGAGAGGTGTTTTCAGCGCCTAGAATATACTTCATGCGGGTCTTGAATTGGCTACTGAAGTCAAGTTGTCTGTTCTGACCCAGTGAGGTCTTGTCTGAACTTTGCGTCAGGGCGAATAGAGTGGTCGATGATCAATGCGGATCACAAATTGACGGCCTTCCAGGATGCGTTGAAAAAACCTTACAAAGACTGCTAGGTGCTGCTCCACCGACGCTCTGCTGGCAGCGTTTAAATGCAGGCCTGGCTTCAGGTGTTAGTGCGGCTTTCTTCATAGAACAACCCCTGAGAAGCTCGTGAAGCAGCACCTGGAGCTCGGTGGCATGTGGAATGCAGCGACGGTAGTGGCTATGCATTTCAAGAAAGCGCCTAAGTTGTAAAGAGTTCACTGGCCCGGAGAACTCCGAAATGGGTTCTGTTTTTAGCGCTGGTGGCTGAAAACCACTTGCACTGACGTTAGAGCCGGCAAAGACAACCTCTCTCAGACCAACCTGGTTTTTATTCCAGTTGGGCTGGAGCTTTGAATCATGGAGTACGTCGAGGAGTTGCTGGAGATTACCGATGATGGTACTCGTGATAATGCGAAAATACTTGAATATTGTCTTGGTATGCACATACGAATGAGCTCTCTGAGCAGATGGTTTAGAGTGCGTTGCATCGTGTGCGCTGAATTACGGAGTCCGAGCGGCAAAAAACAGACCAAAAAGCGCGGGCGCCGGGTATTGGGTGAAATACCCACTGGAGGCTCAGTATTCTCCGTCATCCTGGAGTAAAGTCCTCTTATTAGTAGATGGTTGGATAACGTCGCATTCTACCAATATGTCGAATTGCCTCTTTGCCGCGGTGTGTTGTTCACGTGAGGCGGCAAAGTCGTGAGAAGACTGGCTGCCCAATGGTGATGATTTGTTGGTGTGCCGGAAGCCATTTCACCAGATGGAAAAGCAGTTTTAAAATGTTTGGCAAGCAGCTGCTTGTAGGTCACGCTGGTGCCACTGTCTGAGATTACTGGAGTCGGCCGAGCGCTGATTGAACGGATGCCTGGAACAGGGCCGAGTGTGCAGCTCGTGGATGAGCATGCTTTGTTTTCTCGGAGGCGCCAAGTGCGAAAATGAATCAATGAATCCTAAAATAGCGGCCTGGACGTCAGAGATGATGAATGGCCATTGAGGTGTCCGAGGTCCAAGGATAGCTGTTGAGTGCGTTAAGTAATAATAGGCGTATTATTAGCTGCAGGACGAGAATTTGTTTCCAAAAAGGCTTGGCAACTAGCCACTTTGGACGAATGGAGAGAGCAGAACCTGTGTCCACCAAGAAGTGAATTTTAGTGCTTTGATCCGAAACATAGGGGCGTTTTCTCGATGATTGGGGGTCGGTGATGGTCGCCAATTACAACGCTAGCGTATTCAGTTTTCCACTAGTCCAGTAGAGGAAGATTGCACCGTAAAACTATAAGGCTGTCTGCAGCGTACGGCAAGGGTACCATGCTTTTCGTGATACCAGCAGTAACCCGTGCGATCCGGCTCAGGTGCAGCGGAGAGATCACGTGTTTGATGGCGTTCTCGAGAAATCGAACGGCCTTACTGGAGGTCGGTGGTGTATCGAGGCTGTTGAAATTCCTGCCTAGTGAGTGACATAAGTTTAAAAATAGTTAACGGCAGAGTGGCGAGCTCCAAGGCTAACGGATCTGCTGCGCGGCTAGGGGTGTGGTTGGCCATGAAAGTGGAAGCGAAGTCGTGTAAACACTCGGGCCCATCTAATGTGCCTCGTTAGTGACAGTGGCAAGCACGTCTAACGTTCGGTTCTTGAGTACGAGCATGTGCCGTATGTATTTCGGTAGCAAACCCAGCCATTTAAGGCGCAACGGAGATTGTTCAAACAGGGCCGGGGACGGTGGTGGCGGTGGTGGTGGCTATTGCCGTTGCTGTAATCGCACATCGTGGAATTCAGCTCCTCGCGGCGATGCTGGACTGATTCCTGTACCTTAGTTTCTGAAAAAAAGGAAATGTGGCAGTCCCAAGAAGACACGGTGAGTTAGAAACAGAATTCGTATGCGTTGTGTCAGATCGTAATTCAGTTCTCATTCAACTCTCTATGTTTTCTATCAACTCATCTCTCAATGCAAGGATCATTGTGTGGGTCTAGCTCAACGAACCGAAGCAACCTGTTGTATATTACCCTCTCCAACATTTTTCTCATATTGCCTAAAAGACCGGTAGGATATAATGAAGCTGGTACGCCAGGTGGTTTTTGAGGCTTCGGTAGCAGAACCAACCCGTACCTTTTCCACTGGGCTGGTACTTCTTTCACCATGCATGATTCAAATGCGCTTATGAATCATGTGGGCCTGCTTTTAGCAGCCACCTTCAAGGGTTTGTTCTGAATATGTTCGTCAACTGACCTTTCTTAGTTCATCCTCGGCTACTCCAGGGATCCAGAAGAGATCCCGTCGAACCGTTAGCTGAGGTCCGCCTTCTTCCTATTGTGGGAAAAGAAGTGTGATTATTTTGAACAATAGTTGCGGGCACGTCACGAATCTTCTTCGTTACAACCTTGTAAGCAGCCTCCCACGAGTTCGTATTTGCCTCAACACACAACTGCCTGGAGCAGTTCCGCTTATTTTCCCGTATGACCTTTATAAGGGTACTTTGAAGATCGCGGTGTTCATTCACCTTCTGCCGATTTTCTGGTTTCCCTCTTGCCCTTTGGTCAAGCCTCCACGTTCGCAGACACGATGATTTCAACAGTGAGGTTTCCTGTTTCTACCAGTAGCTTGGTTAGCTAAAGGTGGTGGAAATGACGTCGTGTCATTATAGAGTCGTATGCTTCAGTTGCCCGCTGGCATAACTTTTCCAGCTTCGTTTAGAGGGAAGCGGATTGTGGCCTACTTTAAGAGTCCTCCAGAATGTTTCCTCCTTGAAAGCTCCAGTGGAGCAGGCATATTTCCTGGCTTTTCAACCTATG
This sequence comes from Hermetia illucens, assembly GCF_905115235.1. Lineage (NCBI taxonomy): Eukaryota > Metazoa > Arthropoda > Insecta > Diptera > Stratiomyidae > Hermetia > Hermetia illucens. The sequence continues at coordinate 171,906,793 of NC_051851.1, forward strand.
TTACGCATTCGAATATCGCCTCTTCCATTTCTAACATCGAAAAAATGGCCTGGTGTGGTACCCGCCAGACCATCCCACTCGCCAAAGCGGTAATGGGGTAACTCGGATCGACGATCGTGTCTAGTCCTCTGCCTCGGAAGGTGGGCATGCATCGAACGTTGTCTAGTTCGATGCCCACTTCTTTGAAGGTTTCAAGCAGGATTTGGCCCCTGGTATTCACTCGGCTGCCCCAGCTCAAGACTCAGGGGTTGAAATCGTCAAGTTGTCTGGAATCTTCTCATATTGCACTAAGAGTGTAGCAAGGGCTGTACGCCGTTGACTGTTATTTTTACAAAGCCCGCTTTCAAAACGGCCGTTGTTTCCATTGTGGGCCCCTCATGAACCACCTGCGTTTCTCGCGTGACTTTGGCAGTGATGAATGTCGACTGTAGAGGGGTACGTTGCCCCGGGTGGTGACCTTCCAAGCTTCGAGCTCTTACGAGAAAGATTTGGTATGGATTTCATTTTGGCGTCACTGTAATTTCTTGTAGCATTAGATGTCAAAGTAGCCAAGCATCCCACTACTGAGGCACTGCGGTCGCTGGTTGCCCACTCTCAAAAACCATTGGCATCTTTAAGTTTAAATGCTATTGGAAATATCCTTTTTTGCAGTATTGTTGAGTTTTGGAAGGACGATATGAAAAGGTTATCCAAGTCAGCTAGAATTTGGCTGATTTTTAGAGCAACTTTTGATGGCTTTGAATTACAAATTTTGCGTTACTTTTCAATGGTGCAGCTCTTTTAAGAGATGATTTGTACATTTCCTTCTTTCTTTCTTCGCTTTCTTATCCGTTTCAGTATTTTGTTTGCTCGACAGCGAGTCGGTTCTTGCCTGACTTCCTGTCGCCTTGCTTTGTGGACCTGCATAACTTCGCGCGAAATGTCAGCGATGAATTGCCTATTACTTTACGGTCGATGTGGAACCGGGATGACCCTGTGTAGAGCATATGCTCTAGGAGAATACCTGGCGGATGTGTTCTCGGCCTGGTTATTTGCGGTTAGCGCCCTTGTGGGGTTTGATGGTGGTTATGCTTACATCGCAGGCAGAGCTCGTTAAGGCTGAAGCGTGGAATTGCACTGTACAAATCGGGTGCGGTACCCCTTAGTTGAGGCAGAGGTGTAAGATAGGTCTCACATCCACTGGTATGAATGCTGTGCCTGCACTCAGTATAAACCAGTACCGCTAAGCTAGTGATGGCCGGGCTCTGATTGTGGTCTCAAAATCAATCTGTGTCCGAAGAGGACCGTGGGATTATGCCTGTCCGGCAGGTACTGACGTTAAACCCCCAGGACCTTCATTACTTTACGGTAATTGGCTGGAATATATAGCTCGGATGGAAGAGTTAGCCGGCCTCTTTCCCTTCTCTGGGGCTTGTGGGTGGATAAAAAAAGTAAATTGTCAGTGGTGACATGCTTGACATATGATGTGGTGGACGAGATATTCCAAAGGGCTCGTTGACAATGTGAAGTTAATCCTCACTTAAAGGCGTTATATATCGTATTATCGTGAGGCATTTCGTTGGTGAGCATAGCGATGATTCTTAGGGAAGGGTCTACCAGATATGCATGGAGAAACGAAGTCACAACAACAAACAACAACCGGCAGTAAGGTAAATGGAGAGTTCTGCTGGGAGAACTGTTTCTGACATCCAAGCCTTCGGTATTTCATTGGTTTTCCTTTCGTTTTGGCTAGCTTTTAGCTATGTTACTTTGCAATGTCATTTTTATTTGGCCATTCACCAACCTTTGGTACGTATGGCGGATTCGCGACAATATTTACTGAAATGAAGTGATTTCGGTATCATTTTGAAAATTTAATGGAAACCGACTCCATCCCTCACTAGAATGTGTTTAACCGAGTAATTCCACCATCATTAAACTTGCGTTGATTAGAGTTTCACATGGGTATCATTAGCTGACCCCATGGATCAATTTAGACTTCTTTTAATTATCAAAATTAAATTTTCGTCCTTTCTTGGATATTTTAAAAAAATTAAATTTCTGTTATGTTCTCCCCAGTGTAAGGACGAGCTAGAGCTACTGTTTCTCATGTTTTTTAGTTGACAGAAATGGCTTTTTACCACAACTATGAATTTTATTTAAGGCTCTTTGATGTTTGCGGTTACAATGCAGCATTCTTGAGGAGCGGAATATCCTGTATAATATTAGCCTTGATTATCTTCCTTGAAATCGCTGCTGTCATATTAGGTAATGCAGACATTTCAACTGGTACCAATGTGGTGGTGTTAATAGTTCAAGTTATTTGGAGTTCATCGCTCGTAATTTCGAATCTGATCCTGATAATTGGTTCAGCAATGAGTCGAAGGATTGAACGCGAGTTTTGGTTCAAACTGAAATCAAAATACAATAAACGGTGCAGTGATGTTTTTGTGAAAAGATTCTGGTCATCCTTGATACTCTATGTGGTGTGCACAACTGTCAATTACTACAAAATCGAGGAAGGACATTACTGGATCTTTGTGCCGTTGGAGTTTTCGATCCGCCTACATTTTTTGAAGTTCATGATGTATGCAGACCTTTTTACACAAGAGCTGGATCATCTGCATATGGACATAGAGTTTTATTGTGGGGATGAAAAATTGAGAAGGACTATTTTGATAAATGTCATGAAAGGTAGCTACCACCATCACAGGATATTCGAAATGAGTGTTATCCTTAATGAAGTTTTCGGAATGACGATGAGCATTTCTGCACTTCAAGTGTTCATTCATTTCATGTCGGATTCATTCTTCATTTGCTGGAATGTGCATCAAGAAACTTCGTTTATTGGAAGTAATTATTTAATACTATTTAAGCTTTAATGTAAACCACGATTCGCTTTCTAGGTTGCTGGAAACGTCAACCCCTTCTCTCTTGGATATCATTATCCTTTTCTAATCAGGCTCATAATTGTCTTTCAACAAAACTTTATTAAGTGCAAAAGGATTCCGAAGTGAATCAAGTAGAGCGAGAACAAAACGTCGACCAAAACTGACAGAATCCTGACAACAACCCCTAGAACATGATTTGCTTCCATAAATCCCTTCTTTGTCTCCTAGCTCAACTATTGCGCCTTTATAGTCCGTTTCTCTTGGAACAGAAAGTATGTTTAGATGCGGACATGAAAGTGGGATCTTGATCCTTAAACTTTCATCTGACGAAAACAAGAGGGGGACTCGGCTCTTTACAGCAGGAAGGAAACTGTCAGTTTCAAGAATCCCCTGCCCCTGGCACCTCCACTCGTCGAACTCTATCTTTTTTGCAAAAAGGAGGACCCGGACGTAATAGGCTCCACCTGCCAGCGCTGCTCAGCATTTCTTGGAAAATGTTGTCTGGAGAGATATCCCCTGTGTTTAAATAGAGTTGCAGACGAATCTCATCCCACCATTCACAAGGAAAAAAGTGTGATGGGCTTCATCCACAACTCCATTGCAAAACAAACAATCCGGAGATCGTGCCTTCCCAATCTTGTGCAGGTAAGACTGAAAACATCCATGGCCACTTAAGAACTAGGCAGGGAAATAGTCAGTCTCACCATGTGTCCGATTCAGTCACGTAACTAAGTTGCCGTTTCCTACGAGCTACCACCTCTCTTGCGCTTGTATATGACTTTACGCTCCTTAGCAAGAAGGGCAACGGGGATCACTCCCACCATCCTGCAAAGCTCCCTGTCTCTGTACTGGCGCGAGACGCTTACGATATATCTGCTTGTGAAGAGCGTAAGCCCATCTATCTCCCCTTCGCCCCCTGTTTTTATTTGCTCAAAAACTCTTTGAGTCGAGAGTCAGCCCAAGGGACTTTACCATTGATTTTGACTCGATTGTCGATTGGCCGAATGACATAAGACGCAGGGTCGGAATTCTCTTTTTAATCAGGATCACTACTTCGGGTTTTTCCAGTGTAAATTTGAAACCATGAGTAGTCATCCACCCGCTTACTCGTCGGATGAATATGCCAAGTCTGCTTTGTGCGTACTCGGCAGTGCGTTCAGCAACAAGCGCCACGACATCATTAGCATGACCGACCAGGCGCGACTCTTCTGGCATGTTGAGTCTAAGCAGACTATCATAGGAAGCGTTCCAGAAGTCCGGTCCCTGCGCTACCCTTGACTAAACCTTCATCTTGCTCTGACCCTCCAGCATTTCTTAGAGTAGTTCCTTAGATAATCCCTCTAAATCCATAACAGATAGTTCGGCATGTGTAAAGTATTGTCGAGTGTGCCTAGAATGTCTTTTCATTTTACGGAATTAAAGGCGTTTCTGACGTCAAGGGTTACAAAGAGCGCCACCCGTCGAGCTCAGCGGCTATGTGTTTCTGCTCGTCGACCGCCATCCACGACTTGCATGACAGCATCAACTTTGGATCTTTTTGCTTTTAAACATAACAGCCTCACCACCTTCCAAAGAGAAAATGCCCGCTTTAAGGCAAGCGTCGAATGCGGTGAACAGTAGGTATGACTTTCCATAGAGAAGACTTCCAATTCCAACTCTTTTATAGAGAAAAGTGGACAGTCCTCCGCGCTCTCCGCGCCGACGTCATCATCCCGCACGGGGTGCGTAGGGAATAGTGCCTGCACAATGCGGTCCATCTGCTCGGCCTTAAGTTAACAGGGTTTTCGACGAGCCCCGGTTTTTCGGTTTACCAATTTGTAACCGAGTCCCCACGGGTTCCAATTCACCTCGCCGACCAGATTCTGCCAGCAGAGAGCTTTGTTCCTGCTTATTTGCTACGGAGTCTCCTTTTAGCTGATCTGTACTTTGCCATTATGATACATGCTTCCTCCAGGTCGTTTAGACGTCATTTTAAGCAGCGGAGTCTGTGACAGTCCTTCCGGAGCTCTGTAGTTTCCACCATTTTCCAAAAGGTTTGCCACGTCCATACCCTCCTAGGCATGGAGGCTCCCCAGGCCGCCATTATCAGGTTCATGGTTGAATCCAGCGCGACCCCACACGACCCACGAGTTTCGACAAACCTCCCGGTGTTCACCGTCGGAATCACCAACGTTACAAGTGGGGAAAGGAAATTTAGGCTTAGGAACACTTGTTCCCGGGGAAAAAGGGGTGAAACCTAAAACTAGAAATGTGAAGGCAAGTGTACGTGGAGCCTAGCGGGGGACACTGGTGAGAATCTATTGATCTCTATCCGACACACAAGTTGTAAGTCGGAATAGGCTATCTGCAACTTGATTCAGAAAACCTGCAAATAAGAAACTAGGTCTGAATCCAGGAAATGCTGGGCCCTACGTTGGGCGCCATTTGTAATGAACTTAAGGGAGTAGGAGGATCAGACGATCATCCTAAGTGGCCGAAAACGACCGATCTAGAGGGAAGAGCTATCCCTGAAACCTAAAAAGTTGGCGAAATTGACCGTGAAGGTCCGCCCCCAAAACTTTTTTTTAGGGGCATCCTCCGAAATACCGGCCTGAGGATGCCAAAGAAGGGAGTGAACCTCAGGGGCTGCGCCTCAATCACGATCTGAGGCAGAAGATACCATGATCGGGATTACGATCCCTCGTGGATCTTCCCTTTCGATCCCGGCACTCAGGTCCGGAGACTTACGGCTCCACGCGCGCAGTCGAGCCGTTTTTTTTTTATTTTCCAGTGTTAGTTCGCGTTCTGCTTTTCACGGTTAGGCCGTCCTTCCTTCGTTTTTTTTGCCTATTTTGAAATCCGGTGTGGACTCACGCTTCGGTATAGACACGTTGATTTTATATTAATAATACGTGAGGGATCAAAGTGCTGTGTGCCTCCGTTCGACGAACCATGTCCACGACCTCAAGGAAAAATGGTCTCCTCCAGCAAGCCTTCAATGCACCGAGGTGAAAGTCTGACCTTTGGTGGAATACTAATTTACAAACTTCAGCTGGGATACCATCAGGACCTGGCGGTCAGGGATGGTTCCTTTGCTGGCTGGGCGCTAGAATGTTGACGTGGACGCGGTGTTTAAAATTACGAGCTCGGTTCATGCCGCTGTTTTCAGGATCCGTTTTCCTCTGGAGCCTGGGTGAGGTATGCCGAACTTAAGAGCCCAAAACAGCGCCCTCGATAGTATCAAGAAGACTTTGGGTGTATTTTTAAGCCACACCTTACATGGAAAAAAATTACTTTAGCCTCGAGTCAACAACGTGAGGCTCTGTCCCTTTAATGGCCTCAATGGCCGTTTTGGAACCCAAGAGGGATAACAGGAGGGGGTTTATAAGTTATTCAGTTGGAGTCACTGAAGGAAGAGGCTCCAAAATCTACATTTGGCATAGTCAGCCGAAATCGATTCGGGCCAGAAAACAAGTTATAATTGCATTACTTTGAAGGATATATTTATCATAAATTAGTGTTACTGATTACAATCCTAATTAGGAAGTATCTAACCTATTCCACTAATGTAGTTTTGCATGCCAAGTATAATTACTGTCAGCAATCTATTCCCGTCATCCTCGCTCATTTAATGACCATGGGCTGGTTTACTAAACAACCCTTCCCTGAAAATAGTGACTGTGAAACAGTGAAAAGTTCTTCTTCCAAACAGATGGCTTTCTACAGAAAATACAAGTTTTATTCCAAACTATTTGAAATTTTCGGCTATAGCCCAGCCCTCAGCAAAACAGGACTTTTCTACACAATTTTCATAAGTTTTAATCTATTTATTGTGATCATTGTATTTGCTGTGAACCATAGAGAGATCCTTTTCAACGTACACCCAATAGGATATCTGAATGATGTCATTTGGAGTGTGTCTATCTTTGTGACATATCCCGTACTTTTAATAAGATCATCAATGGATCGAAAGATACAAATCGAGTTCTGGATGAATCTGAAAATGGGAACTGAAGTTCAATGCAGTGGAGCATTTTTAAAAAGATTTTGGGCAGTAACTTTACTGTTCATATGTACTCGGGGTATTATGTTTCAGGGAACGAACGATGACTACTGGCTCTTCTTTTGCCTAACTGTCCCTTGGGAGTTTGGTATTCATCTGTATCTACTGAAATTTGTGATGTATCTTGATTGTTATACCCAAGAAATAAAGTACTTTTGTACCGAGTTGAAGGATAATTGCAACGAGGGTGTATCACGACGAAACCTTTTGTCTAATATTGTTGAAGCCGCTAAGAATTATCAGGACATCTACGGAACCTGTGTCCTCATCAAAAGAGTTTTTGGTCTGACTGCGGGGTTAATCCTATTGCAGAGTTCGCTTCAATTGGTTGCAGATGCTTTCTTTTGGTATTGGTATGCGAGCGGTGGATTGGAGAATGTCAGAAGTAATTTTTTGAGATAATTAGATATTTATGGCTCCTTTTTATAAATATATATTTTTATAAATTGATTCTATCCTAATTTAGAGGGAGTCAGTACGCAGAGTGGTTATCGGTACATGAGCTAATGAGATGTTTAAAGTCGAAGTTGGTCCCATGAGCTGAATAGGAATCGCCTTTACCGTAGATTTGGCTCTTCCTTTTGTTTGATTTTTTGAATCTCTTGATGATATCATTGACAACCCTCCGGCCGGGGGGAAGTACGATGCGCTGAAGGCACGTCTTTTATCCCTTCAGAAGCTGCTGTTGCGGGACCAGCGTATCTTTTTCTTCTTTAGCCTTTGTCCCGTTCAGAAAAAGGGTCGGCTTCTCTTGATAGGTTCCGCTATTTTGATCTGGCTTAGGCCTGATTTTACTGGGCTCAGGAGGCTCTCAAATTAACATTATTACGGTTGGTCTTTTAGCCGTTTCCCAACGATTTACATGTTCAGGACAATCTTGGCAGCGAGTTTTCATCAGTGCAAATTACATGTCCATACTATATCGATCGCGGATATCCTCATTTCGGATGTGATCATATCGTGTTCGTCACTGGTCCAACGCAACATTTTCGTCTTCATTACCGTAAGGCACCGTTCATTGTCTTTTATAGTCGGTCAACACTCAGAACTATAGTGGACGGCACTGCGGTAAATTTTGCATTTGGCGGGAGGGTGCTTCGTTGATGAACACGCACTGAGACACGACGCGGTGTTGAAATAACCGTTACAGTTCCAAATTTACTCCCTTCACATCAATTTAACCCAGCGCACGAGTTCCTCTGCCACTGTTTGTTGGCCCAAAGCATACCAGAGCATTTCGTGTGGCATGCCATCAAACATCTTCTCTAGATCCAGAAATAGTAGCAGTATGTAGAGAAGGGGATGCCTCTCAAGGCGGTTTCGCAAGTCTTAACAAATCTGGTTTGTTTCACGATTATTTGAACGATGTCGTGAATACGGTTCTCAAAAATGTAATCGAAATTCTTCATGATATGGGATAGTAGCTGGATTGAACGAGTTGCCTTTCTTTTCCCATATTGTGGTGGTGATGCTTCGTGCCAATGATATGGTATTCTACCCGATTGAAGATCTCACTCAACTACAATGATGGGTCCAGTCTCGAATCAAAGGGTGATTTTGAGGGGCGATGACTTTATAAAGAACAGCTTTGAAGCATACTGTTCCCATGATCAAATGATCATCGGTAGGCATGTCAGAGGTCAAGTATTTGTCAGAAAGTATCTTCCTCGGTATCAGGTCTCCCTGTGTGAGGCGCGTTTGCGACGAACAAATGAATCACGTGATCAGTTGATATTCGTGTAATAGTGAGCTTCGTGAGCTGGTCAGCAAATCGCTAGACTTCTTAAGTGGCATCGCGGAAACTCTCAAAGATGAGGGCAACCGAAATAGAGAAGTTTACCTCCATTTTTTCAGCGTCTGCGTTCTATTTCGAAGCTTTTGGGACGGTACCATCTGGGTTGTTGTAGAGCGTAAATATAAATTTGCTCCTTCGAGGCGCTCTTGCCAATTACTCTCTCTCTCTCTCTCCATCGAGGGTACCAATGTTAAGCGTGCAGACACATATTTGCTTCGTTCAGAACAATTTATTTAGTTACGCGCTGAGTGCTCCGAACTTCAAGAAGCCTTGATAATCTTTCCATAGGACCGGACCCGTCCTCATGCTTCGATTGAAGTGAACGCCCTAATATTTCTCCGAGACCTTTTCTAACTGTGTCCTTGGTCGCCTGTCGTGTAACCTGTCACCAAGCAAAATGAGGTCATCAACATTACCTCATTTTGCTGCTTAGTGGAGGAACTCAAATCTACTGGAAAAGGATAGGAATATCTAGTTAGCCTGCCTGCTTCTGGGAGCCGCAGTGCTACCAGGCCGCAGTGATCCGACCAACAAGAATAAATGTTATATGCTGCCAACCACACCGACGTTTAAATCAACTAGAGGACCATGGTGCTAGATTTCCAACTAATGTAAAGTTTCATCTGGAACTTTATCGTCGATACTGGCAATATTGGGCACAACTTCTCTTCTCGCGGCGCTCGCACTACTCCTCTACTGGTCTGAGCCAAGTATCCTTGGGACAACCCACCCGTCATGGCATCGCTGCAATGTAATTGTCGCACCTCCTTAAGATGTGACCTATTCACTGCCACTTCCGTCTTCACATCGCATACGGCTAGATACAATAGTGTCAAGCCTGTGCGCTGACCAAGTTGTTCGTATTGACGAAAGCTTGTAGCTTTTGAGTAACAGTGGAGCTCGCTTTCCATATGCTACTCCTAGATAGCAACACAGGAAGAACATTAGCACAGAAGAATCTCAATTAGATCTTAGTGTTGAGATAATTGCATTTCCAGATTTTAGACAGGGCAGCGAAAGGGGATCTAGCGCTGTTAATGCTTCGGGCAATATCAAGTTCGGAGCTATCGTCGGCAAAAATCACGGTTCCTAGATATACAAATTGATCGACGGTTTCCATGCTTTGCCCATTAATGCTCACCAGACTGAGGACCGCAGTTTTGTTGGTGTTTTCTTCTCAGCTAAGGTCCATGACCCGACAGTGCTGAGAGAACAAACATATGTCATCAGGGTAGTCGAGGTGTTTGAAGAAAGATGTGATCGTCCATTGAATTGATGAAATAATATCGGTGACAGGATGCAACCCTGGCGGGCTCCGGTTTGGATTTCAAAATCCGCCCAGATTTTACTTCGGTGCAACAAGTGAAATTTTGTGCCATCATATGTCGCTCTTATAAGAGATATTAGTTTCTCCGGAATGCCCCTCCTACGGAGAACACTCCAGATGCACTCCCTGTTCACCCTATCGAAAGCTTTCTCGAAATCGATGAAGAGCACGTGCAATGAAGATCTAAATTCCATACACTGTTCCAAAATGATCCGTGCTAATGTGGTCGATGCAGTAGGATCCCGACCGGGAATCAGCCTGTTCTCTGTCTATCAAGCTTTCAAGATGTTTTTTGATGCCATTCAAACACCCCTCCTTGTCAAACTCAAAACGGGTGCCCTTTGTTGGAATGTTAAGGATAATCCCTTTCCACTCCCCTACCACTCTTTCGGAAAGGTCTCGGATTCCACAGATTTCCGTACAGGTAGAAGCAGATCTACAGTAACTGCTGGTAAAACCATAAATAACTCACCGACGAGACCGTCACGCCCAGCGGCTTTAGTGTATTGATGGCCGAAATAATTTCTCTTCTGCTTGGAGAAACAGTTCGTATCCGCATCTTACGGTGACTAACTGTTTCCACAAGAGGAGGAACCTCATCAGATGTAATACGGTTAAGGACCCTGGTAAAGTGTTCTTCCCGCCTCTTCAGTTGTTCATCATCGTAGATGGGAAGTCGACCGTTAACGTCCTTCATAGGACCATCGAAAGATTAGCGACCGCATTCAAGATCTTTCATGATGCGGCATATAATTTTGAAATCATTGCGATCTGCGGCATCTTCCGCTTCCCTGCTCAACGCAATAGTAAATTATCAAAGTGGTCAGTAGAGCCTTCAACCCCTTCTGTTTATTGATCCGCTTCCACGACTCCGCAGTCAGCCAGATCTTACAACGCCCTTCTGGGACGTGGGCGACGACCAGTGTAACACCTAAGAAAAGAGCATTTTTGATAGCGATCCAATGCTCATCGATATTCTCAGGGGGGTTACTCAGTAATTCCGCCGTTCGATCAGCCAGATAGCTCTCCCACTGTCGAGCGAAAACTGGGTCGTACAAGCGGTCGATGCTGAACTTAGGGGGTTGCAGCTTCCCAATCTTGCGATAAGTAGCGGACGCAACACGCAAGCGAATATGTGCGACCATCAGATGGTGATCCCTTTCGAGGCCGATGTCAGCACCTCTCTTGTTACGTACATCCAGAAGGTAACTCCAAAAGCTACTGCTGATTGCGAAGTGGTCAATCTGATTGCTCGTATGGTATTGGTCAGTCGAAACCCAGCTGACCTTATGGCAGGCTCTGTGCTCGAGGATTGTGCTACCGATGCCTATCATTACAATTATGACCGTACTTCTCCATCATATGTCAGAGCTAGTTGTTGTCAGATCCCACCTAGGTATTCAGATCACCTATAACGATAACAATGTTACCTTCAGAAAGCTTCCCCTGAACCGCGTTTAATTCCTCATAGAAAGCATCCCCATACTCCTTCACTTTCACTGAAATCTACGAAACGACTCCCAAGTTAAGGGGGAGCGCACTTTGCGGTAGCTGTCAAAAGCAACCCGACACCGGATTCGCGTCTGCTTCCACTTGGCTTCCAAGAATACAAAAGCAAATTGCCGCAAGAGGGGGAGGAGTATCCTTCAGAGTTCCACCATTTTATTTCGCTTAGGCCCAAATTGTCCAGTTAATATCACTGGAATTGTTATTGAAATTGGAGAAAGGGAGCATTCTGAGGACCCTTGCTACCATTGTCGAGGAGCCTGCGCATATTCCAGAAACCAATCATAGTCCATTTTCGATAGTCAAAGGTCATTACCGTGTGGTCAGTTCCTATTGGAGGCATTGTTGACGTTTTGGTAGCAATGGAGTCTCAAAATTTGCAGGTTGCTATCCAACGAATTTGTATCCCTTTTAGTCGTCGCTTACGACAAACAGGGAAGGCTTTGAGCGCATTCTTAATTACTAACTCACAGGACAGCGGGCATGGTGGTGCGGAATATCCTGAAACCTTTACGTATTTGTAGCACTTAGTCTAGCGCTATTCTCATCCAGCTGATGAAGAATTGTAAATGGCCTTTAAACGGAGACGGAGACCACTGTACAGGAAAAAATATCAATGTCGGATATCCATATATCGAGGACTTCTCGCACTGACTTACACCTGTCAACGATCCAAGATTGGAAGACAAGTCAGGCGCTACGAGATTTCTACGCATAAATATTGACGTCTTTGGATTAATCCTGTGAGTTCTGCCTTGATCTCGCCATGATTGATAGACTTTCTCTGCAAGCAGAGAGCATGTATACGAGGCTCATAATACAGGACATTTTTTCCGAAAGTTTTGGAGTTCCTGACATTGTCGGTGGGAATGCTTTGAGTAGGTTAACCCCTTCACTTTCGTCGTCCGTTGTCCTGTTCAAGAGGCAACATATCGTTTGGCATCGCTCACTAGATTTGTAAACACTTAGAGCTCCCATTGCCGGCACTTGCAACTTTCCTTTAGAGAGCCTGATGACCTCTATCTGGTAGCCTTTATATTCGTCTTCTGTTCTAAGGATTTCTCTGCTTATTTTAAAAACTCATTCTTTGTTATTACATTGGACTCCTTAAGTTCGAGTACGACATCCTATAGTACAACTAACATTTTTCCCTAGGTTAATGAGCTCCGGATCTGCATCGACCTTTCGCAGAATGTCAGCATATGTTCTCTCCCTTGTCACCTTCGATCGTATGTAAGGCATTTTCTTGGAGCTACCTTTCTTCCTTCCTTCCTTAACATTTTCTCTTTGAGGTCCACTCCATTTTGCAGGCATTGAGACCGTTTTTCCTTTCGACCGATTTCAGCCCCACAATTCACTACCCCTGTCTCCTTGGAAGTGGAGCTCTTCTGACATTTGGGACTTTTTTCGGTCGTTCTAGTAGCCTAATTCCGGGTCCTCCTTTTCCAATATTTCTTGCCGCTTGCGTCGCCTGGCTTGTTTTCTAATTTAATGGTCTTTCATTCCATTCATCCTGGGCCTTTATATTAACCAGTCTGACCAATCTTATAATGGCCAGTACTGTCTAGTGGATGTCCTCTTTGTCCTTAATGGCTTTAGACCAAAAATGCTTCCTATTGGAACTCCAGAAAGTTCTTCCTGCAATTAAACAAATAGATATTATTATCGTTCATTTGTTTCCTCTAGTCCTCAAACACAATGAAACCCAGAACTGAGATCCTGTTTTTCCCATTATTGACCAGCAACTCGTCCGATTGATTGATTCATTGAGTTCCACTAATGCGTTTACTCACGGAAGCAACAATTACTAAAGTTTGTTATCCAAGCGCCATAGTATCGTTCGTCCTTGTTGTGAGTAGTTTGTTCAATTAACTAAGTATCTGGTTCGCATCTCCATCGGGGGCAACTTTTGCCTCTATTCGAATTAAGGAGTTACTCTAAACCAGTCTGAAGGTTCCGGGGTTGAAAAATGGTCTTCTATCGAGAATGTGTATTTTATTTGAAAATTTTTGAGATCTTTGGCTTCAATCCAACCTGCACCAGAACAGGAGTATTTTGTACAACAGTGACAAGTGTCGTTGTCCTTGTTGAGGTCGTCATAGTTGCAATATACCACGAAAACATTTTATTCATTCGACATCCTGTTGGATATATAAACGATGTTATATGGGTTGTATCTATTTTTGTGACGTATCCTGTCATTATAGTCGTATCACTGATAAAGCACCAGACACAATTGGACCTTTGGAGGACACTAAGATGCTATCAGTGCAGTGGCGTATTTCTGAAACGATTCTGGACTGAAATCCTTTTACTTGTAATAACACGGGCTATGGTCTACCTTGATGTAAAGGATAATAGTATCTATTTCTTTTGGATGTTTATTCCTTTTGAATTAGGGGTCCGTTTATACTTGCTGAAATTTCTGATGTTCGTTGATTGTTTTACACAATATATAAACCGTTTCTTGGAGGAGATAGAATCTATCGCTAACGACGGGAGTTGTCGAAGTGCGGCTTTTCTGGAAGGAATAGTTACGAGGAGTTTTCAGAAATATCGAAGAATTTTCGAGATGAGCGAACTTATTAATAAAATTTTTAGTTCGACGGCAGGACTGTGTTTATGGCAGGGATTTGCTCAATTAATTTCGGATGCATTTTTCTGGTATTGGTATTTCAACAATGGACAGAATAATTGGAGAAGTAATTTTTGCCAAATATCATTGACTATATATTCATTACGTAGATATTTTTATATGTTCTGACTTTCAAGTACCAAAAACTGCAAGCCTTCGTTAAGAATTGTCTGCGCCGTATCTTCGGGGTACGCTGGCATAACAGAATTTCTAGTGAAGACCTTTGAATTTGTGACCACAATCAGAGCAACAACGGTACCAGTCTATACTGGGTGTATAGCACAAGACATACTTAAATCCTTGCTCCATTGAGGAACCTGGACGTAAACACAACCCCAATGAACTTTCCGCCAGGAAGCCAAACACAAATAATCGGGCCGAGAACATATGCCCCAGGAATTCTCCTGAGACATATGAACTCAGAGGCCTAACCTATGATATCAGATAACCTGGAGTGATGTTTCGTGCCCGAAGCCGCTTCAAATGAGTCCCCCGTTCAGACTAGGTTCTAATCACCCAAGGCTTTGGAGCATTTGCCTACTGCATCATGACCAGCAATGTATGATAAATGTAGCGTTTCTTGGTGCCACTAAGTGGAGGTCTCCCTCGGCCACTTGGTGTTCCATTATCACTTGAAGTCTCCAATCTTCGTTTGCGACGTATCATCAGAGTACACTGATCTAATATTATTCCAAACGGAGAACTTAGTCGGCGCATAGGTCAGTTACACGTGGGCGTATTGATCATTGCTGGCTTCGTCATGCAGTAGAATCCACTATCCAAAAGTGGCGACCCCCAAGGGCATTTGGGGCAGAATAGTAGAGGAGGAGTGCAAGCATTTCGGGAAGTCCCCGAGGGAGCTTAAGCACATTGGGAAACCGTGAGAGTATGGTTGACGCATCATAGCCCACAAAGGAGTGAATGCCAACCAAATATGTAACTTCCCTGCTACACAAAGCTCCAAAACTTTCTGAAAGTGGGCCTTTTATCACCTCGTGGAATTCTCTCCTATTTTAGTTCCTCTTTACTATTGGGCTGAACTGGAAAGTGAAACGATTCAGAGCTAGATTAAAAGCAGTGATATAATATCCGGAGCTTCATACCAGGTAAAGGTTGCCCCCTCAACTTCCCAACCCTTTGACATCGTCCCCGGCGCCAATAAAACTCCACTTTTCGCCGCTGTTTTAAACCCAGGCTCACTCGTGCCAGGGACCCCAGATCAAAGGCGGCCTCCTCACGGAAACAGTTGCTTCCTGTCAAGTTGGCGTTCGCTACTTCCATGGACGAGGTGCTGGGGTACATACAGAATAAAATTGCCCTTGTGTCGAACAGACAAAAAACAGCAACCCCGGCCGAGTGATAGCTTCTTTTAAAATCACGTATCACCACGTCGTTAATCGTTAATCCTTCTTTTTGGGCTGAAGTGTTTTCATCAAGCCTCACAAGCGTACCGACTTGTCAGTGAATTTCAGGACACCCCGCCTGCCTGGCAGATTAATGTGACTGGTTTTGTGTTCACTGTCCGGCTTTTTCGCCAAAATGTTAGGGGTTTAAAAACCAAGCTGGGGGCCTGCAACATTATGTAATCTGTACTGCTGAAAGCTGACTTGACGATAATAGATTAAACTCGGAGCTCCCCGAAGGGTATTGCATTTTTTGCTGCAATTCGGACCGGGCATGTGTTCTCCTCCTCTGGCTCTCTTTATGATTATGTTGCCTTACGTGTCTCCGCAATCCCATACACCCACAAGTTCTTTGTATCTTGTTTTTACGTCCTATCTACTTGCCCCTCTCACCTGTATTAACAATTCTTTGACAGTTGGTCGTAAATCCTCGCTATTAAGTTCCCCCTCCTTTTCTTCCTATTCGGAGATTTTCACCTTTGCATGCTCAACTGGCGTAATGATCCTAGTTTTCCAATTCGTTGCAACAACCTCTCTCATTCTGCTCCACTCTCCTCTTTTATGAATACTTGTTCTGCTTGCAATTCAATACCATCAAAACCTATTTGGATAACGTGTGATCCAGCTTTTAGTAACCTTTATAATTTAAAAAACGACTGACGGTTTCGTTCAGGGCAGAGGCTACTCATCAGACGCTGCCTCACCTCTGCTCTGGTTGTAGCGTGACCGAAAGTAGTGGCATGTGTCAATATAATCGCAAACACGACGTGAGTGCGAATTATATTGAAGTAAAATCCGTCGTAAGTTCAGACCTTAACCAGGCCGAAGGGATTTTTTTGTTGAGGATGCTGGGAGTCCTGAGTTCACACCCATTTGATGACGGACCGGACCACTTGGAAAGCTACTTGGGTTACGCTGCTCCCAGGGCAGAGGTGAGGCAGTGTCTGATGAGTTGCCTCTGTGCTGGACGAAACTGGCAGTCAATTTTTTTGAAAATCTTGGGTATTTAACCCAAAACAGAGGAGTCCGTGGATCACAAGACGGGAAGTAAGTTGCTTCCCAAGTGGTCTGGTCCGTTATCAAGTGGGTGCGGACTCAGGACTCCCAGCATCCTCAACAAAAAATGTTATATGTTTTCCGATCTCCCCTCCTCTTATATTTTTTCTTCTTCCCCTCATCTCAGTTTCTACCCAACTTGGTTCACCATGGAGATCCATAAAAATATTCGTCTAGATTAGAAAAGTGCATAAGAGATACCTGATAAGCGTCGAGCGCGTCCTCTCTTCTCTTCCCTTGCTCCAAAATCCTTGAATGATGCGTCAACGACTGGCTGACCGTGCACTTCGGTGACTTTGTTTTAAAAGGGTAGCATCGTTTCGTGAAACATCTACTGCTTCTCGAACCTTTTAGCCTTTACGAACTTCACGACAGGAAGTACACGGAATTTACACCGATTTTTCCAAAGCATTTGATACCGTTGACCACAATGTCCTCCTCTCTGCACTCTCTCTATTCAACTTCTCTTGCTCAGTCGTCTCATGGTTCTCCTTTTACCTATCGAACTGTTCCTGCATTTCTTCCTACTACTACCTTCTCTCCTTCCATTGGAGTTCCTCAAGGCTCTATTCTTGCCGCCTACTATTCGCTCATCAGCTGCTACCGCAGTTCGCTGTGGAAGTAAAGGCTGATCTAGTGCTAATCAGCAAGGAATACCGGAAGAGGGACCTGACTTCATAGCGTCTTGACTTATCGGGTACCGCTGCCATCTCGGTTCGGGAGGGCGTTCGACTTCCTGTTCTTGCCCAAGACCGAATGAATAGATTTGCCTGGATTCGGTGTTTAGGCCGGCGGTTTGATGCTCTGAAGAACGCCATTTCGGAGGGACGAATCTTAGTAGGCGGTGATATCAATGCTAGAGCCCGTAAATGGGGCATGCTTCAGCCAGAGGGAAAAGGGTCCTGGAAATGGAGGCGAAAACCAGGCTCGTAGATTTAAACGGGGGAGCCACCCAAACGGTGTCCAGACTGCGAAGGAAGCATCCCTCACATCACTTTTGCATCGGAATCTTTAGCACCATCATTGGACGAGTGGCGAGTCCTAGAAGTGATTACCAGTACATCGCGTTTAAAGTGTTTGACGCCACTTGTCGGCGTGCACCAGCCTGGCGCTCACCCTGCGTGTGGAACGACGCGAGGGTGAATATTGAGAAGTACGTCGAGGCTCTTGGAACAGACAGAGTTGGGCTGGAGGGCGCTACGGAGGGTGGGAGCATTTCAGTTGACACTGTCGCAAACTCAGTGAGCCTCCCATGTCCCGGGGGAGCCCCAGTCGTGACACTACTGATGTATGATAGAAAATGCCAAGCTCCGTCGTTTGGAATAACGTTTACACGCGCTCGAGGAAGCATGCGCCATAAAGTATAGATCAGCAAAAAGGAGACTCCGCGGTGCGATAAATAAAAGCAAACCAACGAGGTGAATGAGAATTTGGCAATAAACATGTCAGTCGGAAAATCGGGGCTCTGCGGAAAACCTGCACACTAAGTACCGACCAGATGGACCGCATTATATGGGCATTGTCCCCCCCCTCCCCTCCCCCTAGGATTGCCGCCTTTCACAATAAGAGAGCTCTCAGAAGTAGTTCTCACCATGTAAACAAGAAGAACTGATGTTCCGCCAACGGACAGACTTGTTGCTCAGGGCGTTCAACGCTTGTCTGAAGGGAGGTATTTTTCCTTGTTCCGAGGTAGCGAGACTCTCGCTAATCAGCAAAGGAAAAGGAGACCCGGAGCTGCCGTCTGCATACCGACTGCTGTGCATGCCTGACACTTCCAGGAAAGTGGTCGCAAAGCTTACCATGAGTAAATGATCCCCATTGCCCTCCTTCCTAAGCAGCGTCAAACTATCTGCAGCCGCAAGGGGAAAATTTAAGAGCCACCCTAACCAAGTGGCAGCTTTCTTGGCAAAATGAGCCAATAGGCAGATGCACTGCGTGGCTCATCGATAATTTAAATCCGTGGCGGAACCGAACGAATGGTGAGATTGATTACTTCCTTACCCAACTTCTTAGTGGGCATGGAGGTTTTCAGTTTTACCTGCACAAGAGTGGGAAGACGCGATCTCCTGATTGTGTGTTCTGCAATAGGGTGGCGGACAACGCCGAATACAGCTTTTTCTCCTGTGAAAGGTGGGACGGCTCTTCCCAGACACTTTATGCAGACACAGGGAAGCTCCCTTCAGACAACATTGTCCGAGAGATGCTGAGGAGTGCTGGCAGATGGAGTCGTCTTGTGCATTATGATCGGGATATTTTTGTTGCAAAGAAGACTGAGCTCGACTGGCGGAGGGATCGGATGGCAAGGGATTCCCTGCACTAACAACTCTCTTCCTCCCCTCCTTTCCTGTTGGTGTAAGGAAATCCCTGACTTGAAGCCTCCCACTCGAAGTAACACGGTTTCAGGCTATTTCTCAGATGACAGGAAGGTATTTAGTTCGCAGTCCGACAGCGTACTATTGCTGGGGTGCAATTCCCCAAAAGAGAAAAGGACCATCCTGCCAAATGTTGACAAATCAAATGTACCAAATCTAGAAGAAATTGACGAACAATGTGTCCTTCCTTCAAAAGTTCTTTTTGGCCGCTTTATTAGGAGATATATTTGCTCAATATTTCTATATTTTTCCCTGGATCTAAGTTAGTGACATTCCAAGTCACCAAATATTGCCGAAGTTTTGAGGGTTGAAGCGTTTGACAAAGTGTGGAAAAAATGAGCCCTAGACTTGCGGGTCTGTACGGAGTCAGATTTTTATTAGGTCTCGTGATGAGGTGCCTCTTCGGAGTCCTTGGGGAATTTTGGACGGACTGGTTTGAAAGCTGTTCGAGAGGTGAAAGTCGATAATAGGTTAGTTGGGGGTTAAATTTAAATTGGACTGAAATATACCTCACAGGGTTAGAGTCAAGACGGCTCCTTTCTCGGTATTACTCCCGACTCAGGGGGGATCCTTTACTGCTTACTAGCGGGGTAACTCCTCATAGATTCTGAGGACAAGGGAGGATGTCCAGTATCATTTCTGAGACGAATTTCAAGGCTTGGGGACATTTGAAAAGAACATTTAAATGAAACTTGTTGCTAGGCCATTTATTATTATTTTTAAGGATAAGAACGAAAGCCTGCAACTTTGCCTTAAATAGGCCTTCTTTAAACTTTTCTTTAGAAACGGTTCAGCCTAAAATAATTTATTGATAATTTGCGTGATCCAATTTGCAAAAATAGACGGCAATTAAGGGCGCCTTAAGGCAATTAATGGTTCGGCAGAAAAAGCTGCATTACTCTCGTTAAGTCCGTTTTTGTGCAATCCTTTTTGTTCCTGTGGAAAATAATATTCCTAATGGACTGATGGCATGGCATCTATCATTCGGTCTTCTTTCTGCACCTTCTGCACTTCAAAGCAATCAAATAATAACGCTCTTAAGCATTCAACAATTCTGGGGCTGAAATTTTCAGAGCTGACGCATCCCCAACAATTGCATAGAATGTCCTTTTATTGCAAAACTAAATTTTTCTTTTCATTAATTCAGTTTTTTGGATGGAACCCTTCGTTTTCGACTTTCGGATTATATTCAACAGTCGTCGTTATTATAGCCCTTTTCATTGAACTGATATTCTTTGCTATTAACCGAGACAAAATCCTTTACACGAAAAATATAATTGCGTATATATGCGATAGTATCTGGGTATATTCAGCTTTTATTGCATACTTGATTCTCTTGATAGAATCATTTCTCAGGCGTAAATTAGAACGCAAACTTTGGGCGAAATTACAGTTGAACTGCGTAGTCAATTGCAGCAATAGACTTTTAACAAGGATTGGGGTGGTCTTCGGGGTTTTCATAGCAACCCGACTTGTGATCTTTTATGACACCACCCTTGATAGGACTCTTTTTAATTTTTATATTACAACCCTTCCTCTTGAGATTGGTATTCGGTTGTATTATTTTAAGTATCTTTTCTACATTGATTGCATCGAAACAAAGTTAAAAAATCTTTACCTCGATATCGAGGATCATTGCAAAGGGTCACAGGTACAACGGAATGTGTTGTTCAATTTGATGATTGCCAGTGGTAATGTCGGGAGTATATTCGATATAAATATCCTTTGTAATCGGGTTTTCGGTATAGGAATCTGTGCGTGTTTAGTTCAGTGCTTTACTCAGTTTACAGTCGATGCATTTTTTTGTAGCTGGTATATAAGCCGTCATGAACCATATATGTCAAGTTAGTTAGTTTTTGTAAAAATGTTTTCTATAAATTGTTTTTAGTCGGATGGTAATCATGAGGACCATGTATAAGTGTTTAATTAATTCTAGGAATCACATACCACCCTGAGCTTTCTTTTAAAAATCGGCGCCCAATGTGGGTCCTAAAACAAAGGATTTCCCTCTCAGCGAGTGCACTAGCCACGAATATGTTTAAACGGCCCCAAACAGGAGAAGTAGGATAAATGATAATCATGAGCATCATATTAATAGTAAGTGATCGTGCATTTGATTCTAGGACCCCTTCTATTTCAAAAAGTGACGCTCAACGTGGGTCTCCAAAAGACTGGTCCTTACTGTTGTGATGACACAATGAGATTGGGCGATGATCAATGACCATCCGGAGGCGATCAAGAGGGTGGAGCTATCCCAAAATCCAACCCAAAAAAAGGTAACGAAATGCAGGTCCGTCCCCAAATATTGAAGCTTCACCGAAGTGTTCCGTCGCCACCCGCTTGCTTGCTTCGCTACTGGCCAGACGCCAGAATGTCGGGCGGCGAGGAGGCCCTTTGAACACTTCGATCACTCATGTATCATTTAACAGAACAAAAAGTTCATGCTGCCGATACGTGTGTCCAAGCTGGAACCTGAGAAACCAACAAGCATGTGCCAACCTCATATGGGAGCTAAACCTGGATAAGTGAAAAAAATTAAAGACTAGACCTCGCGCATAGAGCTCGAATCTGGGTGCCGCGATCGAGAAGGAAGATCTCCGGCTTATCGCATCTTTAATCGATGCTTCTCCTGTCTGTAGAATGAGGTGCGGGCTTTCTCACCCAACCTTGGCAACTTCAGG
This sequence comes from Hermetia illucens, assembly GCF_905115235.1. Classification (NCBI taxonomy): domain Eukaryota; kingdom Metazoa; phylum Arthropoda; class Insecta; order Diptera; family Stratiomyidae; genus Hermetia; species Hermetia illucens. Next base: position 171,928,480 of record NC_051851.1, read on the forward strand.
CCATAAGAATTGCAGGATGCCCCTTTAATTATATAAGTTCTGCATTTTTTACGTATCATGTCGCATTATCGTGATTTATCCAGAAATAACCAACGTCACCTTCCCTCGGATTTCCCTTCAGGTCAATGGAGCTTTGCTGAGCGTCAACACGAGGTCACGATGGGAGATCCTGTGAGTTGGGTGTGATTGGTTCTAGAGCGATTGGCTGCGCTTCGAATTTCGGGGTCAAATACACTTTCAGTACAAAAGGCACCACAACATCAGCCTGCTTCGACTCCTGCCCTGCATTGGCCTCCATTGGAGTGTCTGTCACGACCACTTAATTCCATTCCAGCTAATATTTCAACGCTATTTTAGCGTCTTATTTGATGGCACACTAACTTCTTTGCCAATCAACCAGTTTATTTTCCGCGTGAAGGCTTTGACTCACTCGACCGTACAGAGGGCCTGCTTTACACATTCTGTTTAGAGACAGGCAAGCAGATTAGTACTGGGATTCCCAGCAGCCTGTCGGACAAATCGAGTGGACCCTTTTTGCGTGAGGTAGTTTAAGGACACACTAGTTGATATCGGAGTCATTGGACTAATGTGAGATCGCACGATAGGCCCATCCAATAATTTCGACAGCTACTATATAAAGCTCTGCATTCGTTAGCTGATAGGCTAGAAAATTCTTTAACGGAAGAGAAGTTGGTTGAGTTACTTCGTCGTGGGCTGAACACCGACGTTCAGAGTCAATTTCTCTACATTTCCGTTAGTGCGGTTCGCGTAAGTTAGTGTAGCGTGAAAATTTAGAGAACTTTCTCTCAAGTAAATCACCAACTAGCACAAGGGTTCCTTGGAGAACTCCTAGGTGCTACCTTCTGGCTTTCCCTCAGCAAGACGCATCCCTAGCCGTTTTCGTCGGTATTTCAGATATCGCCGTAGGTGCACTTCACCAAAATGTGAAGTAGCTGAATTCCATTTAACAAAACTACGGCACAATCCTGAGGTATTAATCGCGTACCAGTTAGGAACTCTGAAAGAGATATATATTTTAAATTACGTTTAAGAATTATGCAAACTCTTGGTTTTTCACAAGAGGAGTCCCAAATGACCTGCATGCTTCCTCCTTGCAGACTGCGAATCTGACCCCGGTACAACCAGGGCTCCTGACCTTGGATCCACTGGTTGATGTCCGAACTTCTCCCTTCTTGGGTGTAATCACCTGGCTCCTAGTATTTCGGAGATGTGCCTCCGCCCGGTTAGCCAGTTTGTGTGCGGTACGGGGTCTCACTTTATTGGCTGATTTTTTTTTTTATTTTATTATCATTTGATTCCCACGAATATGGGGGTTAGGAGGTCCGCCGTGCTCGGAATGGTCTTACTCACTCACTGAAATGACCAGGTATCAGTCAGGGGAGGGAGTTTTCTATTTGCGGCTCAAAGCTCAGTATATACTGTGAGACCTAAGACAAGCGTCCAACGCTACATATTCAGGTCAGTTTGCGTAAGGAACAGGGATATTAGTTCTTGAACCAGACCATGCACGCCATTCCAGAAGAGTAACGCTACGAAACATGTGAGGAAAGAGGCAGGCATGCTCTCTAGGTTAATCAAGCGTTTCCTCACAATCCATATTGATTTATTTGGCCCTTTACGAGATTCGCTCGGTTTCAGGTATGGCCTCATCGAGAGATTCACGCAGTGGTCTGAGGTGATACCTTTGAAAGACATATGTGAACAATCTTGCGCCAGGCTTCTTTTTCAGAAGTGGATTCTCTATTTCGGTTGCCTGTGGTTATAATCATTGACCCCTGATGCATTTCGAGTCCTTTCCTTTCATGGATTAGGCAAACTACTCGGCTTCAAACGACACCGGACAACCGCATACTACCCGCAGTTATGAAGGGTTACTTGAAAGATGGCACAAGGCACCGAGGCCCGTTGTAGTGGTCTAAGATAGCCTTTTTGGTGCAAGTTCTGCCACCTGTTCTACTTGTCCTCTGGATGGCTATCGCGAGGAATTTGCTGCAAGTATCACGGAGTTAGTATGTGGGGAGAACCTGAGACTCTATTGCAACAGTAGGTCGATTTATAACTCCCTTGGTTTGTTGCGTCCGCTCAAGTCAGTTCGGAAGTTGAAGCTACGCGCCCGGGAATTTTGTCACGTATGTCCTAATTAGGACGGGCGCCCCTCGGTAGTTGCTGTAGCCACCTTATGAGTGACGTTATCAATTTCAGTGGGGATTCTTTGGAGGGATGATATTAGCTCCTTAGCTTGTTCTGGTGGCCTTACATACCGGCTAGAATAGAACATGCTTAAGGGGTGGTAGTTTCAAAGATAAATGTGAATAAGAAATAACTTTTCTATGAAAGGTGTTTAACCTGGATCAATTTCTTGATGAAATAATAATAATAATCGTTGGCGCAACAATCCATATTGGATCAGGGCCTTGAAGTGTGTTAGAGCACTTTATTCAAGACCGTAACGGTACACTAGGAGACAATGTGGTCAGCATTGCGCTCGCCCGAGATTATTACCCTGATTTGAGTCAGGTACTCATTCACAGCTGAGTCGACTGGTATCCGACGTCAAATCGCGATGCAAATTCCACTGCCACCAGTGAGATTTGAACCTCGACCTTTCGTATGACAGCCTAGTGCTCTATCCACTGAGCTATCCGGATGAAATAGTCCTTAATAATTCGCGTGATCTAATGTGCAGAAATAGGGATGGCAATTAAGAGGGTTATGATGATTAAGCATAAAGGGCTGCATAACTCTGGTTAAGTCCTTTTTTAGTCCAACTAGATGACTTTGAACTAAATTACTAGCTGCTACCCTTCCCGTTCCTGTGGGGAGTAACATGGCATGTTCTCCGATGTTGTAGTTTAACCACGGTTAGGTCGCTGGAACCTAGCTCGGCTGTAGGTCTATGCCGATCAGTGCCTCTTGTCCTGTGGAATAAATTGTAATTTTTGCTTTAGAGTCCTTTTTTGCATTGGCCTTGTCCGATCTAAAAGCAGATTGGTTGAGACACACTTTGAGGGCTACAGATTTATCTATGCTACCGTTAGCATGATCAGCTTGCGTAGGAGATCCTCAGTCCCAGTCGGATCCCCGATTTCCATCGCATCAACAGTTTGTTCGGGGCGTCGGCTAGATCCAGGTCGTTGTTTAATTTTGTTGAGAGGAACACTTTATATTTTACGTTCTTGACTCCGAACTACACTTTATCGTCTACCTTTCCCAGTGCCTCCATGCATCCTCCATTTATGCGGAGCCGGAGAGTTTGGCAGTTTACCTGCAGTTTCTTCTCATCCCCCAATTTTTCATGGGCTATCAAATGCGAGCGACCGGGCTCTTGGGGATTTTATCATATGGAATAACCTTGAGCTCTTCAATCTCGCAGGCGTTGCTGTTCCTAGCGACGGGTGACCCTAGAAAGTCCCTGGAGGACTGGTTTTTGCAAGTTATGAGATGGAACCCACGGCTCACCAGGGAGGAATCAAAGCAGGAGATGTACCCCTCTGCTCAGCTCTCCCGGCTGAATGAAAATACGCCGGCGCAACTCGAGACTCCTAGCCATGTCACTTAAGGGTTCGCAGTTCGAGCCTGTTCCAGTTTTGCCGTGGTTGTTCGGTGTCTGAGCGCTTGCACCCTCTGCTCCTCTTATTCGATTGCGGTTGAAGGTGGTAGGTTTCGCTTTCTGTTAGTTTTACAGTTAGTTAGTTTTACTCCGCTTGAGTTCGTTGATGATCAAGTAGATCGTATTCGCCTGTTAGGATAGATACGAGCATTTTGCTATTTTATCCACGTGAGTCGAAGGTCCTGATGACCTACTATCTGATTGTCGTTTTCGGGAGGTGGATGTAAACTGTGATTTAGACCCACTTCCAGAGCGCAGAACACTGACTACCTCTGTCAAATTAGAATTGCTGACTGTTAATGCTGCCAACGTCTACTCACGAAACACCTCGGCAATCACGGGTTGCGCGCGGACCTCATGCGGGGCTCCTACACCAAAACGATGGCACCTGTACTGCTACGGCAGTTATTGAGGAACCTGCCTCCATTCTACCCGTGGATATATTAAGGGGCAGAGAAACAACCCGCCCAAGGACGAAACGAGGGCTAGAAAGAGCGGAAGGAAAGAGGGAAGGAAAAGAGCCTAAATTGCTTGGATTAATGGAGGGGCCACTATCAATTTCAGGGGTACAAAACAATCCTATGATGCGTTTATAAGCTGGGGATTATTTGGAGGAAGGAAATTAGCTCTTGAATCGTTCTAAAATTAATTTTTGCGCTAAGGATGTAAGCTTGTATGTTTGCCTTAAATCCAGGCTAGAATAGACAATGCTTAAGGGGGGGGGCAGTTTCAAAGATAAATGCTGGTAAAAAATAGCTTTTCTATGAAAGATGGAATAATTTCTTGATGAAATAGTCCTTAATATCTCGCGTGATCTAATGTACAAAAATGGGGGATGGCAATTAAGGGTACTATAACACAATTGATGATTAAGTTTGAAGAGCTGCATAACTCTGGTTAAGTCCTTTTTTGTCCAACTAGATGTCTTTGAACTAAATTACTAGCTACTACCCTTCCCGTTCCTGTGGAGAATAATATTGCTAATGGCCTGATGGCATGGAATCTAATCTTTTTTTTGCAACGTTGCGCTTCAAAGCACTCAAATAATAACATCGATAATGTCGTTAGCATGCAACAGGATTCCAGGATTCTAACTTCCAATAGCTAATGTATCTTCAACAATTGCGTAGAATGGCCTTTTATTGGAAAACCAAATTTTTCTTTTCATTAATTCAGTTTTTTGGATGGAATCCTGTATTTTCGATTTTCGGTTTATATTCTACAGTTGCCGTTTTTGTAGCTCTTCTGATGGAAGTGATATTGGTCGCTATTTACCGGGAAAAAATCTTTTATACGAGAAATATAATTGCGTACATATGCGATAGTATTTGGATATATTCAGCCTTTGTTGCATACTTGATTCTTTTGATAGAATCATTACTCAAGCGCGAACTAGAACGCGAACTTTGGATAAAATTACAATTGAAATTCGGGGTCGACTGCAGTAATAGACTTTTGATACGAATTTGCGTGGTTTTTGCGGCCTACATGACCTCTCGACTCCTGTGCTTATATGACACTACAATTGATAGAAATGCTCTCAATTTTTATCTTGTATCATTTCCCCTTGAGATTGGCATTCGATTGTATTATTTTAAGTATCTTTTCTACATTGATTGCATTGAGGCAAAATTAAGAGCTCTTTATTTTGATATCGAGGACCATTGCAAAGAGTCCGAAGTGAAACGGAATGTGTTGTTCAATTTGATGATTGCCAGCGGTAATCTCGGGAGTATATTTGATATAAATATCCTTTGTAATCGGGTTTTCGGTATAGGAATCTGTGCGTGTTTAGTTCAGTGCTTTACTCAGTTTACAGTTGATGCATTCTTTGCTAGCTGGTTTATAAGTAGTCATGAGCCATATATATCAAGTTAGTTCCTTTTTATAAAAAAAAAAATCCTTAAAAATGTTTTCTAGTAAATGCTAGTTATGAGCAGTATGTATGTTCAAGTGTGTCATTAAATCTAGGACCCTCCCCCCACCCAACAACTTTTTAAAATCCCTCGCCCAACGTGGGTCTTAAAGAAATAGGTTTTCACTTTTACGGTTCCTACAGGGGCGTCTATAAAGCTCAGGGGCAGAGAAATAGGATAATGATAATCATGAGTATCGTATTAACAGCAGGCAATCCTGTGCTTGATTGTAGGACCTCCATACCATACCACACCTACTTTCGAAAATTGGCGCCCAATGTGGGCTTTCAAAGGATACGTCATTACTGCTGAAGTAAATCCTGTCCAACCCTTTTCCGCCCACTCTCAACGTTGTTGCCACTTACCTAACGATTTCTCCCTTTGGTGTTTTTCACGTGCGAATCAGAAGAAGAATCGGGTCCATCTTTGATGCGGGTCATCTCGTTGGCCAAAATGTCAATCGGCATCATTCCTGCTACCGCGTCTGAAGTGGTTCTAAAACCGCAGCACATTCTTAAGATGATCTTTCTATAAACCGCGCTCATCTTTTGAGCATTGCATGTGGTATGCATTGAAGTTGCCTAAATTGGCACTGTGTAGAGCAGTATATGGCTCACCACTCTAGTTATAAACGCCTCCTTGCTAGCACCATGCATGATGCCATGATGATACGCTTCCTCACTCTGATACGAGCAGTGCTTTGCTTACTCCACTTCGTGATAAGCACCGCTTATCCTTTGCTCTCTACTACGCAAGACCTGCATCTTTCAGCCACTTCTTTATAGCTGAGGTTGTTTGAGATGAATACCATTCCACATCCATAAGATGCTTTGCAACAGCAATCGCAGCTATTTCATCGGCGTAATCTACTATTGTGGTCTCGCAAACAATTGCGATGCCAAGGATATCATGACACATGATGCTGACAACAGCGGTTTCAGCACAGAGCCCTAAGGAACACTCGCGGAGACAATGTATTCTCCGGGTCCATTGTGTAGTACCAGAGCTTTCTACCTCTTAAATAGTTGACAACAAGTGCAGTTACCTCAATCGCAACCAAAGATCTCCTTGCAAGGTTCTAGCTGGCCGAGTTTAATGTATTTCGCACGTCAAGGGTAATTACTGCGCTAACTTCCGAGTGCCAACCTCCCCATGTATCACATTTTCAGCTAAGCCAGTGACCAGTTTGGTCGCGTGGATAGATAATCTGACCGTACGGAAGCCGAACTGTCGGTATGATAAGCGTCCCCGATTTTCTACAGCAGGGAGCCAGCTGCTATTGATTATTCGCACAACCACTTCCCTTGTAGTATCTAATAGACATTTATGTCTGTAGGAAGATTGTTCACCAGGGGGTTCACCAGGTTGAGTCAACAACACTAGCATTTGGCGTATGTCTTTGTTCAGAGTTGCTTAAAGCAGTTCCTTTTGCTTCGCGAGGCTTCTTCGAACCTCCTTGTAGAAACGCTGCTTCACCTCCTGGTCAATCCTACCCATAGCCCTCTGGGCCGCTGGTCTGACCCGAAAACACGCGGATCAGACGGTTCACTATTCCACCAGCAGTTAGGACTTCTACTGAGGAAAGTATAACGTTTCGGCATCGATGAGTCTTATGTTATCGTGTAACACTCTCTGATATGGAGAGCTCTCACCGGGGTATAGTGGTATAGTGTCTTTTTTTTGTGAGGAGGTGAAAATCTTTAAAAGAGACTGGTGTGGACATACCACCGTGGGGGATTTTTACCCACTAAAACCACCCCGACGCCCTTCCTGCCCCGGGGAACCACCAGGTATTACATCACGGGGCGGAGTCAGCTCATCTTGCTCACTCTAGATTAGTCACCTTTCTTCTATACGCGACGTACGTGATCGCACTTTTCTCCTCTCCTCTGCCATTCGCAATTTATTTTGGATTGATGTGATCATGGAATTGACCGGCTCCGAATTCTCTTGTTGTGCTACCATTTTCGGCACCAGATTTTCTGGTACCAGCATCTCTCCTAGAGTCTCCTCTAAATTCCTCCTTTCTTCCACAAATCTCGGACAGTGGAAGAATACATGCTCTGGGTCCTCTGTGACTTCATCGCAATTTGGACAGTCGGGTGATGTCTCCAATTTAAACCTGTGCAGATATTGCCGTCTCTCGAACCACTCTTTGATGGCAGGAATGAGTCTGTGAGTCCACCGACCCTTTCCCGAGCATTCCCACCGCTTATGCCATCTATTTATGGATCTCTCCCTCTCAGCCTTCTTCGTCTCTGATAAGAGAGAGATTGGTTTCGCATTGTATATGTTCGCCATCTCATCTGCCATCTGGCAATCGGCATCATTTTAGAGATGACGAATGCAGCATCATCTGACACAGTCCTGAAGGCAGAGAATACCCTCAAGGCTGTCCTCCTCTAGACTTCACTCAGTTTGTTAGTATTAACTGACATCTGCAGCGCCTCCCTCCAAACTGGGGTCGCATAGAGCATGTTTGAGATCATCACCCGGGCTATAAGCAACCTAGGGGTATTCCCCTCCCAAGTTCAGCATGGCAAGGGTGATGCCAGGGCCATATTAGCAGTAGAAGATTTGTCAAACATACTGCACGTGTTGCTTATAGCTGAGCTTCTTGTCTATTACCACCCCCAAGTATTTGATGGTCGGCCTGGAAATGATGATATGATTCTCGATTCTAATACGGGCGAAATTTCTCTTCCGGCGCTTAGTGATGATGACCGCTTCTGTTTTTTCCTCCGCAAATGTTAGACCAGAGCTCTCTAGCCAACTCAGCATCTTCGAGATGCTTTGCGACAACAGCCAGCGCTATGTCGTCAGTGTAACCCAGCACTGTGGCTTCCCTCGGAAGGGGAATATTAAATACATCGTTGTATATGATGCTCCATAGTAGTGGGCCCAATACCCAGCCCTGCGGGATACCCCCGAAAAAAATTTACTCCTGGAGTCCGTTATGGGTGCCACACCAGAGCCTCCTTGTTATCCTCCTGTGTTATCCCCGCTCGACCCCCGCCCGGTGAGTCAACAGTCAAAGGCGGACGTGCGAAGATGACCGACGGTTTCGACCAGGGAAGAGACAACTTATCAGATGCTGCCCAATCTTTACCTTGGAAGACAACTCAACAGAAGCTGCCAAAACTCCGCATTTGAAGCAGCTTGACCGAAAGTGATTGTTGGTGGTGACCGCAAAGGCGAAAAAGCTGCGAATTATATAGAAAAAATGAGAGTAAGTTGCTCTCCAAGTGGACCGTCCGACATCAAGTGGATGCCGACTTAGGATCCCTTAGTTCCCAAACAAAACAAAGGCTTACGTTCAAGGTACTGTGGTCGTTTAGATTGTGGGTTTTAAAGTTCGCCGGACAGACACAGAAGGTGAATACAATTCAGACTGGAAGCAAGGTTTTGCGAGAAGAGAAACTCATTTATGTTTCCATGTCCAGGAGAAAGACGATCTGATGCTCTTCAGGGAGAACCGCTAATGTACCGGGTTTGCTATTTATGAATATACTCCTGTCCAGCAATCGAGCCATAAGTGGCCTTAATCCCTCTACCTATCTACTGTTCACAATGGCATCTTGCAGCAAAGTTCAATTTTGGTCCTTTAGGCTGTGACATGCTAGAATACCTCTAGTTCAAGAGGAAACACAGCCAGTGTTACCTGGAGGTTCCCATCTCGAACCGCTTGTGTGACCGGAGACGACCAAGACTAACTTAAAAGTTGGCAAAATTTTTGAAAACCTAACAGCCATTGGGTATCTCGGTAACCTAACGAAAACTCAGTACGTAAGGTGAATCTTGGAAAAAAAATTCAGCGCCAGACTGCCGGTTTGAAGTCAAACTTCGGACCTGAGTGCTCCGATCGAGGGGGAAGACTCACGGCGGATGGAATCTTCAATCGATGCCTCTGCAACCTCAGATGCAAAAACCTTAGGCCATATATTAAAGGATCTCCTTATTTTTGGTCAGTTTAGGCGATTAGAGAGGGAGGGGAAAAGAGAGTTTTAGGGCTCCACATGCGTGGTTAAACGGTTTTTTGTTCCTTTCGTTTCTAGGTTTAGCTCGCGTCTTTTGTTAGGTTCACGCGATGTCCCATGTTGTGGTTTGCAGCTTCTGGTGCGGATATGATATGTGAGGGATTGTAGTGTTTAAAGGATCTCCACCCCTACACATCTCCAAGCCCGGCTAGCATAGAGGCAAGCAAGCGCGGGTCGACGGAACATTTCGGGCGAACTTCAGTATTTACAGACGGACCTCCACGATCAATTTCGCCAACTTTTTAGGTTGTGGGATGGCTCTGCCCTCTTTGACGTCTCGAGGAACCCACGGTGTCTTTCTGATCATCGCCCGCCCTTGGCAGCTTGTGGGATAGAGCCTCCAGTCTGAAAATATTATGACGAGAAATCTTTCTCATTACCCGTCCAAATGACGAAAAGGACACTCATTTAGGCTTTCTGGAAATTGGTTGACTTTTTCTTCTCGTCGTTGAATTGCTTTCGGCTTTTAGACTCTCTTTTTTATGGATGGAATTACTGAACGGGAAGTACTATGTTTTGGAGACTCAGAGTTTTTCAGTCCTAAATATGATTCCCAAAAGTGAACAGGACAAAGACTGAAAAAAAAGAAGGAGGGACCATTTTGAATTGACTTTATAGGAGATGATGTCATGGGGCTAATATATGGGGTTACAAATTCTTCTTCTTCCTAAGCGCTGCCTACAACTTTCAGGATACTATCGAATTCCATTCAATGGTTGGATGTAATGACTAATCTTATAATTACTAGTGGCCTTAAACCCAATCTAATCTACACATTGTTCTGGGCTGTTTCCAATCCAATTAAAAGCAGTACAGGTTGCTAATGACCGACATGTATGGACGCAAAGTAATTAAAATGACCCCGAGTCCTTTGTAAAATCATTTCAGTTTCAGAAAATCATTGGTTCAGAGTGCAATTCGCAATGATCACATCCAGTCTCCTTGGCAATTTTCTGCGCCTTTTCCAGATCCTTGGCTTCCTTCCCATTAACCTTCCAACCGGGGGCCGAAAAAAGGAGTGGATTTGTTACAGAAGACTAACTGCCATTACACTGATTCATCTACTAATCCTATTCGTAATAATTGTGATTATTTGCATCTATGAGGACTACATCCTTTTTCCTGGCGAAAAACTTGGATACTTCAACGACATCCTGAAACTATCAGCCATGTCGTCAGCCTATTTTTGGAATATAATCGAGTCCTTTACCCAAAAGTGCGAACACGCCAATTTTTGGAAACTTTACGTGGAAATGAAGGTCCTTTATCCAAAATGTAAACCATCTTTGATTCGCTACTATCTAAGGAAATTCTGGCTTGTGATTGGAGTATCCATTGCAGCGGAACTATGGCTCCTGCAAGTAATCCTGCAAAGGAGACAGGCAACGCTATTTACTATGGTGTATATTCCCGGGATATTCACAATTCGAATTCATCATCTCCAATTCATTCTTTATGTGGACGTGCTGAAATCACAGATTCAAAATATCTTTGAGAATCTAAGGGTGGTCGATGAGATGGTGGAGAGCCAGAGGAACGATTGGATGAAGTTTTATCTTGCTGAGTTGAAAGTTGTGAAAAAAGCGAATGCAATTGTTCATGAAATGTTGCGAAGTGTCAACTCAGCTTTTGGGTTTTCCATTTTATCCAATGTCATGAATGATTTTTTGCAATTTTTGGGTGACTCGTATTTTAATTATTATCGACTTTCACGTAAACTTGATTGCGGAGGTAGATACATGTCTTTAAGATAGTAGATAAGTGATAGTATGATCAGATTTTTGGTGAAAAGGTGACTAACTAAATCTTTTTTGGTGTTTTTTCACAGAGTATGGTGTCTCCTTGATTCCGACGTTAACGATATTGTTGGTAACTTTGATTAGTTCAAAGGAATGCATGGACGCGGTAAGTTGTTTCTAGAAATGTCTTTCCTATATTTTCTCACTTGCAAGCTTTCGGATCCTTTTTGAAAATAAAATAACAAAAGTTTCCGCGGCAGCATCGTTTTTCAGGTGGGTCTTTTCTTAGCTCCTCTGCTTATTAATACTTCAAAAAATATACGTATGGTTGCCATTTACCTCTTCGTGGCGATAATCATACGCCAATGTTTGCGGTTCGCTAAAATGCACTTCAGTTCCCTTCAGGACTTTTCGAGATGCTTTCACTCCACCTCTACTGCTCTGCGCCAAGTGCTCTTGAGGCGAGCCACTCGTCGGCCATTAGGGACAGTAGATTCCACTGCACGGCGTAACCAGCAATGCAATTGTCATCCTTCTTTAATATGTGACCGACTACCACCTTTTGGGACAGCCCCTATTTACTGCCTTACGAATGGTTGGCACTATTCAACAGAAGGACATGGTCAGTTGGCTGAGAGAATTGAAGGCGTGGTGGAGGCAGGGATCAGAACTGAATTATCATTCCATCCTAAGTGTACAAATAACAACTTGGGATGCGGTTTGAGTTGAGTCAAATGAAAGTAACAACTTATAACTTTTATTACTGAGACTCCATGGCTCATTCGAACTTCCGCCGTGACATTTCGTTCTTAAGGACCACTATCATTGCCTGGTATATCACCCACTCTGCAACCTTGATATTTTCGAATCTAAACCTCTCCCTCGTCCTCATATTCTCGCTTACAATTTTTCCCACTTGAGGATAAATTGTGTATGAGAATATTGTCCAAAATAAAACAGACCCGATTTCTTTGATCCGTTTTCCAATCATCACCTCTTGTCCTTGGAACAACAGCGTTTTTGCCAGAGAGGTAACATCCTCCCTTGTATACCAGACCAAATTAAAAACCATATTGCTTACCATACTTTAGTCCAGCACTTTGCATCTCCAATGTTTAGAAAAAAAGTCCTCCATTCAAATTGCTTGACGTGTAATCCCACATTGGGCGCCATTTACAATAAGTCCAGAAGGCACCAGAGGAAACCAAAGTAAGGGTTGCCCAACAGAAATGAATATTTTTAAAATGGATAGTAATCAGTTTGGGGCTAGTCAAAGTGGTGGTGAGGTCATTATCATCAGCGGCGCAACAACCGACATGCAGTCTAGGCCAGCTTTAGAAACGAACTCCAGACGCGCAAAACCGGGGTTTGCGCCGAAGTCCATTATCCCTAAAAGGTGTCTGTCGTCCTGGCCTACGCGATCATTTTATCTCAGGCAGGATCTGCCCCGTGATCTTTTTTCAACCATAGATATTGCCCTTATAGACTTTCCGGCCGCAGGATGATCTCTTATCTATACGGATTAGGTAATCGTCCAACACAACCCATTCAGCCGGATTACCTCATAGATTTCGTCGTTATGTAGGCTACGGAATCGTCCATCTTCATGTAGGGGGCCAAAAATTCTTCAGAGGATTCTGCTCTCGAACGCGTCCAAGAGTTCGCAATTTTTCTTGCTAAGAACCCAAGTCTCCGAGGAATACAGGAGGATTGGCAAGATCATTGTCTTGTACAGGAAGAGCTTTGACCCTATGGTGAGACGTTTCGAGCGGAACAGTTTTTGTAAGCTGAAATAGGCTCTGTTGACTGACAACAACCGTGCGCGGATTTCCTCATCGTAGCTGCCATCTGACATTAGATAGGAGAAATTGTCAACGGTCTCAAAGCTGTAGTCTCCTATTTTTATTGTTGTTGTTTGACCAGTGGGGATTGATGTTGTTTGGTTTTTGGTGCTGACGTTGCCATCATATATTTCGTCTTGGCTTCGTTAATGTGTAGCCCAAGATCTTGGACCGCCTCCTCGATCTGGATGAAGGTAGATTGCACTTCTCGATTGACCTTCCCATGATGTCGATATCGTCAGCATAGGTTAGTAGTTGGGTAGACTTGAAGAGGATGGTGCCTCTGGCATTAACCTCTGCATTTCGGATCACTTTTTCCAGGGCCAGGTTAAAGATGACGCATGATAGGGCATCGCCTTGTCTTAGTGCTTTGTTGATGTTGAGTGGTCTTGAGAGTGATCCTGCTGCTTTTAGCAGGCCTCGCACATTGGTCAGGGTCAGCCTAGTCAGTTTTATCAATTTGGTCGGGATACCTCAAGCCTGAAGCCTTTCTCGGCTCGACGGAGTTCGTGATAAGTCTTCGCGAGTGCCTGCGTCCTTTGAGAACGCAGCATTACTCGGTATGCGGTATCTTTTCATTCCGTTGCTCAAGTGCTTCGTAGAAGGTATCCTTCTCCGACTCTGTAGTCTCCGCTGTAGGGGCATAAACATTAATGAGACGTATTTCAAAATTTGCCTCGGAAACGCAGAGTGTTAACGGCTGTGCACTTCGATTTTTAAAACCGATGATATAGAGGCTCTTTTCCATTAAACCGGTCTCTGCCAACGCACCTGTTGTAACGCTGCTGGGCAGCTAGGGGGTGCAAACGTTCCATGAGGAAATGCTCAAATCGTCTCTCCTCCAAAATGGGTGTAATTTCATATGCAGGTGTTTTCATTTCAGATGTGATCACGGCATTTTAAATTGTTCTCCTATCTATACCTTCGTCACTATCATAGTGGGGTGTAGTTTATTATCTTTGGTAATTGGCTAACGTTTGGAATCATAGAGGTGACAGGGCGAATGATATTATTGTGGGTTTCGAGTTTGACGCGTTCGTTGGGGTGTTAATAAACAAAATGCCAGCTGTGGAATGTTATTTCTTCAAGTTGCTGTGATGCACGAAGCAATTTCATAGCGCAGTTTACTGTTGGATGATAAACTTGGACGTTGTCCCTGACAGCGTGATAACACTTGCTTTATTGGGATCGGGCGTCAAAGGCTTTGTTTTATTTAGATTTAGTCAGAGACTATGATGCATGAGACGATCATTCCAAAAGTGACCCGTGATTGAATAAGAGATACTTTCATAATGAGTTTGCACGTGACGAAGCCTATTGTAATGACACTTATTACTATTTTCCTGGGGATAAGTTGCAAATCAGAGAATGTGATAAATATGTCGGTAAATTCCTATTAAGAAGATTAGATATAGGAAATTCGTTTTCCGGCGTATTGCTTGAATTCCAATGGTGGAAGAAAAGTATTGCGCATATTCGACTTTCTTCAATCGCTTGGGTGTGAAAAATTCCTCGCATTTCTGTTTTTGGTGTTGGTGTCGTGTATGTGGTGCATGAGATGAGGAAACATACAATAAAACCATCTAGATGCCATCGACACACATACCAATTATCCTTGCTGCGCCTAAAAGAGCGCACCTGGAAAACGTTGAAACACGTCCACAAACAGTTACTGAAGCATACGCAATAACTGGTTAACATGCTTCTAGCAGTTTTCTTTTCCTAGCACTGGAAGTCTGTAAGCTGCAAGACAATCTACCGGAAAAAGCTCCTGCCTAAACTCCAGTCACACCAAAAAGTTTCCCTGATTTAATGAACAAAAACCTTGAAGTTCGGTCAGATGCTATTCAAAAAAACTCATAATCTATCTAATTCAAAAGAGAGGGTGATCTGGGTTACAGGTGACTTCAATATCAGGGTAAAACCTGATAATAGGGGCGAGAGTGGAGCTCATCATTTTAACCATCAGATCTATGACAACGTTTTAATGCCCAGGCTACAAAGGAAGGATTCTCGATGGAACTTTTGCGTCGGAATCAGTGGGGTAGTCGATGGAAAGGTAGTGAGTTCTGGATGACTCTCCGGTGAGTGGATATAAATACATCGCACTTGAAATGGTTGACGCTATCTTTCGGCATCAGCCCAATGCTCTCCCAACTCATGGAATATCGCGAAGGTGAACACTGGGAGATACGTCGAAATTCTTGGAATTCCGAAAACCGCGCTGTAGCGCGGAGTACGGTGGTCCTGCAGTTGGCATTGTCGTAAATTTAGTTATGAACTTAGTAACGATAGTCTGCGGAGCTTGCATGCTCCGGGGGACACCCAGGGTGCCTTCTACGTATCGTTGGACGGCGATAGTTGGTTTAAGGTATAAACAACTGGAAGGAGAAATGCATCACAATGACTGGGTACAAATCAGCTAAAGGAAGAACTAGTCTAGTCTTGGTACAGAAGTATCTCTGGGGGCTCAGTAATAAACTGATCACTCAACAAATTGAGGCCCTGTGGAAATCCTTTTCACTTAATCTCAAAGAGATCAACCAAATCGTGTGAAAATTCCATACGGACCCTCCCCGAGGATTTTCCACTTCTCGATATGAAAAAGCTGGAAGAGGCAGTTATTTCTATGAAAAATAAGAAGACGCCAGGACCTGACGGCGTTTTGGTAGAACTATATAAATTGGTGTTTCATGCCGGAAGGTGGCAAGACCGTTCAGTTTTAGTTCTTGTGAATGCTGTTCATTGAGCTGGGGTACCAATTGTTGATTTCGGCGAGTAGTAGTAGTAGAGAAGTAAAGCTCTATGCCACATCGACTCCATAAAATTGCGGATATGTTCACACTCGAAACTTTTACTTACCGGCTTACCTTTGACCGATTTCGGGAGATCACCTGAGGGCTGCTCTCTGCCTATGAAACACTAGAGAGCCAGGGGTTGTTGGAGATTATACCAGAAGAGTTACACCTGGTCGATTATTAGATGATGTTGCAACACTTTTTGTTTGATGCACTGTTGAACTGGCCTAAATCAGGCTTGGTATATTGATGCGATGGGTAAGGGGATGGATAACTGACTGCCTATTGTTCCAGTTTTGGACTGAAAAGAACGGAAGTAATCTTCTTGACTAAAAAGAGAATTTCGATGGCGCGTCCTTTGTTGATCGGCGAGTTGATACCTTGGATCGACGCTCCAGTTGAGGGTAAATTGTCTCGAGCAAATCAAAGCAACACCAGACAAGGCCCCCTAAATCAGCTAACGGCAAACATTGAGGTCCTTTCTTTTAGTAGGTAACGCCTTCTTATAAGTGAAACACAGTCCATTCTAGTCCATTCTGCGGAGGTTTAAAGACAAGGGATTGTATCGTAAGCGCCTTGCGCAGATGCAAAAATGGGGAAATTTACGTGTTGCCTTTGATTGTTTTCTCAGGACCGGAAGTGACAGTGATCGTGGGAATGATCCGGACCCGAGTGCCGCGATCGAGGATGGGAGATCCACGACGGACATTCTCGATCCTTGTTCTTTCTGTCTTAGATGTTTATTGAAGCGCAACCTCTGAGGTTCCCTCCTTCTTTGACACCCTCTGGCCATGGTTGGAGGATGTCCCTAAGTTTTGCAGGGTTAAGGAGGTAAAGGTGGATCTATACCCATAACAGAGTCAATCGTCGATCGTCTTGCATTGATGTTGGAATTTCCCCAGTATATGTGGTTAGCGTTGATATCACATCCTGCTATTACCCACATGCCTTTACATTTGGCAAATTGGATAGCTCTGATGAATGTTCCACTAGGAACTTCTTTTGCAGAGCACCATACAGCATCCAGGTGTTGAGGTTATTATTGACAGCATGTTGTTCCAGGGCCTCAGTAACATTGCGCTCCTCTCTTGAGGTCAGAGAACGCACTTTATGAACATGGTTGCTGAGAGACCCTTTTCAAGGTTAGTCGCGCACCCTCCTACATATTGTTGAGGAGGGAGCAGTACTGCCTGAGCCACTCGTTCGTGCTTTTGTAGGCAAAGATTAGCCGTAACAGTTTACGGTATGCACCTGCCTACTCAGAGCGAGGCTTAATGTCTTGTGAGGATGCAGTCCTTACAGCTAGGAGGAGTTTCATCCTATTCTTTTCGCACTATTCAGAGTTCACCTGTGACCATTCAGCCCTCGACATGGTAGCCACATCTTGGCTTGGGGTTTTGATTACCGCTTGCCATCAGGTGTCACCTCTGGGTTCCTAGAGGATTTTCCTCGCTGAGCTCCCTCACCACGGCAAGTTTGGTAACCGTCGCGGAAGGGATGTTTCCTTACCTAGATTCTAAGCGGACATTGAGGTTTTCCACGTTATCAACACAAGATCGGAAAGGCACGATTCTCTAGCTGTATGTTCCGTTTGTGGCGGTGGATGACATTGGTTAGCAAAGTGACGAATAAAGTGGTGTGGACGATACTTCGATGGAATTGGACGGATAAAATTCGACACTTTTTCATAATCCTAATCGGCTCAATCATCAAGCCGATTAATGTTCAATTTTTCCATCCGTTATTTTTATAATCATTACCCGGGGTCAAGTGAATGTCGGAGGCTCTATTTGATGTTTCAATGTTTGCCACAACCTGAGTTGAGTTTCGTTGTCCCCACATTTTGTTTAGCTTGGAGCATTTTTCACATTCCATTCGTCTTTCACAATATAGGCTACCCAAGGTTCACGCTCTTTCTTTTGCTGTGTAAGTTTTGCTTGCCGGTTATTACCAAGAGGTGGTTATTTGGTTTAAGAGATATAATGAGCTTTGTGGGATTAGAGCGGCCAAATAACCATCCTGAGTGGACGAAGACGACCTAAAGGGAGGAGCTATCCCAAAACCAAAAAGAAATTGGCTATGTGACCGTAAGCGTCTGCCCGCAAATACTGGAACTCCATTATAGGTTCAGGCTCGGTTGACTTGTTCTTGCACGCCTCTGTGCTATCCAGGCTCGGGAATGTGGGGGAGAGCGGTCCTTTGAGCGCTTCGATCCCTCACGTATCATTTTTACAAAATCAACGTATCTATACTGATGCGTGGGTTCACACCAGATCTAAAAATAACCAAAAGAACAAGGGAATTCACTATGACCTAACGAAATAAACCAGAACACAAGCTACACCTGGAAAATAAAAGAAAACCGCCCGACTAAGCGCGCGGGACCCTGCGTCTCCGAACTCGAGTGTCGAGATCGAGGGGGGGGGGGGGGGGGAATTCGCGACGAATCACAGCCTCAATAATTTTTGCCCCCGCCTCAGATTTTCAATGAGGCGAGGCGCCTAGGGTTCCCTCCCATCCTTGATATCCAGAGGCCATTATTTTGAGGATGTCCCTAGAGTGTTCGAGTTAGTGGGGCTAAGCAGGAGGAAGGAAGAAGGCTCCACCCAGAGTGTGTGTTGAAATGCATGTTTGTTGCTATGAATAAAATGGAAATTAATTAAAGTGGAAATTCTGTTCATACATGCGCTACTTGCGGGCAGCTCGATTACCGGATCGAGCAATAAGATTCTCAAATTATTACAAGAACATGGAATCACTTAAATATGATATACACTGACTATAACCGGCCAATGATACAGTCTAGCCAACGCTTCTTCGCGAACAGTATTTCTTCGGAATTGAACATCAGTTCACAAAAATCGAAAACACAATCAACAAACAACAACACACTTGGAGTCAAACTAGCATAGCGTCTCCTCTACGGCGAACGCAAAACTCTTCCAAAACTATGAGTAATTTCCCCAAGTGCGTAGATGTCACACAATTTCAAACAAAACTGACGCCGGAAAGACACTCAACACTGTTAACAGCCTTGTTTTTGGATGTGATTCACGTTTTCCACTCGAAAAAGTAAAAAATTTTGCTTGTTTTTGTCGTCACTCTCGGTTGCTAACTTTGAAAGTTTCCAGGCTCTAAAATCCACCAAAAATAATCTCTTCTGCCCATCAGCCGTCTCTTGATCAGCTGGTCCCGCTAAATTTGGTCTTGAACTTCTCGAGTTCATGTTGCGAGCAACATGCGTCGCAACGTTGACGGATGCGGCAGATGATTCCCTTCTGTCACGATCAATTAGCCCGAATGCTTTCAATAATGTGCACTATGGGGCGAAATTTAAGGTAATTGCACAGTATAGAATGCATTATTTGATAAAACAAGTCCCAAAAAAGGCAAATAACATCCCGCTTCTGTCACGAAGCCGCGGCCAGTGCAAAGCATTTTTCAGCTTTTAATATAAGTATATAATGCCATCGTCATGATCCCACATTGGGCGCCATTTTGAAAAAGTTGAAACAACGCGAAATAAGCGCGAATAAAGGCGTGATGATATGTCAAAAATTGCAAAAAAACCGTAGGTAGGTGTAGTTTTACTAAAAATACAGATATAGCTTGACTCACGCCTAACATAGACCAAAATTCGTACTTTGTTTTAATGGCGCCCAACGTGGGATCAGGTGGTGAACAAAACTCTGCATTAGAAATTAAGTCCCTTTAAGATAACTTTTGCTTAAAATTATTAGATTTATTACTTTCACTTTAATTTGTCTCCCATTTCTCATTTCTTGTAGGCTAAACGCATACCGGTCGCAGTTCATAGTATCAAGCACAAAGTCACTGATTTGAAGCTGGCGATTTTGGTAAATGTTCACATGCCTTATATTTTCAATGTGTCCCCTGGGATTTCATAATAAAATTGTCCTTTTTGAAATTAATTCGAGTTAATATCTTTTGGAACTTATAAAAATGTATTGAAAGCTTTTTGCCTGTTTGTAATTTTAGATCGAGAATTTCTCTCTACAACTTTTGCACGAAAAAATCGTTTTTGACGCCAAAGGGTTTGTTATACTTGACTGTAACCTTCTGAGAGGGGTATGCACTCCGTTGGAATAATCAAGTTTTTAATGACTTTATCTTTTTATCTTTCAGATGCTTAGCTCTATTACGACATACATGGTTTTCTTTATCCAACTAGCACCGCAGTATAACTAGAGATCAAATAGCACGAAGATCAAGTAGCACGAGGTCCAACAAAGCAGGGCCCAACTTGGTCCTTTTTTTGGCATATCATCTCCAATGAAATGGGGGACAAGGGTACCACTTTTGTTATAATAATGCTATATCACTTACGAAATAGATTGAAACTTATCACATGAAACTTTGGAGAAATGAATCATGGGTGATGATCGAAGGGGATGGGTTTTTTTCGCCCTCTCCACACTGTTGTCCTTGGAACTCCAATTTAATTGCTCAGATTATCACATCGTTAACGAAGTTTTATTGAAAAATAAATAGCACTTTTGACGTATTAGGCAAGTGTTTGAATTCATCAAAGCTACGTGCTTTCCCTACAAGACGTTGATCCCTAATTCGATGAACATGTTTTATTAATCAACTAAGCCCGCCTGAAACCTTCTTCACCGAAAAGGTACATTTCTACAAAATTATATTTATTCATCACATCTAGAACTGTCTAATCATTTCAATCTATTTTCACTCCTAACCTTCAACCTTTCCTTCCTGAAAACTGTCCTTTCATGTTAGCGACGCTTTCTAAAATAAATTTACCTCTCATATTACCGCGTCATCCTTCATTAAACATAGGAACGACGGCAATAAGGCAAGCGAGTGACGATGTCGTCTCAGGCATGAAATCTGACGCCTTTTTGCCATGGATCAGGGTCATAGTGTTCAAGGACCAACAAAATGCAAAAATATCCTTCCAAACATTTGCTCGTGTAGAAGTTGCGTCCTGAGTCCGAACACGGTTATGTAATTGAGGGTGGGGATAAGGTTAGAAAGGTATATCCAAGAATTGATGGGAAAGTGATTGATTGATTGATTGACTGCTTGGTTGGTTGGTTGGAAGATGGCCTCCCGACTTTCAGTGAATTGACTTTGGGATGTGCCTAATGGTTTTTAACAGGAATTTCAAATTTCTAGACTAAGTAACGAGCGTGCCATATATTTTTGGTCTAGTTTGTCTGGAAGTTAGTTGAGCCTCATTTGTCAACAGTTGGGGATCGTTCTTGGCAAACACATATTCGGTTCTATCTATTCGACCTGAAGGCTGTGATCCAGTCTCTATAGTTCGGTATAAACGTCAGTGCTGGGGGCCATTTGTGGGGACGAAAGGATAATCGTTATTACTAATTTCGACCCTGAATGCACCTGGTCCTAGTCCTTTTGAAATTTTTTTAAAGGATCCCGTATGGCTCTTCCGATTTAGTCAAACTTCCTGGCATGTCCTCTTCTGTTAAATCCCGCAAAGTAGTTCGACATTCTTTTATTCCGCAAAGGCTCTTAACAGGACACTTTGAAATTCGCTAAGTCAATTAGTTTTAGCACTCAACGCTTAGTCCAGGCTGAAATATAAATTCCCAACCATTAAAGCTAGAACTGAACATTGAGTGGGCCATCACGGACTATGATTGACGAGAGAACAGGAGCGTTATTTCCGCACGTAATTTACTTTCGAGACCATTTTGCCGTGAATATCCTGTGACTTCCTGGGCGTATAGACCTGATTTCGTTATCTCATAATGAACTTCATATTAAGTTTGTTGATGTAATTCGCTCAGCAGAGCAGTGGGGCATGGATTAAAATCAGATATTTGCTTGTATGTAGGGGTGTATAGTAAGTAGGGTCTTATATAGAAGCTACCCTTGTTTCATATTGAGGGCGAAATTAACGTTGGTCAGGACGAAATGGTCATGTTGAGCGGTCGAATGAATGTCGGTCTCTGGAAATATTTGGATGTATACGAAGCAGATAGCCTGAAGGAAAATTTGATGGGATAAAATGAATATGAAATGATTTTTGGTTGATGTAATTGGATTGATAAATGGACCTGGTTTACCCAGTGATATATAGTGGAGCCAAGTTAAAAAGGCAGGTATAACAAGGTAATTATTCATTAAGATTAATTTTTATTAACTGGGAGGGCTTAAAAGCATCCACGCTGTATTCAATAGAACGTAGTCTGCGATTGTATTCAAATATTTACCAGATTGCAGCCCCTGATTATTTGATCAATGGAGAGTCCTTGGAACTGTGTAAAATCTGTTAAAGCTTCGGGAAGTACCTTTTCAAATTGGAAAATTGAGAGTTAACTCTTCATTATTTTTACTTTTAGTACGAGGTAAAAAGTTATCTAGATCCAAATATGTAAGAGGACATAAAGGATATAAATGGGGAAAGAGAACCTGCAGTACCACTTAGGATTCCTTTCACATTTTTCGTTATCGAGCCATATGCTTTTACAAACTGGCACCTTCTGTTTCACTTGATGTTCTGTTTTTGACCTAACTGCCCCGTCTTCTTTAGGGTAACATACAGCCCCTTAGTTTTCAGGGTCCACTAAAAGAAGAAAAATGAATCCTCAAGTTTCATATGAATCCTTTTAGATCCCTGGATGAAATGATGGTGAGACGCGATACGCTGAGAACGTATTAAGTGGTCTTGCCTGGCATCCAAGGGGCAAATCGTCATCGTCCGAGTCGTTTAAATCGTACATATAGTCGAGTCCGGATCTGTCGTCATCTTCGTGAAGGTTCTTAACTGCTGTGTAAAATGAAGCAGTTGGGTGGTGACAAAGTCTGCACCGAGCTGCTACAGTCTTTGCCGCTGCGGAGGCCTCTGGAGAGCACACATTCCATCGGGACATGTGCGGATTCGGCGCCTCTGGAAACGTTAGCCGTCATCGTGGACAAAGTTCATGATACCCACGTGCGACCCATGGTTAGTGAGGTGTTCCACTACAACACAGGTCAGGTGGCTCAGCCGCAGCAGATGCTGCCAGCAATAACAGAATCCGGGCCGCCTGCCCGTTCGATAGAGGCATCGCTCTTGGCAATCCTCCGATTTCGCATTTTTGGCCATTTTGTCGACCCGGGGGTCGTGAAAATTTTCAATTTTCTTGGATTTCCGCCAGCCTTTCCGGCGGCCCATTTCCCACGATATCTTGCGTTTCCGTGAACGTAGCGTGGAAATTTTTTCATTTCTGAAATCTGGGCCGCCTCCCCGTTCGATGGAGATATCGCTCACGACAATCCGCCGATTTGGCATTTTTGGACATTTTGTCGACCCGGGGGTCCTGAAAATTTTAAATTTTCTTGGATTTGCACCAGCGTCTCCGGCGACCCATTTTCCACGATATCTTGCGTTTCCGTGAACGTAGCGTGGAAATTTTTGCATTTCTGGAATCTGGGCCGCCTCCCCGTTCGATCGAGATATCGCTGATGGCAATCCGACGATTTTGCATTTTTAACCATTCTGTGGATCCGGTCGTCGTGGAAATTTTTAATTTTCTTGGATTTCCGCCAGCCAGTGCACGCCGGCAAGTAGCGTCAATCACTTTGAACACCATGTATTGGTGCTCACTTGCCAAGAAGTCTTCCAGGGTTTGCCACTCGTTCATGGTGCGAGATATTCGAATTCAAATGTGAAGTCAGGGTTGCTTCCTTCGGAGCTCGGCTGGCGAAACGGGCACCTTCGGGCCCAGTTTGAGGAGGGCTTCGCCACCCTTCGTTTTCCGTATGGAAGGCACCTCTGCTCCATTGTCTTCGAATTTCATCCTGTGGTGAATTTCACTAAGGAGTTCCGCAAATGTCTTGCCTTTCATCGGCTGCTCATTAAGCAGAGTCGATGTCGTTTCCTCGTCTTTGCCGCAATTGGCCTTTGGTTTGTAACTCCCTTGCCTTTGGATAGACAAGCCTCTGGCGGATTAGTCAGCTGTTTCCTTTTATCCTTCTTCACCTTCTTTTTTTGGGCCCTGGAAACTACTTCGATAAAGTCTTCTTCAGGCACGTCGTCCTCTTCCGATTTTCCCCAGTTCGCTTTGCTGTGGGCTATCTACGTTCCATTTGGCA
The DNA here is from genome assembly GCF_905115235.1 of Hermetia illucens. NCBI lineage: Eukaryota > Metazoa > Arthropoda > Insecta > Diptera > Stratiomyidae > Hermetia > Hermetia illucens. The sequence goes on from NC_051851.1 coordinate 171,952,530, forward strand.
CTAGTGGTGTCTTTAGCGGAAAGTGCGGCCGTTTCCAATCGTTTTTCGCTGCCTTCTATGTTTGCCAGTGGAGGGATATGCGGTCCAGTAGTGCCATCAGCCCGTTTTTGATGCCTTTGCTGACATTCCTCTTTAGAAGCTTTACCGATCACGGGCATGCATTTCCTGATGAGTCTTTCCCCTTCGGTTCGAGCTTGGACGGAAGACTGTACTTGCACTCGGTTTCTGTCCGAATTCTCCTGCTCAGAACTAGCGCTTTTCTTCGGAACAAGGGCACTACAGGGTATTGGAGTTGCCATCTTCGCACCATCAGTCGAGCCACTTGGTAAGGCTTCCTTTTTATTTGGGCGTACTAGTGTCACATAGAGTATTTCAGCTCTCGCTGCCTCTTTGATCTCTGCGATGAATGACCGATGTTGCGCTTTTCCTGCTCTTTCATCGATTTTTATTTGTTTGCTTAGGTTTATCTGGAAGCGATGTACCCTCGGCGACACAGCCCTACCCCAGTTCTCAGAAACCTGACCTACTGTTAGTTGATCCCGGAATTCATGGACGGCCTACTAACACCAGTTCAATGCACACTACCCTTGGCAGAGCTAGATTCATATCACCCCATCGACGTCGACGGAAACTGTCGACGGCTCCGGGTACTTCCAGTGTGTCCCGACGTGTACCGGTCATTCGCGGTTTGCTCTTCACCGAGAGGCTTTCTCAAGGCTAGTACCTAAGGCGCAGGCATACTGCCAGCTAGCGGGTCAGAATTATTCACTCGGCCACCTCGGGGACGTCACACCCCGTTTCGTGACTGACCCGTTAAAGGTAGCTTACGACCGCTGAGGGCTCTCCGAACTTTAGTGAAATCACTGCTAAGTAGGTCTAGGTAGTAATATTTGGCACATTGACATTGAAAATCTTCAAGCCTTTTTGGTCTCCCCCATACCTTCCACTTTCCTCGAGTTCCCGTAGGTTCCTTTGTCCATTCCCTTCGATTACTGTGTGATTTATTTTGCCAATACTTTTCTTCGGATTATAATGCCCATCTTTCTCTCGCTCCCAACTAGGTGCAGTCTGTTCCGGATTTTCTGCAATACCCCTTCTTCGTTTGCGAAAAGGATTAAGGCTTTCGTTTTCAATGATTTCATTATTTATTTGACCATAGTGTGAACTTCCCCATTGAGGCTAATCTAGGACAAAGAACTGGGAAGGCTGATCGACTTGCAGTAATCAAAACAATCTTAAAGATACATTTCCTCCAAATGAGATTTGTATGTTTTCCATTTCCTTATTCAGTTAGTGCCAAAAGTTCACTTCCAGGCCAATAATTGATTCTATTTTCAATCATTGAGTGTTTTTCCCACCAAAAGAAAACTCCCCCCGAAAAATTAGACTTACGAAAACACATTTCTTCCTTCGTATTTTCCCATTCATCCCTCTATAGCTTAAATGTAAAAACATGTTCTGTTTTCACTTCCAACCAAATAAACGACTATAAATTGAGATCCTTGTTTATCATTTCATGAAAATTGCTTTTCATTTCCCGGGCGCCCAACGTGGGACAAGACCGGGGGTGAGAAATGTCGAATGACTTAGGTCCTGCCCCAATATGTATTGCTCGTATATGTTTGCAGCAAGATTTTTCTCACACTATATTTCGTATTACTGACGTATGTAACGTTGCGGAAGCCAAGTCTTCGTGGAGTAACAAGAGAGTCTTGTTTACCATAAACACTTGGTGTTGTTTACTTCCTCGTCAATATGGTGGAGTTTCACTCCACTCAATTTCGTTTAGTTGACATCGATGCCGTTGCACAGCTTTTTGATCGATTGAAGTTTCTTTTCAAGCCAATATGGTTCGTTTTGTTAAGGATTTTCATGTTTCGGAAAGGAACCTGAAAATGGCTCTATGGTCCGAAATTGAACCTCCTCTTGTCGCGATAACGTGTTGCTTTGTAAGTATTCCTAGAGCCTTTATGTATTGTTACGATAATAGAGGCCTAGCTAGGCTTCCTTTTTCGTATCACTTAGTTAAACGTTTTGGGGCCAATATCTAATTTTTCAATCTGTTGTAAGGGTCGAAAACGAAGTGTAATAATTCCAACTCCTAAATTTGTACCCCCACCCAGACATCCCTGGTCCGTCAACTTTCCTTGAACTATCTATACTAATCAGGATGCCTTTTAGAAGATTCTATTTAACATTGTCAACTTTGCTTCCTTTCTCCAAAATTGGATCCTGAACATCCTGAGATACAGTATCAGAAAAGTCCGTCATATGATATATTGCATGTCACGGCCACCACCCAGTCTGTTTATTGCTAAACTTTATATAGTAACGTACCCACTTCCATCTGCTTCATAGCTTCATGCAAAGATATTTACTGTTCGCGAACTTTGGTGACAAAACAATTTCTTTTCCTGCAATAACAGCAGATTACATTCACGGTCTGTTGCTAAATCTGCTAGTGATGAAATTTAAAGTGGAGTTCGCCCAGGGTGCAAAGCGCTCCTCCCTATGTCGCGAGCAGAATAGTTTAGGGGAATGTTTAATGGTTGTTGAAAAGGCGAAAATGAGATTCGAAAGTTAGTTTAGTTTAGTTTGATTTGTTTATTTTTAACTTTAGTTGGAGTTGGAGAGAATTTATTCCGTTTTCTGGAGCGAAGTTTTCTTGAAATCAATTATCATGGAAAATTGTGGTGTTGATACTTGGCAGGGATATATATTGAATGAATTCCGGAGTTTATTCAGGTGGGAACTAGGTTATATGTTGCTTGCACTTTTCACTCTCCGTAAGATACAATTTCTGGGTCGCAACAGGCGGGTGAAGCTAACTCTTCAATATAGGCTTGGGGAGGCAAGCTTCAAGAAATTAAATTTAACGATACACCCTTGTAATGACTATGCCAAGATGGAGTGTCCAGAATGACCACATCAATCTAGTATAGCTTCAGCCTTACCTATAAAAGATATTATAACTTTCAGAAGTAATAAATACCGGGTTAGATGACTTTTAAAAATGTGCGCCCAACGTGGGTGCAAGAGTCAACTTGCAGTGTTTGATATTCCTTGTTAAAATATTCCTTCAGCATTTCCAAAACCACACCGCACAAAGCACATTATCCAAACCAAATGGCCCCATTCCTTGGCCTAGGCATCGCATTACTAGTCCCCGAGAAGAACAAGAGGAGAGGGCAACTCTTTCTACTCGCTAATACCTTAAAATTCCTCGAGGTGACCAACGCCTATTCCGAAAACGCATCCAATCTTGTATATATCGTTTCTTTCTATTGTCTGAAGCAATTCTTTGACCCAAACATTCTTCTACGATCAAATCGTTTCAACCAGATTAAGGCCGCTCAACAGTCAAATCGTATCTCTTATTTAGGGGGCGACTTAAACAGCAGACACACTTTCCTGTTATGATGTTAGTAGTAATGGTCGGCAGCTATTTTGCTACCAAAAACAAGTCCCGCTGTGCGAAACATCTTTCATTTCAACCCAGTACTCCTTACCAACAATGTAGTGAGCTACCACTGATACCTTGTCCAAACTCTGATTACCAGAAATATAAAATCCGTAAGTGGGAATTAAATCCCATTTCTGAAAGCCGCTCTTGGTATCAGTGATCAAAATTCCATCATCATTGATTTACAGCTCCTTGGTGGAACCACCCACTCTCCGGCGCTAACAGCACCTGACATTGAGAACATGGAGAACACAAATTGGCGGCTTATGAACCAAACCCTTAGATTCATACTTTTCCAATTTCAACTTAGGCATCCAAATATAAACAGTAAATTCAGGCAGTGCCGATCCTTAACTACCGCAACCGGGATGACTTCCTCCAGGGCATTTTCTACATAAAACTATAGGATGAAGACTGCATAGAAATTGATTTTCTCTGCGGTACTTCTCAAGGACGAGGTCCACAATTTCGTTGCTTTTATTCACAGAAAAATCCGCACTCCATATATCCCCTCCCCCTCCTCCTTCGTAGTAGCAACGGATGATAAAGAGGTATATTTCCTCAGTCGATTCAATTCGTCATCGTGGCGCCTAAAAGTCGAACCGCCATACAATTAGTACTACAAGCGTCTATTACAGGAACCGCACCCAGTCACCAAGTCAGACAACAGTAATCTGTACTGGACCTTCAATTTCTCCACTTCCTCATTTGATGAATATTCATTTTGTCCCTCATTGTTAGCTTTCTGAGCGAATAATTAAAATAATCCTCCACTTTTCTCTTCTACCCCCAGAGACGATACAATGGCCTACCGCCATTTAGTTATTTATCTTTCCTTCTTTCCAGGTGGGCTTGGAACCGGCTACGGCGGGGTTTGTTGAAAAAGCCTGCACCGTTCGGAACCAGGAACTTAAGCCACTTCTTCTTTCTGCAAACTGCGATCCTTGCAAAGAGCGCACCATTTTTCCGCCAAGCGTTTAAAGTAGTGGGCCGGAATTGCCTTTCGTCTTTCCCTGAAGATCATCCACCCGATGTTTATTTTCTTGCAATGGAGAAGTTGGCTTGTTGCTTTCTCAGGGATGGTGACAATGGTGGTCTTCTAGAAGTGACTAACCAACACCATGAGATTGCTCACATCCTGGTATGGACCAAATGGGGAGCAACTTACTCCCTCTTTCCTGGTCCACGGACCCCTCGTTTAGGGCTTGCACCCAAACTTCACAGAAATGTCAAGCGATGACGGCTTTACGGTTTCTTACCAGGGCAGAGGCAAATCGTCAGACGCTACCGCTATTTGGACCGGGCCAGCATTAAGTTGATACGGACTTAGGACCCCATTATTCTCAAAATATTTTCAGCTCTGGCCAGCTGTGGTCAATGAGGCGGATTTGCGCTCAATATAATTCGTAGTCATGTCGTCTTCTACGAATTATATAAATGAGCACTTAACATCTGCCAGCCACTACGGTCACGCTGCCCCCAGGGCAGAGGTGAGGCAGCGTCTGACGATTTGCCTCTGCCCTGGTAAGAAACCGTAAAGCCATCATCGCTTGACATTTCTGATACGACTCGTGTTTCCTCCGGTTCGTGAGTTCATCAATCTTTTTCTCCGACAAGGGAATATCACGCAGCTGGGAGCTTTTCTAGTGTTTTTTTTCGACCTCGACTTCGATGGTGATTCATTCTCCTTTTTGGTCACCGGAATTAATACCTTCCATGGTGCTATTCCCTCTCTCTGGGTGAATCTGGTGTATGAGTGGTATATACAAAAGCGACCAAAAAAAAATAAAAAGCGAGAGGGGATGCTGGTGCAGACCGAAATCTTGGCTAGCCAACATGCTGAAAACGAACATAAAAAACAGGAACAAAAGGAAGCTTCGGGTTGAAGCTTTAGTCTGATTCCAGTTCTCTCATAAACTTAGTCGGGCCTATCCATAGAGATCAGATACGAGGGCGTCCAAGAGAGATTTGTAAGAGTAACCTGTGCCTCAGAAGTTTATCATTTGCTTTTGCTCAACCGCAGTAGTTACAATCTGGCGAACGAACAGCCCCAATTATGGTTAGAAAAGTTTTGCTATAGGAAAATTTACTGAAGCATCTTGACACTCTCCGTACTGGGGATATTTCATGGAACCAGCGGTGGCTAGGAATTTCCTGAAAGATTCCAAGAAAGCGCTTGCCTTTAGCCAAGGAAGTTAGTTTGTATTCTTCGATTCATTCAGAACGAATGGCGTTGCGCATCGTATGCCATGTAACTAAAAACTCAGGGGGAGGGGAAGAGAGAGGGCAACCACCTTAACTTATCCAGCAGCCACATTTGCCTTTTCATTATAAAAGTGGCCCCTATACCCAGGACACCAAAGGATAAATCCCTTTTAAAGTCAAGTTTTCTTGATTTCATCATACGCTCGAAGGCGTTGCTTGCCAGGGTTGTGAGACAGTCAAATGTCCCCCATTTGGGCCCATTTGTGAGCTTGGAAGACAAGGTCGGTCCTGTTTTATGAGACTTCCTCCCAGCACGGATCTAAAATTTTGTATGTCAGCAACTGTGTTATCGATGATTGTATGCAATTTAGTGAACCCTGTGATTAATTTGTTTGAGGCAACTTAATTTCTTCTGATGAGAGAGTAGGAGTAGGGTTGAAGATTTGGCATTTAGAATTTCTCTCCCCGTCTGAAGGGTTCTTTTGAAGAAATGAGATACATCTCTGCTCGGGCCCTTGAGAAGACGATGCAGCAGGATTGTTCAAGCTTAACAGGCAATTTGAGTCTACTACATTGGTTAATTAAGAGATATGCCCTGCTGGCGCAAGATATCTTGAACTTCCTTTTTGGGGTCCAGGAACTCAAATACTGGAAGACTTCCACTTTGTTGGAAAATTTCTTATAAACACTTGGGCCACGGCATATAGAAAGCTTCCCGTTACACATGATCCTCTAACTTTGCAAGTCTATAGAATGATGTCAGGGGAGACTTACTTTGAATAGCACGTTCAATAAGAGAGGCAGATCTACCCTCCCATAAGCCTTACTGATGTAGGTGAAAAAACCGAGGTCATGCTTTTTTGGCTTCTCTCGATGGAGATGTATACATGAAGCTGATTGAGGCAAGGGGTCGTAGAATTATGTGCCTCCCATAGAAAGTGGTAGAGGGACTTGAGGGAGTGATTTAGCCTCGCCATGCTCGGACGTTTCTTGCGCAGTGAGCCCTTTTGGTCATATATTATTATCATATAATTCGCAGTTATGCCGTGTTCTGCAAATTTTATAAAGGAGTATTTAACATTTACAAGCCGCTTCAGTCACGCTACTCCTAGGGCCGAGGTGAGGCAGCGTCTGACGATTTGCCCCTGCTCTGCTTCTGGTTAGAGACCGTAAATCGCCTAATATTTTTGAAGTTTGTGTGCTAAGCCCTAAACTAGTGGTCCGTGGACCAAAAAAAGAGGGGGTAAGTTACTCTCCATTTGGTCCGGTCCGACATCAAGTGGATGCAAACTTAGGGCCCCACAATTCTTAAAAAAATATCTTTCAGGTTATTTATTTTCTCTTCTTTAACATTTCTATAGTGCAACTTGCAGTGGCCAATCGATTCTGGTGGGGATGCCGGGTTTTCGCATCACAATTACGGCTTGATTTCTTTCTGTTTCTTCCCATCAACTTACCGCCAAAGCGAAGGATGCTTCCTGTTTCTTGATGTGCCCTTCGGGCTCCCATTTGCGCACCTTGCCGCTCACGCACACTTTGATCGGTGGAGTCTGTGAGTTTTTAGCCTGACCGGAGGGCGGACATAGAAAGTGCTCCCTCCCCCGAAAGCCTCTGGACGGGGGCTGTATGATATGCAAATGAATGAAGCCTCCGCCCCGCAGAATTTCGATTTCCTTAATGTGAAGCCTCAAAGCGAGATGGCTTAGAAGAGGGACCGTAGATCAATCAGGGATAGATCTACATCCCCAAACTGCAACCATCATAAGCCCAACCCCACTTTGGCTCAAAAAAGGTATAGCCATTGCTGAAAACAGACTGAAATTTCCGGAGAACCACCAACCTTACGAGATGTTTTATGATGTCGAAAGTTACCCTATGCTGGTGGATAGAGTCACCTTCGAGGAGGGCCACAAAATGAACGGCGACGAGCTCAAATTTTTTGATTCAACTGGATGGTATTCTTGACGTCAGAACAGTTGGCTTTGGCTGTGTAAAAGTGATCTTTGGCACTGGAACTTTCAAATCAAAGCGCTTCTTCGAACACTGCTCACATCACAAAGTTTCGCTCATCGCTTCACGGAGTATGAGATCCTCATGTCAAGTTAGCCAAGGTCTTACATTTATACAGGGAGATTCCTTGGAACCCGACAAGGATATATACCTTACATCACGGTAAAACATCGTTTTCGGATCCCTGTGGAATACTTCATCACAAGATTAAGTAATGCAATAAGTATGGGCGTCTGAGTTACACCACAGAAACCTCCAAGTCTAATAATGAAAGATGTTTAAGCCGTGGCAAAGAGGGCAAATGTGATTAGGTCTGTCAAGGGAAGTCTAGTCCAAGAGACCAGAATATAATGCTTGGGATAGCGTATGCACGAAGTTTTAAGACCATTTGAGATTGGTAAAGCTAGCGACCATTCAAAGCACCACTACAGGAGAAATCAGCAAAACTTTTTTAAGGACCTTAACCCGGACAAATCTCTGGACACCAAATTCTCGATGCTCGGGCCTTCAGACCCGAAACATCTAAAAGACTCACCTGCCGATGTTGACCAAGTGTTTGCTCGGTACAGAAACCTTTGCCTAAGTCGTAGCGATGAAACTACCCAAACAACACAAAGCAAGACAGTGTAGTCCCGACAGCCCCTCTTATGCCACAGGTTCTACTCCTGTCTGCAACAGTCCCTCTTACTTTATCGTCTTTGAATATCAAAAATTGTATGAAAAATCTCTGAAAGAAATAGCAAACAACTTAGGAAGCCAAGGTATTCTAGACACTTAGATAGCCCCAGGAGTACTGTGGACAGTCTAAACATCAAGGGTAGCAGTTCATTATGCAGGCAAATGGTACTTTCAGAGTCTGCCAGAAAATAAATTGTCTCCAGAATTCTATGCCCAGTTCCGTGCTACTTAGGGTGTAATGCTAAAGCGTTGAGGACATCGGGACTCCTCCAGGGGTGTCTGGAAAAAATCCAATGGACGTCGTGTGAGCGTTTCTAAATTGTGTACATTAGAAAGCAATGTAAAGCTCAATGTTTGGATTCTTGTACCTAACATCAATCCAATCTAACAGTCGAATTTCCTCCATAATCCTTGTCCACATCATTTATCAACCATAGCCTTCCCATAATACTATGCTCACAACAATTATACCCTTTCCTTTCAAAGAGAGGAAATCTACGATATGAGTACGCAACATGGTCACTTTTCCCAAGCGTATTATAGTCTTTAAAGCTTTTGGGAAATGTAAAAGATGTCAAACCCTTTTTAGATTTCATAGACAGGCTCTATAATGAAAATCCAAAGGAAGTTATTATCCTTTTATCGAATTTCAAAATGTTAACTGAAAGAAACCATTGGTACAATTCGGAGGTCGGGGTGGGGTCGAAAAATGTTTTCTGGAAAAAATTGTGTGGATGTCGGCGTTATAAATTTAGAATGAACGTGAAATGGAATTTATTTTAATCTTAGTCAATTTAAAATTTATTCAAGGTTGACAGAAAACACAACTTATAGGACTTCTGATCCACATTTTTTAGAATTGGGTCGAACCCCCCCACAAACAGGATAAAGGTTAAAGGAGAAGAGGAAGGTTCACATCTTTTAGCATGAAGTGGATAAAATAGCACTCTTAGGACTTCTGGCTTACACTTTTGAGGATTCAGTCCTTATAGGGGAGCTATTTCACTTGAATTTACGCGACCGATTATAATTGAGATAGTTGAACTCAACTCTATCGACATAAGTATGATGTATGATAATATCAACAAAGGATAGAAACTCAAGGGCTCCTGTTCTAAATAAATTCCGAACTCCTAAGGATCCATTACTCGAAATTTCGATTAATTTCACCATCTTCACACCGATCCTGATTACGTATCCCATTCGTCTTAATTAATTTAATACAATTTTAATGTTCCCATCCCCATCCAGGTCTCACATAACAAACACAACAACTCCATCAAGAACAAAGTCCTGTTCAACTGGCATTTTGATAATCCTCCGAAACGAGCCACTCCGACAGTCAAGAAACCTTGGAAATCAATTTATCAATAACGTTGGATTGTTTGCCTTTGATAGTTTGTTCAACTGCTAAGTCCTTGCCAGTGAATTTCTCTGGAGAGACACCCCAGCAAGGACCTGCTAGATGGTCCTGAAGAGGGTGGAAGGCGTGAACGGTACTGGAGCTGTGCAACACAATTTCCGCAAAACTTAATTGAAAACTATTTTACAATGCAAAGTTCCATTGATAGTTGGCGCTATTATGATCATTCCGTCCATTGTTGGAGTGCTGGAGTATCAACAGTGTTTATTGAGCAACATCAAACTCGCGAAGTGGGTTGAAGTTTTCTAACTTTTGGTTGAGGGTTGTTGACTGTTGTTTGTTTGTTTGTTTGTTTCTATTCATTTTGGAAGATGAGTTTTGTTATCAATGCTCTGACACGCATTAGAGAATGTTTGAATTAATTTCTGCAAATTGAACGAATGATGGTGTTGATTTTGACGCAAAACTTCAAAGTAGGACATTGAGTAAAGATAATTTGAATAAAAGTGAGGGAACATTTTTCTGAACTGAGATTCGAGTTATTGGGGCATCCTTAATAAGCGACAAAGGTAATACTCAAGTTAACTTTCTTGAGTACTATCCTGTGCGGGTAGATTTATTTTTTAAAACCAAATTTTAATTTTATTTTATTTCCGACCCACATTGGGCGCCAAAGTGGCAAACATAAATTACAATGTAATAATTGCATTTGGGCACTGAAAAAGTATTCCTATCACTGTGTTTTAAATGTTTATTGCTAACGAGATTATTGGCTTGATCAAATTCAAAACCGTATCCTAATTTTACCACTTTATAATATTGGCGCCCAATGTGGGACGCGCGGGGTTATCATGCGAGTAAATTTCCTTTTTCGCCATCTGGAAGAGGCTGCAAATGCAACAAATGCTCTTTTTACACAATCTGCAACAGTCGATAATAATATAGCTATTCAAATTGAAATGGCTGAATTTAGTTTACGTAAAATCCTTTTCAATGTTCTATGTCCATTAAATTCGCTATTTCTTTAAGCCGCTCTCATTTCAGTGCTCTGGAGATGTGGATCCATGGACTGCAAATCGAGTAATGCATTTAGAATTGCAGCATGAGTTGGGCTCAAAGTGTTGGTAATACCCAAACACCCAGTTTTTTGCAGTGAAGTCAGCCTAAAGTGAAACCCTTTTGTCTAATCTTGCCTCACGACACCACGGATATATAGGCGAAAATAGGCCTAATGATAGCAACATATATCCGCCACACAACGTGAGGTCCATACTGCACTCTCCATAAGCTGTCAGGAATCGTTTTATGTTTGATCCAAAAACGCTTCTTATCTAGAATAATTTCCAGATAAGGGACATAAAAGGCATACAAGGCAAGACCGCCCAAGTTCCCCCAATTCGTAAATAACACCATTGTGTTTTTTTTGGATTTATGGACAGCTCATGCCTGAGCTACCAATTACTTATAAAATCATTGGGACGTTGTATATTTCGATACACCGTTCCGAGGTCAACCACTAACAGAACCACGTCATCCGCATATATTCGGAGGTATATTGCCAGTTGTTGAAAATCACCCAGCAGTAAGTCGCACACTCCACCTTCAGTAATCTTAAGGCTTACCTATTTTCCTCGCTATGACTGTATGGTAGTTGGTTTAAGGACAAGGACAAGGACTGAATTGAATTTGTTTAACTCAAATCAGGATCTACCCCGAGCCGACCCCGCTTGTGAACGGGACAAAGGCTGAAGAAAAAGAAATCAGGATCTACCCAAGACCTATTTGAAACCGTCTGGCCGAATTAAAGCCCTTCGATTATTTGTAAATTATAAATTGGTGGTAGAAAAGCAAGCATAGAACCACTGACCAATTGCGGACCCTGGAATGGTGGGAATCAGGAGGGGGGGGGGGGGGGGTTAAGCTCATGATTGTTTTACGTAGTTACCTGTCGTGGAGACTTAACCCTATGGTCCTCTTCAGACACGGATTGAATTTGTGACCACAATCAGAGCCCCGCTGAGACAAGCAACAACGGTACCAGTCTATACCAAGTGCATGGCTTAGCATTCATACTGGTGGATGCAAGACCTACCTAAATCACTACCGAACTAAGGAGTACGGCACCCGTGTTGAATCGCAACACCACACCGAGGCCCGAAGGTCCCTTCTCGCTTGAGCACAACCACCATGAAGCTACAACTAAGGGGGCTAACCGCAAACAACCGAGCTGTACTCACATACAACGGGAGTTCACCCGAAGTATGAGAGTCCAGGGGCTATCCCCGTTTCCGTGGTACCAGTATACCCCTGGTAAGGTTTCGTGACCAATTTGCCACTTCAGATGAGTCCCCGTGCAGACTCGGGTCTGATCGCCCTAATTAGGCCTTTGGATCATTCGCCTACTGCATCACGGCCGGCAAACCAAAGTGAGTATAGCGTCTCCCGGGGCCACCACTATGGAGGTTCTCCTCTGCCACTTGGTTTTGGTTTGACCGACAGGGTTGCCGCCCTGTTTTCCTCACCGCCATCTCTGAGCACAAGGGGGGGGGGGGGGGGTGGTTCTCAATATAAGAACGCCGAATATCAGGTTCGGGAAGGAATACTATAGGTTCCACCTCTAAACGAATGGATGAATGAAAGAGCGCGCCAAATGAAATTGGTAACCATTTCGGTTGGCAAGCGATTCAGTTTCGCAGGCCCAATTGAGTCCTTTCTTTTTTTTCACCTTCGGGTTTATGTACGTTTCATTGTTTTGGTTATGTCTTGTATTTAGCCTAATTGTGATGGTCCAATTTTACTCATTTCTCGATTTATTCGATAGCTTGACTAATATTCGCAAATTTTATGTACTTGACTTTGAAAAAAACATTTATAGTTTGGCCTTAACATATAATAGCTACTTTAAGGACATGCATTTTACGCACGGTACCCATAACCCGTTCAGAACTATTTAACAATTATTTTGAATGCTTTACGTGGTTACTATATGGACACATTTTGATGTTAGTACTAGTGGTCTCGGCTAGAAATCCGTTCTAGCAAGTTCATATCCGACAGACGCTCCTTGGGCGAGCTTTTCAGAGTTTCTTTCAGCTTTGGCCATTGATATCCAGGATACCGATGATTCCGCATATACCAGTCTAACACGTACCCTCAAAAACCCTTGTGTGCATTTTCGCATATCAGTTAGTTACCGAGGCAACTATTTAGTAGGGAAACCGATCTAACAGGGCCTAGGGATTTAGGATTTTGTAGCCCTCCATCAGAAAAGTTCATATTACTTGTATGAATCGGAGAGTTAAGTGGTTGTGCTTTCAGCTAATAAATACTAGTGGTCTTTACTTTTCCTCAGTGAAATCTTGATTAGACAAATCCAGATGGACCATGAGGCCATGAGAGCATTGTCGAGAGCATTGTAGATAGCCCCAGTGGAGGTGAGATTATTGAGATATTCCAGAAGATAGCTTTCGGTGACCGATTACCATTGATTCTCACGTGCTTCAACAGATAACTCCTGCTTCGGCCAGCCTTTAGGTGGACTAATTCTCCTTGACACAGCCACTGGATTCTCTTAACTGTCCCGGGCGATTTTGTTTCCTTTTTCCTCTATTTATTCAAAGGATTCCTGAACTTGGATGGAAGTAAGAGAAATGTAATTAGAAGGAGATAAATATAACTTCGGAATCTTTCAAGTTTGGCATGACCTTTTTAAATGACCATCTCTTGCCCCTACATTAAATACACCAATTGAAAAGGTGGTACTATGCATGAACACTATCTTATTCAAATCAAAATCACTTGTGCCATTGTAGGTCACGGTGGTCAAGTTGTTCTTCAGCAGGGCTCAAACTGAAAGCAGATCGGTGGATGACAAAAAACTCTGACAACATCCACCGCGAGGGATGGCAGAAGGAGGTATTCCAGGACCAAAAAAAACCATTAACGAGCTGCTCGGCAACTTTGAACTCTTCGTCAATGGCAAAGACAATAAAGGAAAAGTTACCGGGAAGATACTAATACAAAAGGTGAAGGAGAGTATAATGCTGTTAGGACTCATAGGGAAGAGATTCCTCAGGCGGGGCAATTGGCCTTCACGTTGCTTGGGGCATAAATAGTTGATATATCTGTGTTTATCAAGGGAAAGTAACGTAAGCAAATCTGTCTGAATTTGAGGAAGCGCTTGGTAATTTTGATCTTGGCGCATGGGGACTGGTGACTCTTGACATCAAGAACGTGTTCAATTCTACTGCGAAACAAACGCCAAAATATATATTAAATAAAATCTTTGACTACTTTCGACAGTCGAAACCGCTTTAAGATTCTCATGAAGGGTCGAAGGCGTATATAATAATGTCAGAAGTTCCGTAGGGGCTGGTTCTGGGTCCTCTCCTATGGAACTTAAAGTATAATGGCGCTTTACGGCTCCCAATAGCTAAGCAGGCCGTTGTTGTTGGATTCGCAGATGACGTTGGAGTGGTCCTAACATCCAATCAACCCGACGAAGTAGAGATATATGTGAAGGAGACTATACGGACGATTAAGTCTTGACTTAAAGACCACGTGCTGGAGCTAGCCGGACATAAAACGGAGTTGTGCTCTTTAAAAAGCGGCGGATACAGAAAAGTGTTTAAATTTTGCATCGGAAGGCATGTTGTTAGCAGTTAGGCATTGTTAAAATACCTGGGGGTATCATTCCACTTCAAGCTGAGCTTTAAACCCCACCTAAACCTTACTCTCCCCTCCGGAAAAAATAGCAGACAACTTCAAGCTGGATATCGGCTAAGCGCTCTATGAACATGCTGCGCCTACCGAACAAAATCTTATGAGATAACATGCGTGATTGCGGAGATGATCCCAATGAATATTCTCAACCATTAGGCAAGTCGTTTGAACGAGAATAAGGAAGCGAGCCTAAACAAGAAAGTGAGCGTGGCAGGTCATTGGCAGCATGATAAACAGCATGGGACCAGGTGTAGAATGGCCGATGAACACACAGGCTTATCCCAGGCATAAGTATGTGGACCATGCGGAACCACGGTGAGACGAGTTACGATCTGAGTCAGTTCTTAACTGGGTACAGGAAGTACCTCTATAGGTTCGGTCTCGATTATTCGCCCGATTGTCCTGCGTGTGAAGGTGCAGCCGAAGATGCCGATCACGATTTCTTCACCTGATAAAATATTAGAAGCTCAAGGCGAAAGCTTCATAGATTTTTGGCTAGACCAACCTAATAAAGAAGATGACTCTACGGAGGAGGCTGCCCATGTGACCTAATGCACCTTACCCAGTAGCAGATCCAAAAGTGGAACAGTGAGCTTTTGATCAGCTTGCCACGAGACTCAGAGCAAGAGAGGTAAAAAGGGGGTAGAAAGAGAATGCCTATAATGAAGCTTGCATAACCCTCAAGCTAGTCATCTATGAAAGAAGGCTTTAAGGTGGTCAGCTCCGAAGCGGACGTACACTTTGGGGGGAGTGCCTATAGCATCGTGATGGGACGAAGTAGACATCGTTCATCCTCACGAATCACGCGTCCTCCTTTTTTCCTAAAAATCATCCAGGGGATATTGCCCCAGCAAGAGAGGGATACTATCAGCTTCCAACGATCTGTGACCAGCTGTTGGATATTTGAAGTAGAATAGGCAACAGTAAACCCCAGGCCTGGAAGGAATACCGAATAAACCACCCTAAGCTCACTGTGAACATCTTGGTTGAGTTGTTCGAAGCATGCTTGTCAGAGGGGATATCTCCTGCGGCATGGAAGCGGCAGAAGTTGATAGGCTTCATAAGGCTGGTAAACCTCCTGATGAATTATCCTAATACAGATTCATATGTCATCTGGACACCGTGGGGAAAATGTTAGAGCGGGTGATCTATAATAGATTACCCTCGGTTGTTGAGATCCAAGGGGGCCTTTCCGACCGATAGTATGGATTTCGTAAAGCCAAATCATCTATTAATCATCAAATTGGTTACTGCGTGACCGAAGACGAAATTCACGTAGTATCAGCAAATATTACGTCGCAGTGACCCTGGACCAAAAGAAGGCATTCAATTCGGCAAACTGAATTTAACACGGAAACCCCTGGCGAAGATTCATATTCCCGCATATCTCGCAGCTATTCTTGACAGCTATTTACCAGAAACTAGGCTCTGGTGTGACACCGATGATGGACTCCAAGAGTATGTTCTCTCCCTGAGTGTCCCACAGTGCTCCGTACTTGACCCACTGCTGTGAAACATCATGTACAGTTATGTATTTAATCTTCCCTTTTTGACGGAAGTCGCGGTGGTGGGTTACATTGATGACATAGCACCGGTTGTGGTATCAAAGCATCTCGAAGATGCTGAGTTATACTCAGATGAAGCTATCAGTACTGTTTAGGGTTGGCTAAAAAGTTCTGATCTGACACTTGCGGACGAACAAAATGGAAGCAATCCTCATCACCAAGCATCATAAAAGAGGCGCTGCCTACATTCAAATTGGAAATCATACCGTCACTTCTGAGCTAGCCATCAAATACTTAGGAGTGATGGTTGACAAGCAACACGTGCAGAATATTTACGGTAAAGCATCCACTCTAAGTATAGTCCTGGAAAGGATGATGGCGAATATGAGAAGACCACGGTATACTTCTAGGTTGCTTACTGTCAGGGTGGTGATCATGACCAGGTCTATGTAGCCCCTGTTTGGGGAAAGGTGTTGTTAATAAACTGAGTGCGGTCTACAGGAGGATAGTTCGAAGAGTGTGCTCTGCTTTCAGGACTATCTTAGATAGTCATCTTTCGCTAGATCAAATGGCGAACATATACAACGCGAAACTAATATTTCGCTTTTCGCAGACGAATAACGCAAGGGCATGGGGAATGCTCGGCAAAGTGTCAGTGGACTCACAGGCACATCCTTGCCATCAAAGAGTTTTTCAGGGGCACGGAGAATGTCGCCAATTCTTGAACAAGATTAAGCTGGAATCCTTACTAGATTATCCAAATAGTGATGGAGTTGCAGGTCCTTGAGCTTGTATTCTTCAACTGTCTAAGATTTCTGAAAGAATAGAGAAATCTGGGGTAAGAAGAGTTGCTGGTACTAGTAAATCTGGTGTCGAGAATAGTAGCAAGCGAGGAAGATTGGGATCGACTCCATGATCAAGGATAACAAGTTAGAGAGAGCTAAATACGCTCCGTAATGTGGTACCTTAGGGTTGTTTAACGGGCAGGGAGCAGACGCGGGTGGTTTCAGCGGGTAAGGTTTTGAACGAAACCTTAAAAACAGATAAGGAAAAATAGTAGCCCACTCTCTACAGCTTGAAGTGAAACAGGTTTGAGCTGTTGCAGGGGGAATCATACACTGTTCGCAAATTTCCTGGATACCCGCTTCAGTAGCCATCCCTTGTTTGATTATTCTGACAGAGATGAAGATGATACAAAGTATAAATGACTCGTATGAAAATATTTGTTATTTTCACAGCAGAACACTGTCAGGAAGTTCAAATCGGATAGTCTATCATTCTCAAAACGGATAGTCTATACCCATAAAGGTCTGTATTTCCGGAAGCTTCTGCAATACTTTGTGGTATACTGCCGGGGAAACATTATCTAGGAAGGAACACTCGTTTCAATGGGTGTAACTTGCTAGCTAAGTATCGAGGGTCCTTGTTACAGTAGTCTGAACATCGAATTATTAATCTTTTATGGCCCCTTTGAGGCAAGGAAAGGGGAAAAAATAAGAGGAGAGTAAGAAGAGTAAGGCAACCTAGCCAGGCGCTCTCGCAAGAACATGCTAGTATGACACGAGGTATTGTTGTAGTGGAACTTGACAAATGGGGCAATTATTGTCAAATGGGAGCTGTTCCTATGTCCTAAATTTCCAGTAATAGGATGCTCCACCTAATCTTGGTAGATACTAACGGTGTCATTCGGGGCGGGGCCTTACCTCAGCTCTAGGGGAGGGTGACCAAACGTGGGCGTCTGATGGTGGTTATTACCTTCACCTTAGGTATATACTTTTGCAAGTATGGCATGAATACAAGTTATATTAAGCCAAAACCGTCTAAACTAGGTCCTAGTTGGCTCAATCTAAAAGCAAAATCTCATCTTGACTCTCACCTTCTGTTCACACTGAATGCAGTGTTTTCTGTCAACTTTATCTTCCCCATGACAGTTTAACTTTCTTATTACGTCCAGGCTCAACTGTATGATCTACTCTAAGATTGGCACATGCTTCCATTTCGTAACATAGATCCGGTAACATACCTCTTACATTCAGTGATAAGGATGCTCCAATAACAAAAGATTGACGCAGCACAAAGTTTTATGAGTGGAGTAAGGATAATCTGCATAGGTTTCGATAGTTATCCTTGGAAAGTTTGTATGTCAAACTATAGTTAAAATTGAATCCTTTCATATTTGCATTAAATTAGTTTGTTTTGAGTACTTTTACGCTCAAGTCCTTGTTGTAAACTACATGATTCATCCCTAGTAAGTAGAAGTTTTCAACAACCCCTTCCCTCCTATCTTCAACTTCTTAACTACCGTCGCTGTTGCCGATAGATCTCAGTAATCCATTTTCTAAGAAATACTTGAACTCAAACCATTTTGGCACGCACAATACAAGAAAGTTTCCAAGCGCTTCCATAAGTCTGGTGAAAACCTCCTTCAGGCCACTCCATTCGAATCAATTCATCGAGATAAGCTCCGAAATTCCTTGCGAATATATGCTCAATGGAATATTATTAATCGAAACTTTTCTCGGCATTCATTTTCACACAAGCTCATCGACATTCCCCCCCCCCCCCCCCCTCCTTACATATGCTTGCTTCACAGGCTTTCTCCTTACGGTCGAGATTACATTAATTAATTTCTAAGATTTTCAAGTTGGGAGCCGGTTGAATATCTGCTTAAGATTCAGAAGTTTCTCGTCCTTTGTGCGAGTTATTCCTTAACGAACAATCGAACGGATATTCTCATTGATATCGATAAGGATAACGATTATGATCGTATCGATTGAGCCATGTATCTGTGTTAAAGTTAAGTCAATTTTCTTGATTAAAATACTTAAGGTTTGAGTGGGTGGTATTTAGTTTATCAGAGCGTATACGTAGATGAGTGCGACCAATGGAAGATGATTGCTTCCGATTGGAAGAAAACTTCAATTTTCCGGATCGAATCACAACTTATATTAATATTGTTGACAGTTATGATAATATGCCAATTTTCTCTTTCGTTAATCGAATCATTTCGGCAGATGGACTTAACGGATTTCTGTTAATTTTCGGAAAAATCACTATATTTTGTTGATTGGGAATCGCAGGCAATAACGATTTTGACAGGCAATCATCTTGGACGGAGGAACTGGCTTTTTTCAGTCATTGATATCCCAATGTCATCCTATCTTAGAGAGGGTGTGTCCTTTGTTTACTCCTTTGTAGTAATAAGGGCATCACCTACCTATATTTACAGGACAAACACAGAGAAATATAAGAGTCATTGTCCCAGACTAGGACTTAGACTCAGAGCAGGGTAGATCTTGAAAAAAACCAGGGAAAAAGGACGCAGTACTGCCAGGACACCAAAGACAGAAAGTGTTCTCGGTAAGAAATTAGTACGGGCTCGAAAGGAGGGAGGGGGTGCGTTTGGTTAACAGTTACACTAGTTTCAATTCGGAGAAGAAAAGCCAGAAGAATGAAGCGCGGAAACGTACCAATGTATTAAAGCATAAGATTACCAATGAAATTTTAAAATCCCAAAATTAATTAATATCCGTAAGATAGTGAAGCTCAAGCTATTCTCCCAACGAAGTAATGGAGGATATCGCCAATAAGGACATTGACGCTGTCACTACGAATGGTGACTTACCATAGGCCCAAGAAAATGGTACTAGTTAAATTGTAAGAGCCTGACAACAAGAGGCCCAGAAGATACTCTGGTGAACGCAAATCATTCCAGGTAAAGCAACGCTGAAATCACTGGTGATACATCTGATTGAGTGACAAATAGGGTGGGTCGTCTACCAGAAGAGTGAATCGGTTTTGTTGAAGCAGTGTTTAAGATGCCTTGAGTGTTGTCCGTGGTTTGGCGGAGAAGTCCCAGTTGTATTTCTGCTGTGGTTTTTTCTGTTGTGATGTCCTTGTATTTGGTGTGTTTTTTTGCAGTAGATTCTACGGTTAGTGTAGCGTCTTTCCTTACCTTAGTTCTGTGTTTTACATACCATAGTTAGGACCTTTTCAAAATTTCTTGACAAGCATTTGAAGAATGTAGGCTCAGGAGCGCCTGCCTGATCTTCCGCCTGAGAAGACTCCGGCTAAAGTCCTAAGAAATCCTAAGAGAGAAAAAAGGTGGTCAAAGCAAAACCGGTGGCAAATGGCCTAAAAACTAGAAAGGCTACTTATCTGAGCCTAACGCCTGCACAAAGTAAAGTTTCTTTTGACACTACTTTGGAGGGCTTTGCTTTCCAACCCATTTTTTAAAGATGCGCTCACTGAGCCAACGACTGCTGTAGCGAATTCTGTGGTGCAAAACAGAAGAAAATTCAGCAATATCAATATACGTTCAATAGCGACATCAGTGGCTCCCTTATAACAAAGTTGATTTTGACTACGACGGAAATATCAGCGTCAAAGAAAAGGAGAATGGGCGGTCAAAAGCCATTCTCTTTAAGCCGAACGAAGGGAGATCTTTCGCGGAAGTTCTTCGGGAAGTCCGCAACAGCGCCAAGCTAGAAGACGCTGGGGTAAACGTTAAATCTATCCTGCGGACTCGAACTGACGATATACGAACTGGTGAAGACCGAAGAGGAAAGTACGTTCTGCGAGACCGTCCAGAGCATTCTACACACGAAAGCAGTGGTTTCCAGCCTAGAACCATTGTGCAGGTTTAGAATAAGGATGAGGACGGGAAATAAGGATCTCGGTTGTTTCACTAATACGGAAAATGTGGAAGAGCCAATACAAAGGGATTACCCAGATGTGAGCAGCCTTAAGGTGGAAGTTATGTCTGTCAACTCGGGAACACAAAAATTATAATCAATAAATAACTAAAATAAAGATCGGGTGGATTATTTGCAGAGTAAGGCGAAGGGCGGTTCCAACCCGCTGCCTTAAGTGCTGGGCTTACGGACATATAACAAGGACTTGCAAGGGGCAAGCCAGGGGCACTTTGTGTTACAAGTGTGGTAAACCCAGGTACAAAGCGAGGACTTGTGATTCGGCAAAGTGCTGTGTCCGTTGCAAGTACCACGGTCTGTAGAAAGAAGATATGGCTCATGTTTTGGTTCTGGACGTTGGCAGGTCTTCAAAGAAGAAAGCGAAAAGTGAAATATCATGATTCACAGCATGCAAGCAGACATGCATAGGAGTGCAACTATACCTGATAGGTTAGAGGATGGACGAATGAAGACTTGTTACTTCTCAGCGAACAGTATCGTGATAGGAGGTCACCATCGTGGTATGCCGATATATCTGGCGCTACTGCCATCTAGGTGAGAATTGGTGATAGGTAAAAATTGCAAGCTTACTAAGGAACTGCCTCAGACTTTGGGGGATTCCTCAGTACCCAAGAGGCCAAGACAACGTAAACAGAGATCCATGAGGCCTTGAGTATAAGCTGTTTGCCAAAAAAATCTTTTTCCAGTTCACCCCAACCCAACTGACACTGTCGATGAAAGAGTGAGCGCCGAAGAATGTCTACTATTCACCCTAAAGGAACTGGACGAGGCAGTCCTGTCTATGAAGGACAAAAAGCACCAGGACCGGATGGTATTCCCAGCAAAGTATTGAAACTCGTATATGAATGCAAGCCGGGCTTACTACTCGGTCCATTTATGTTTGACAATGGGTGTTTTTCCTTCTCACTGAACGGTTGCGAAGCTTATGCTGCTAAACAAGAGCAGCAAAGGCGACCCAGAGGCGCCGCCAGCGGGTCGTCCGCTCAGTATGTTGGACACAGCGGGCAAGCTGCTTAAAAACTCATCAAGCCACGATTGACTGGCGCAATACATGGAATATGGTTCTAGAGCGGGGCGATTCACAATTAATGTTATAGAGGAGATGATGGCTGAGGCACCACAGTCACCACTGACCACGAGTGGTGCTACTTGTTACCCTCGATGTAAGAAACGCCCTGCAATTCTGCGAGGTAGTGCCTCCCGGCTACCTGTTGCGGATGTTGCAGGACTATTTAAAGGACCATGCTCTACTTTACAAGACGCGTGAAGGACAACGCCGAATGAAGGTGACATCGCGGGCAACTCAGAGATCTACCTTTGGTCCGTATCTTTGGAACACCTTATACGATAGTCTGCTACGATTTGAGATGCCTGATGGATCTCATCTGGTCGGATGCGCGGACGATGGTGAGGCACTCGTTATCGAACGCACGGTAGAGCAAGCTCAGCGCAATCTGGGAATGGTGATGCGGTGAGTAAGTAGACGGATGGCTGCGTATGGATTCTCTCTAGCTCTGGAGGAAAGTGAGATCATTGTTCTGACCCACAGTCTTCCCTATTCAGATTGGTGAAACTATGGTTTTGCAGAAATACCTCGGTATTATGATTGATACGAAGATGAGCTTCTTCGAGCAGATCCACAATATCGCAGACAAGGTTGCGACCAGAATGTTTCTGATTTGCCGACTGATGTCCTACGTCGGAGGTTCCTTATCCAGCAGGCGTCGCTTGCTGATGAGTGCTGTTCAAACCGTCCTCCATTACTGTTCCGTAATATGGGCTGACCGCAAGTGTCTAGCGTAAGTACAAAGGCAAGGGGCTTTACGAGTTGTGTCCGCCTATCGTACTTCTCGGAGCCAACTGTAATTACCGATAGCAGACGTTATTCCGATCGGTCTGCATGGTGCTGACCGGAGGGTTATATACCTCAGGAAAGGCGAGAAAAATAAAAAAGCCGTCGCTTGTGAAGACAGGGCCTTTATCCTCTGCGCAAGGCAGCAATCTTGGGGAAGGGAATCAATTATCATAAAAGAAGCGCGGCCGTGATTCAGTAGAAAACACGGTGAGGTAGACTATTACCTAACCCAGCTGCTGAGCGGACATGGGTATTTTCAATCTTACCTGTACACAATCGGGAAATCACGGTCGCGCGCACATTACATGACATGATAGGTGATGCCTCCCACAGTTTTTCTTCTGCTGGGAGTGCTATTGCCATCACGTTTTGATGGAAGGGTGTCTTACGTCCCTGGATACCATAATTGAGGCCATGCTGCACTCAAGGCATTCTTAGGGCGAAAAAGAGGGAGATGCATAGGAGAGATGGCAGGGTAGTTGAGGTTCACTGAATCTACGGGTTTTGGCTCCTATACTGAATAGGCCTGCCTAAGATGGAGCGATGGCGTAGGTCAGGACGCCAGACAGCTTTTAGGGATATCGAATTGGTGGACCTCGGCGCAAAACCAGGGTGTCTGCAGTTACTTATTAAGGCAGACCTAGACCGGATCCCGGTTGTTGCGCCGTTGATGATGATCACTGAATAGGCCTGCCTGGGGTAGTGTATCTGTTGACTTTTCTTCAAATCAAACAAGCGGGAATCGAATATGGAATAAAAGACTTGTGTACGTGAACCATATTGAATGTTTATTGTATTGAATACTTATTTTACGGGTTTAGATGCTTAGCAGACTAAAATTTATAAAGAACAAAGAAAAGATAGGCCAAGTGCAAGAACCCAAGGCCGGACCATAATACGATGGTATGATGCCCAGCAGTAGTCTTCATATCGGGTCGTAGTTGGACTTCTTGGTGTTGGGTCTCCTCGCTCGATGAAGTGTCGTCTTGTTCCAGAATTGTCCTTGATGGTGCGTACACAACTGTCATATTGATTGTGTCAAGTGGTCGTATGTCGACGGATTTCATGTAGGTGTACTGAACCATAACGTTGTCGGGGACGGTGGGTGTTGCTCGCAGAATGACAGCAGAGCTTTTCAGACTGCAATGTGGGTCCAAGTGTGGTACCGAGATATTGACGTTTAATCGGACGTCACACATACTGTTAGATCGCTAGCGAGCTCAAGATGGACAGCCTTTACGGACAGACATACAAACACAACTATATATGCCTTGGTGGTCTAGGCCCTCTACCGTTACTCCATTTAATCGTGACCGGTCCAATGAAGTCAACGTCAGTTCGAGCAAAGGGTTTGCCGGATTGTGCTCGTTCATACGGTAGTTCTCCCCTTGGGGGCGGTGGCGCTGCAGCCGACACTGTCGTAAATTCAGTTATGAACCTGATAGAAACGGCCTGCGGAGCCTCCATACCCAGAAGGGCATCGAGAAGTGGCAAACCTTCTACGTATTGGTGGACAGTGGAAATCGCAGAGCTCTGGAAGAAGCGTCATAGGCTCCGCCACTTAACACAATATCTAAGCGACCGGGAGGAGGGATGTACCATAGTGACGGAGTACAAATCAGCCAAAAGGAGACTCCGCAGCGCAATAAACAAGAGCAAAGCTCACATGGGGACTCGGTTACAAAATGGTGATCCGAAGAACGGGGCTCTGAGGAAACCCTGTTCATTTAAGGCCGACCAGATGGAGCGCATTGTAAGAACACTATTTCTTGCGTACCTTGTAAGGGATGACGACGTCGGCGCGGAGAGCGAAGAAGACTATCCACTTTCCTGGATAGAAGAATTGGAACAGACAGTCCTCTTTATGAAAAGCAAGAAGGACCCGATGGTACTCCCGCCGAGGTATACAAACTGGTATTCCAAAAGCTACTGCTCGGCGCATTCAACGCTTGCCTGAAAGAGGGCACTTTCCCTGTTCGTTGGAAGGTGGGGAAGCTTGCGCTGATCCACAAAAGGAAAGGCGACTCCGAGTTGCCGTCTTCATACCGCCCACTATGTATGTTTGACACTGCTGAAAAAGTGCTCGAAAAGCTCAACAGAAGTAGACTTGCTGAAGCGATCCCTGCTGCCGGAGATTTATCGCTACCACGGTTGATGCTGTCATGCAAGTCGTGGATGCCTTTCGACGAGCGAAGGCGCATAGCCGCCGAACTCTACGGGTGATGCTCCTCGTAATGCTTGACGTCAGAAGCGCCTTTAATTCCGTAAGATGGAAAGACATTCTAGGCATACTAGCTAAGACTTTTCACGTGGTGAACTATCTCTTACGGATATTGAGGGACTATCTGAGGAACCGCTCCTGCTCTATGAAATGCTGGAGGGTTAGAGAAGGACAGAGGTCACGTCGGAGGTAGCACAGGGATCCATCCTAGGGCCGGACGAAAAAACCGAAATAGTCATCCTAACTAAGTTCCGCGTCCCATATCGTTCGGCGAGTTGATAATCGAGTCAAAACCAGCAGTAAAGTACCTCGGGTTGACTCTTGACTCAAAGATGAGCTTTTTTTGAGCAAATCAAAGCAGCAGCGAATAAGGCTGCAGCTGGAGTTTCAACGTTAAGTAGGCTAATGGCAAATATTGGGGGTCCTAGGTCTACCAGGTGACGTCTCCTGTTGAGTTCAATTCTACGGCGCAGAGATATGGGCTGACGATCGCGTAGGTACACAGACCACACTGTCTCTGAACCGGCCGTGATAGTGATCGTGGGAGTGATCCCCATTGCTCCTATTGCTAAGAAGCTTCAAGCCATATACAAGGGCAACGGTGATGCGCCGAGCGATCGTGAAGAACGGAAGCGCACTGTAGACGAGTGGCAGCTCTCTTGGCAAAATGAAACTATGAAACGGAAGCATGGTGAGACTGATTATTTCCTTACCCAGTTTTTAAGTGGGCATGGAGGTTTTCAGTCTTACCTGCACAAGGTTGGAAAGGCACGATCTCCGGATTGTGTTTTGCAATGGAGTTGTGGACGACGACCAGATAGAGCTCGACCGGTCGAGGAGCCGGATGAGAGGGGTTTTCTTGAACTGACATTTCCCTTCCTTCTCTCCCCTCTCGTTGGTGAAGAGAATTCCCTGATTTGAAAGCTCCGCGAGGCGGGAGAAGTTCCATGCTAACTCTCTGACTATGGGGAGGTGTTTACCTGGTAGTCCAACCGGGGTACCTAACCGGGAGTTCAACACTCTGTGCGTAAATCCATTCACCTACCCAAACCCAAAATAAATGCTATCACAGGGGGCCTTAAAGTCGATGAAAAGATGGTGCAACTGATGTCCAACAGTTTTTCCATCGATTGCCGCAGGGAGAAAATCTGATCTGTTGATGATTTGCCTGGAGTGAAGTCTATTCTGGGCATATGGGGCTATCCGACCTAGCAAGATAGCGGAGAATATCTTATAGATGGTACCCAGCAACGTGATACTTCCATAATTGCTGCACTGTGTGATATCTCCTGTCCAGTAATTGGCACTTATATTTGACCAACCGTGGGCTTCTAAGTCATTTAGCCCGCCCACTCCATATCCCTGTAATCAATAATTTACTTCCTGACATTCCCTTCAAAATGTGTCACTATTTTCCGCAAAATTATCTCAAACTATCACAAAATTCCCTAAAGAGTACACATTTTCCAATGCATGAATATTAAAATTGTTTCAATTGCCCCGTCATCAGCCGGAAAGTAGTGCGAACCCGAAAATCCATCTTTTCAGTCAGATCTACATATTTTCAGGAATAAATTGGGAAGTATCAAAAGTGAATGCATATCATCGAAAAATGCATGTTCCTGTAGATTCGATTGACATTCCTAAAACAACATGAACAGCAAAAGTGAGGAGGGAAAACCATTCCCAACCCCATAACTCATGGGCCGAGATAGTTTTATGGGGTCGACATGTAACTGGATGGAATTGATGATGGGTCCAATGGTATCTGTCAGGCATGCATAGCTGTCAGTTTTATACTTTGCATATTGTATGGTTTCTATAATATTATGAGTGATGCATGTAACAGGATTCAGTACTGGGGGTAGAAAGTAGTTCTGCAGGGCCACTTGGTCAGGTACTTTTACATCGAATATCGGGCCAGGAACCCTGTTGTCTATAGATTGTTTTAATGAAAGTCGGTTAAATTTTTTTGCAGGAATAATTGGCCTCCCAGAGATACCAGAGATCCCAAAGATCCTAATATTTCTGTTCATTTTGTAGATGCATTTTTGAACCGAATTTCTGATGAATATTTTCTGACTCCGATGAATAGTTTTTCGTCCCGAATTCAGGGAAATGTACATCAAGCGTTCCTCACTTTTAAACTACAAAATAGTAAACCTGTTCTCAACATCCCCTTGTCCACCACAAAACTTAAATAATTTCAGCTAAATTTCCGATACTTTTTACATTCTTTTCAATCTACCGAAAATATCCTCAATGGAGAGCCCTCAACATGCAGAACTGGGGCCTTCTGGAGCTACGTCTCTCTATGCCTGTTATACCCCCGTGTCTACCCTTGTTGCTATTTGAAAAGTGAAAATCAGGACCCGCTCCCACAGCAGAGACTTTACATGTGTTTGAATATTTCTGTTCTTTTATCTAATCGAAAGGGAAATATTTTTGGGTACATCCTTCACGAAATTGAAAAATATGTGCGCGATAGGACTCGTTCCTGCTGTCGGAAATATTGTCTAGACTTTTGGAAAGTGCGGAAATTTTATGATAGTAATCGTGTCATGTTTTCCTTCGACTACGGGAATTGTAGTTGAAAATGGCCAGAAATTCATGGAAGAGACTTTCAGGGACGATAGTGGGTGGAAGGATAATTTTAATTTTCACAATGGTGCCTTCTGGCTAGCCTTTGAGAATAGTTCTTCCTGAAAAGTTGACTCTATACTTTCAGACACTTCTAATATCATTTCCAGCGAATACATCTAACGAACCAAAAAAATCAGTAAAAAATTTACGATATTATCCTTATTTTCGTCTATCAACGCATGAAACTCCTTATCGTCCTTATCGTCATGGTGTCGTCTAGACCTGATCGAATTATCTCGCAACAAATGGAACAATGAACTTTGTCCTCGGTATCTTTTCCCGCCGGAGGATTCATTGTTGTTCATCCGAACAATATGTTCCTTTCTTTCGTCGTTCTTCGCCCATTTGCCAGGCTTGTAAGAAATGCTGAAAGTCAGCTCTAGGAACTGTCCCAATCGTGCTGGGAATTTTTAAAAAGACATCCCTAAATATATCCTTAACGGTTTAAATCGATTCCGTGTTGGATAAAATTCGATTGTTTTAGACAATGTGGAAGAGAGTTGATAATGAGATCTCATTATTCAGGAAAATCTAGATCTATGGGTATTTGATAGTCCCAGAGTGTGTCCTTGCCTTTCGGGGCCGTGAAAAAGTAGTGGCTTGGAATGGGCTATAAATTAATCAGGGACTAACTTGAATGTGAAGAGACAATTACCATTTATGTAGAGATTTATTGAATCGATTAACATTTCTCCCCTTAATCCGAATTGAAAGCAGGATGAAAAGGAAAGCGAAAGCCTTGCGAATCCTAGTCAAAGTTAGATAAGAATCTTCCATTTCGCCTTAAATAAATAATACTTCGTCCTCGTTACCACTATCTTGCATTTAAATGTGGGTCTCTCTGTGACCGGTAGTTGAAACATTTTGGCAACCCATTCTGGAACCCAATATACAAATTGTTACTTCTGGATTGGAACAATACATATTTAGTCCTCCCACTGACTGGGAGAGAGCTCTCCTGTATCTGCATAAAGCTACTGACGAAAGCCGTCCCACCTCTCGCAAGAGAAAGACGTGTGTTCAGCAACACCCGCAACTCCATTGCAGAACACACAATCAGGAGATCGCGCGTTCTCAATCCTGTGCAGGTAAGACTGAAGACTTCAGTGCCTGCTTAGAGGTTGGGTAAGAAACTAATCAGTCTCACCGTGCGTTCGGTTCAAACACGGATCTAAATGAGTCACGTAGTCCATCTGCAATTTGGCTCATTTGACCAGAGCGTCGCCACTCAGTAAGGATGCGTTGACGTTCTTTACGAGCAACCACCTCTCTTAAGTTCTCGCCTTTACGGTGGCAAGGAGTTCAACGGGGATCACTCCCGCGATCAGCATCACGGCCGTTTTGGAGACAGTATGATAAGCAGACGCCACTTACAAAGCTCCCCGCCTCTGCACTTAAGCAGAGCGCTTACGATGCACCTTCTTGTCAAGGGCATCAGCCCGAACCTCTGCGCAATAGAGCAGAATCAACTGCGTTGCTCCCATAAGGATGCGTCTCCTAGTATATATAGGGCCCCCAACATTCGCCATTAACCGACTCAAGGCTGCGACTCCAGCTGCAGCCCTGTCCGCGGCTGCTTTAATTTGCTCAAAAAACTCATCTCCGAATCGAGCATTAAACCAAGTTATTTAACCGCTGGTTTTGACTCTATAGTCAATTCGCCGATCGATTCACCTTCTTGTCAAGATGATTACTTCGGTTTTTCCAACTGTAAGGCTGAAACCACGAGCAGTCTGCTTTGCGCCTGTTCGATAGTGCGTCCAGCAGCAAGCGCCCAGATATCATCTACGTAACCAACCAGACGCGATTCTTCTAGCATGTCTAGTTTAAGTAGACTATCATTGGTAGCGCTCCAGAGGTCCGACTCTAGGATGGATCCCTGTGCTACTCCCGACGTGATTTCCATCCTCCTTTGGCTCTGTAACGTCTCATAGAACAGGCAGCGATCTTTCAGATGATCCCTCAATATCAGCAAGAGATAGCTTGGCACGTGAAATGAGTTTTCTGATGTGCCTAGTATATCTGTCCATCTTACGGAATTGAAGGCATTTCTGACATCAAGCGTTATGAGGAGCACTATCCGTCGAGATCGGTGGCTATCTGCCTCGGCTCGATGAACCTCATTTACGACCTCCAGAATAGCGTGTGCATCTCCCTGCTTCAGCGATTCTACTCCTGATGAACTTCTTGAAAACTTTCTCGGCCGTGACAAGCATACACAGCGGTCGGTATGCAGACGGGATCTCCTTTATCCTTGCTGATCAGCGCGAGTCTGGTCACTTTCTAGCGACATGGAATAATGCCCTCCTTCAATCAAGCCTTGAACGTCACAAGCAGCAATTCTGGCCGTTGGCGGAACACCAGATTGTAAGCAATCCTCGAGGCTTTGCGCGCTATTGGCGTGAACCAGTACAGGATATCTGATGACACTCCCTCCCCAGGTCGGCAATTTCTGCCGTGCACGGGTACATAGAAAGCTTGTCGCGGCCGGGGCATGGAAGCCTCACACGCAGTCGTTATCAGGTTCATCACTAAATTTACGACAGTGTCAGCTGCGACGCTCCCCGGCGCGGTTCTGCCTGCTCCAAGAGCTGTGACGGACCTCCCGATGTTCAAGCTCGTTGGTGCTCGCCGGCAAGTGGTATCAACCACTTCGAACGTGATGTACTGGTGATTACTTGTCGTCAAGTCTTCTAGCACTTGCCACCCGTCCACCGATGATGCCAGAGACACAAAAGTGATGTCAGGAATGCTCTCTTTACAGCCCGGGGGCCGAAACGTTGTCGTGAATCCGTTATTTAAAACTACAAGCCCGGTCCTCGCCGCCATTTCCAGAATCCGTTTGCCTCTGGAGTCTGACTGAGGCATGCTCCATTCAAGGGCCCTAGCATTAAAATCACTGCCTACCAGGATTCGTCCCTCTGCGCCGGAAATGGCGTCCTTCAGAGCATCAAGCTGGCGCAGAAAGTCTGGCATCATTTCATTCGGCGCCAGGTAAACACTAAGAAACGTTATCCCTAAACACCAGATTCAAGACAAACCCGTTCCCTCGGCCTTGGGCAAGAACACGAAGTCGAACATCGTCCTGAACTGAGATGGCAGCGATGGGGGACGGATGCATGGGACGCTACTATGCCCAGAAGGCGATTGCTCCAACTACTGGTGGAACAACGAAATCGAAAGTTTGCGAGCCACATGTGTCCGGCCAAGGAGTCTTTTCCAGGGGATAGCGCGGTGGCGACGGTCAAGAAGGTCCTAAAGGAAGCCATTCGGAGGAGTAACAAGAACTACTTCAAACAGCTGTATGATCATGGCAACATAAATCCTTGGGGCGAAGCCTACAAGGTGGTAATGAAAAGGCTGCGGAGATCACCCCAGGCGACCTGTCCGTACTTCCTGAAACATATTGTTACCACTCTGTTCGCTCACCACAAAAATAGGGTAAGCCGAATGGTTGTCCAGCTAAATGGGGGCATAATACCTCCAGTACCTATGGAGAATCTGCGAGAAATATGTGGTTGGATCGGTGACAACAAAACCCCAGGTTTGGATGCTACCCCCAACCTCAAAGCGCGGTTGGGGCAGTGAGGACTAGGCCCGACTTTTTCGTCAACACCTTCGAGACGTGCCTAATATTTTTTGTCCAGTGGAAAGGGCAAATGGTTTGTCGGAAGGTCAGTCTGGTTTTTGACGTGCCCACTCTACGCTGGACGAAACTAGCATGGTAGTAACCCTACCAAAAGGCGCAGTGATTTCTGGCGGCACCTGTACCAGGTTGGCGCCGGATGTCAAAAAAGGGGTGTTGCGTTGCTCTTCCCGCCCCAGAGGATACTACGATTGTCGGCTTTGCGGATGACTTAGCTGTGGTTGTTACAGCAAAACTCCCACGTCACCCAGGTCTACGCGACGAAAACAGTGAGAGCGGTAAAGTCCTGGCTAGAAAGAGCCGGGCTGACCTTGGTAGACGCGAAAACAGAAGTGGTCTTAATAACCAACCGCAGGAAAATTAACACTATGAAAGTGGAAGTCGGTAATGGGGGTGATAATTGACATCAAATTAAGCTTTAGAGAACAGCTGGAATATGCATGCCAAAAGGCAGCTCGTGCTACCGGGGTACTTCGAGTGGTGCGTTCCATCCTGCATTACTCGCCACCTGTGTGGGGAGAGGCGCTTGTAAACTCTCAGAAACGGAAGCAGGTGAACTCGGTTTACAGGTTGATGGCGTTGGGGGTTTGCAGTGGTTTTAGAAGTACATCAGATGAGGAAGTATTGATGGTGGCAGGCATGATCCCTGTCGACATTCTGGCGAGAGAAATGAGTGTGCAAGACGTATAGAGGGGCACACAGAGCATAGAAATGCGGCAAGGTCACAGTTGCAAGATCTCTGGCAACGCAGATGGGATAAGTCTACGAAGGGTCGGTGAACGCACAGGCTCATTCCAAATATTAGGGTGTGGCTTGAGTGGAAACCTGGGTAGACCAACTACCATATTACCGCGTTCCTCATGGAACATGGTGGTTGCCACAGGCAGTATCTGCACCGCTTTGGGTTGGATGATTCTCCGAATTGTCCTAGATGCGATGGCATACCGGAGGATCCAGACCATGTGATGTTTCACTGCCCAAGATTCACAATGGAGAGAAGGAACTTAAACCAAGTGTTGGGCAGGAGCGTGAGCCCGGAGAACCTAGTTGCGAAGATGCTGCGGTCTGAAGAGAACAGGCTTACGGTTTGCTCCGCAATCATGGAAATACAAGAGGAGTTGCTGGAGGAGCCAAGAAGAAGGAAAGCTGAAAGGAGGAGGCGAACGAGTGCCTAAAGGGCGAAGTAATACCTAAATGTTGGTTCCGCGGGGCTGGGGCTGGGGCTGGAGAGACGGGGGGTGATTTTTAGTGGATGCGAATCCCTCACGTGCCTGCGGTAGCTCCAGCTTTCATACACTGCTCTAAGGCGCAAACCCAATTTCTTCCTTCTCCGCGTCGTTACGAAGTACATAACTATTTTGATAGAACTCCAAAAGGACAAATTTTCAGCAAATTCTCCATTGGAAGTTTATTAAAAAGAACAAACGTTAATGGCAACGATTTCAATTACCATCATGACCTAGAAAAATATTCGAATCTGGTGACCTTCGCTCTATAGCATCCCACTCTCCAGACCTGCACAACACGCGTCAATTGCCTGCCATTATCTGACCCTACTAAGCGTTTTAAACACACGTCGAAGTCCTTATTCCTTGCAGCTATGGCAGTAAGCAATGAATACGGAACGTGATAGTGCATTCTTCCTTGAGTTTTACTATTGGCTCTGCCTGGTGAAATCCGGCCGAAAATGTAATTCGTTATGTAAAGTGTACCAATATCGTGTCCTTTGTTTCGTAACCTTCGCAGCGCTATTATCGATGTGCACCTTCAGTGGCTTGTATATCAGATCCAACTATAAGTTCCAAACATTTATGCTCCTCCTTCTGGACTATGCTCAACTAATTGGACCGCTAACTCTACATTTCCTCCTACTCGTGGACAGTGTGCTGAAAAGCGGTCGTGACCAAGAAATTTGGGACATTGCTCAGAAGCTTGATGGGATGATAGACAAACTCCACACCCAGCATACCAACCGGGATTTTTTAAGGAGGTTTTTCAAGAAGTTCGTTATTATTGTGGCAATCTCTCCGATTCCCATTATTGTTATCATTTCGAGCACATTTCGGGCCGAATTTGCGTGGTCCTTCGGTTGGATAGTCCGACTGTGGCCTGTTCTGTCAATTTTTCTACAAATATCTCACTACACACTTCATGTGGTTTACCTCACGAGTATCTTTGAGAAAATAGGTGCGGAGCTGAAAGATATTCTTAATTTTTCGTCACAGAATTCTTCGAGATTCCGTCAAAGGATTATAAGGGAGCGTTTGGTTGTGGCTAGAAAGGTCCATCATGTCATGTGGGAGTTGTTCAGGAAGTTTGATTCGAGGTTTAATTTTTTCTTGTCCGTAATGATAATCAATATGTGGACTTGCACGTTGTCGACCATATATTGGATAGGACGAAGGCTTTATTATCAGATTTACTATTTCTTTTTTGGTGAGTTAATTTGACTGTGAACATTTGCTTCCACATATATAGAAACGAGGCTGAACTAGCATAAGTCGGTTCAGTTCTATGTAAACCCACATTGGGCGCCAAAAATCTTTTTCATTTTATGGATGCATCTAAGCACATTTAACAATTTCAAAACAAAATGATAACTGGGGTCTTTTTACAGAGTCATTTGTAAGTCCCTTACCATATCTGATTTCCCTTGGAGTTATCCTACACGCTTGTGAAGATTTCCGTCGCAAAGTATGTATGCAGCCTTTGTTTCAACTGAAAGTATCTTATAATCATTTATCTTTCAGAGCCAAGCTTTGGTGCTGATTGTCTACAGGCTATCGCTAATGAACCACGAACATAAGACTTTAATAACCATCCGACGTTTTACTCTACAATTGATGCATGCAAAGGGAGCTACCAGTGTCAGTTTTATTGGGTTACTTAACTACTCAGCAGTAGTGAGCGTAAGGAACCCTTTTAATATCAAAAAATCCTTCCTACTTTTGAATATTTTAGATAATCTATGTATTTTCCACATACTTCGTCATTATATTCATGCTTCAGTAGGCAAGATTATGAACGGTACCCACAATGGAAAGAAAGACCACTGGATTTGGTGCTCGATAAATGTTATAAAATGTTATTCATCCAAGTCAACGCAATCTGTTTCATTTTGACACCTAGAGTTTGTAAAATTAAATATATATAAAAGATAATTTTGTACTTTTATTTCCTATTCTATGGAGCTATAGAAATGGCCTTCAAAGATGACCAAAATCGGGGCGGTCTGACTTTATTCAGTGCGAGATTCCGGTCTAGAATATTTCAAATTCTCCTAGTTGTCTTCGTTCCTACCGAACTTGATTCATCACACCTGAAACATGCTTTGCGGAAGATTGACACCGACGTTGCCCATTTCAAGGCTATGTGCTCCACTGTGAAGTCCGTGATCAAAATAGCGCTTAAGAGATACTTGTTGGGCGTCGAAGCAGCGCTTGCCTGCGGTAACTTACAACCGTTTTGGTCCCACACACGCCATTCCCATAACCCCACCCGAACTTTCTCATCTTCCATCAACTTTGCTGATTCCACTGCTAACTCTCCACAACAATCCTGCTACCTTTTCTGTTCTTACTTCTCTCCCGTGTTTACTCCCCCAACCACTGCGTCCTATACAACTCTTCTTGATTCAGACTGCCCCAATTCTGCCGCTATTTCTCTCCTCACGTCTTCCTCAGTTCAGTTCTTCATTGATAACCTTGACATCAATGTCAGACCTGGTCTCGATAGACTGCCTAACCTCTTCCTTGTCAACTGTTAACAACGCATCTCCCTCTCTCTGGGTATTGTCTTCAACAAAAGTTTAGAAGAATGCTACTTTCCTCATCTTTTAAAAGTGGCCTTTATCATCCCTGTCTTCAAGAACGGAGATCCTTAACCAGCTGTGAACTACCTCCCATGTCTCCTCTTTCTTCTTGCTCCAAAATCCTCGAGAGATATGTCTACGACGGGCTGGCCTCGTATTTCGGTCACCTCTTTGTTAAAGAAGAGCATGGTTTCGTGAAACCCCGATCTACAGCTTTACCAATTTCGTTGCTAAATGCATTAATTCGCGATACACTACTTATACCAACTTCACCAAAGGTTTTGGTACTATTGACCACAATGTTCATCTTTCCAAACTCTTCCTGCTCAACCTCCTCCCACCAATCATCTCTTGGCGTTCCTGCTACCTCTTATTACCGTTCCCGGAAAGTTTCTTTTCATGGACACTAATCCCGTTCCTTCGGTCCCTCCTCTGGTCCTCCTCAAGGTTGCATATTTCGCCCCTAATATTCCTGTTTATCGTAAATGGCCTCCCATCTATCCTCACCTGCTCAAGTTTGCTGTACGATGACGACCTTAAATTATTTGTTTACGCTTACGATACGGGTAGTGGACGCCTCGAAGTGCCCGAACAAGTAGTTCAGGCCCTCTAATTGACATAATGCCTGTGCCCTAGGTAATAGCCTTGAAAAATTTCTCGGTGAAGAGCGAACTGCCAATGACTGAAACAAGCCAACTTCTTACCTCCGTCGAAGGGGTGATCTGAGTTTAACTCTACCAAGGTAGTAGTTGTGGCGTGTATCAAGAGCCAGCCCCTTCGGGACCCTGGTTGCGTAGTGTGCATTGAACCGGTATTAGTAGACCGCGTTGCCCCCAGCGAGCGCTGATCCGTCCGTGAATTCCAGGATGAGCTAATATTAGGTCTGGCCTCAGGGACGTAGGGTAAGGGGTTTGTCCTCGTTTGCCGACAGCCCGTTGCAGCGAGAACTGAGGAAAAAACGAAAGGAGGAAGGGGCATTTGAAGGAGACTTCACTCAGATACTCCCTAGCTTCCAAAAGAAAAAGGAGAAGAGGGACAAGAGGCAACAGCACGCTACGTCATCAAAAAAATCTCTGCTTAAAAGTAGGGCAGACACAAGGGATGGAGCACTAAAAGAAAAAGTGGAGAGACAAAGGAGGACTGGAGCGACAACTCTGCTTAATAAGTCGACGGAAGGCAAGAGCCTTGCGGAAGCCCTCAGCGAAATCAGTTACGAGATCAAGCCCGAAGATAGCGGTGGGGTAGTGTCTTGCATTCGGAAAACGAAGGATAGTCGAGTCCTAGTTGAAGTAAGCCCGAGGGCAACAAATGAAGGTATGGTACGTGAAATGGTCAAACGATTTCAGGCAGAGAAAACTTTGGTTTCTAGACTGGTGCCCACGTGCTCTCTTGGAAATCCGAGAAATTGGCCACCTCACAGAAAGGAACGAGGTCCAAAACCATACTGTGGCGGAAGTTACCGAACAATATGCGAAGAAACTTTTTAACGGTGGGGATATCAGAATTGGTTAAGTAGTGTGTAGAATACGAATCAGGGCTGCCTTAGCCATATGTTACAGATGGTTGGATTATGGGCACACGTCTGCAACCTTGCGGAAACCTGATAGAAGAGCAACATGCCACAAATGCGGTCAACTTTCTGGTGCCCAGGCTGCGAGGGAAGCATTCCAGGTATGACCTTCGCATCGGAATCATTGGTGTCGCTGGTGGATGGGTGGCGAGTTCTGGAAAACTTCTCGCCAAACGATCATCAATATGTATATCGCTTTCGAAGCGCTTGACACAAACTCTCTGTGTGCACCACCCCGGCGGTCTATCTCTGCATGGAACGACGCGAAGGTGCGGTTTGTTAAAACTCTTGGAACAAGTGATAGTTGGAGGGTACTCCTGGGGGTGGTGACGCTGCGGTTGGCACTGTCGCAAATTTAATTATGAACCTGATAACAACGGCGTACGGGGCTTCCATGGCCAGGAGGGCGTCGACAGGTGGACGACGAAAATTGCGGAGCTCCGGAAGGAGTGTCACAAACTCCACCGCTTGACGCAACGCTTCAGCAACCGGGACGAGGCATGTAACATAATGGCAGAGCACAGATCAGCCAAAACGAGACTCCACAGCGCAATAAAAAGGATTAAAGCTCGGTACTGGCAGGATCTGTCCGACTCAGTTGCTAACTACTAACTGGAAAAATCGGGGCTCTGCGGAAACCCTGTTCACTTAAGGCCCAGCAGACGGACCGTGTTATACGGGCACTATTCCTTGTGCATCTCTTATAGGATGAGGACGGCTGCACAAATAGCGCCGAAAACTGCCCACTTTTCTCTATAAAGGAGTAGGAAGAGGCAGTCCTCTCTAGGAACAACAAGAAGGCGCCAGGATCTGATGGTATCCTAGAAGAGGTATACAAACTGGTCAAACCTTCTGCTCGGCTCATTCAACACTTGCTTGAAAGAGGGCATTTTCCTTTCTCATTGGAAGCTAGCGAGGCTTGCGCTGATCAGCAATAGGAAAGGCGACCCAGAGTCCCAGAAATGAGTTGCCTCTGCCCTGGACGAAACCCCAAATCGTCTATATATTTTTTTGAGGTTTGCTATTTAACGTCCTTTTAATTCCTCATGTAGTTGCGAGGATACATGGATATCGTTAGCAATGAAACGGGTGACAGATTTGCTCACCAAGGGTTTGGTTTCCAGAAGCCAGTATTTGGCATTAGGTCATCTACTGCCAAGTTGCAGGTCCCCACAGAATGGTTTACCCAGTGTCCGTAGCCTGGTTCTAGCTTGAACTGGGCAATAGCAGAGGAAGTGCCTGAGTGTTTCCACTCTTCTTCGCAGCTTCGGCAATGCGAATTTTAGGGTATGCCTAGCCTGGCGGTATGGTCCCCTATGGGCCAGTGCACCGTACAGAACGCGTAATCTTAAATGCATTTGCACGCGCCTGGCACATGAGCTCTCGTGATCGGGCTATGTTAAAAGCGGACCAAATGCTCCTTGACTTCGCACAGGTAGTAAGCCTGCGCCTGCTAAATAGTCTGAGTAGATTTCGCCTTTGATAGACGCCAGCGAGACAGCGACTGTATCTGCCGAAGGACTGCCAAGAGCAGAGTCCCTCCTGCCCAATCCGACGGTTCATTGTGTGTATTCGAAAAAAACTCCCGTACCCACTCCACAGACCATCTTCAATCCACCGGTGAAGTATACTATGTCCTAACCTTGCAACACGCGCTGGTCTTTCGCTCAGTCCTGGTTGGAAAGTTCATAGCAAAATTTCTTGTAAAGGTCACCAATTCCACACGTATAGTTCGTGAGGAATGCGCAGATTTTACTTCGTCTAGGATGTTACTGTGGTCGTAGGGCTTCGCTCTTCAGCATTAGGACTCACGACGTCTGACGCTGGCGGGAAAGTACGTTTGAACCAGCAGCTCCAAGGTTTTACCAAAAGATTCCATTCAGGAGCTTTCCGACTTTTTAAGAAAGGGTGTGCTCTTATGTTCCTTGGACAGAGTCTTACTGAGCCTGGAGGAATAGCTATTGGTTTCGATGTTCTGATAATAGTCCAACAAAGACCGCCTCTTGGCGGTCTTAATGGCTGACTTGTATTTCTTCAGGTAGTCCTTCAATGGCAGCCAATATTTGTGCCTGTAGCAGATGTTGAAGATTTCCCTGGTCAGCTTCCTGAGGCTGGAAAGATTCTCATTCCACCGCGGTGACAGTGTGTTTAGCGGTGCAAACTTTGAAGACGGTATCGAATGTCTTTTCCAGAACCCCGACCTTTAACTCTAGTTCGTCTGTCGTGCCAATCTTGCCAATTTGCGCGCCGGAGAGTATGTTCTTAATTAGTTGACCAAACTTTCTCCAGTCGGTCGCTCTTCTTCGCGGGGATACGTGTTCTAGGTTTGTTCCGACCAGCGTTTCCTCTAAGAGGAAGACAGGCAAACTAGCCGAGGTGCACTTCGAGTGCTGCAAATTTATCTGCGTTACCATCATCAGTATCTACTTGCGTGGCGGGTTCGTCAGTCCCCGTCGGACTGTCGATTTAATCAGGTCGTCGCCCGGTTTTGTAAAGCGGAACACTTTGACCTTTGCGTTCTTGACTCCGAACCGGAATTTATAGTCTACCTTTTCCAGTGCCTCCAGACAATTTCCATTTATACGGAGTAGAAAAGGTTGGCTGTTTGACTGGGGTTCCTCTTCCTTGATAACAACCCATTCGTTCATGGGAATCTTTGGGCTTGAAGGCGCAGAGATTGAACCGGCTTTTCCTTATTCATGCGTATCTTCTGCAACCAGATGCGAGCGACCGGTCTCTTGGGAATCTCATTGTAGGGGATGATTTTGAGTTTTACGACTTCCAGAGGTTGTGGATCTTAGCAACGCATGAACCAAGAAAGTCCCTGGAGAATTGGTCCTCGCAAGCTATAATCTGGAATCTACAGAGCACCTGAGAGGAATCAAGGGGATGGATCCCGTGTGTTTACTTTTGACGACCAGGATATGCCCAACGATCACCCCCGGCAACCTGGCCTCAACATTGGTCCACACCTTCAGCATGAGTTTGCCGCTAGCGGAGTTACCATCTACAAATGTTGCACGTAAGCGGCTCTTGGCCACCTCGCTGAAGGGTTTCACAGTTCGTGGCCTGTCGGATTGCTTTTGTTTCGTAACTTTCTGCAAATGTTGCTTGGCGTCTGAGCTCTTGCCCACTCTGCTCCGCTTTTGTTCGACATCGTCCTCAAATCGATTGCGTTTCAGAGTGAGGGGTTCGCCTTCTGCTCGTCTGCGAAGCATTTGCTATTGTATTTCTCAACAACCGCCTGGTATTTAGCGTGATCCTTTTCATACCGTTCGTCGACAGCACCGGCCTCCTTATTCTTAGTAATCTTACTGAGAATATGCATGGCCTTCTGGTACTGTCTCTTGATCAGGGCACCAGTGGACCTTCGCTTCTTAGTCGGTTTCCGGTAACCGACGTTCTTGTCTGTTTTTACTTTCGAGAGAACCTCCGATGTCGAGGGTTTTGAGTTAGGAGTATTATGTCTGGTACTGGCTATACCTAGCGGCAGTAGATTCCAGGGTGGAAACTACTAGTCCGTCTGCCACCTTGCTTCGGGCGGTCCCTGTGGTTAGTTTCAGCACAGCGGTGCTACGGCTGGCATCGAGTGTGCTGTTCTCGATGATTACTGTCTTCTGGCTGAATGCCAGCAGCTCGTCCTCCGATGGTGCGCCTGGCATCACCAACTCTTCTTCTATCGTCGGTTCATTTTGTTCCCACGAGTAGTTCGAGAAGAATGTCCACCCTGGCTAACCCGGCCACCAGGGCAAGGGTCTTGAATTTGAAGCTGAAGGTGCCCAAGGTATTCAGAGTTTGCATACTGAAGACCAAGCTTCCCATTGACCACGCAGCCATCGGCGTATGTTGTTCGTCCTTGGCTTAGGGTCCTATTAGCACCTCCTTCAGTGCAGGGAGGACGATTTCCGGGCTGTTGCTTCGGATCATCCCCCCGCCAGACGTAACACGTGACTAGCAGACAAGTAGATTCACTTCAGTTGGATGAGCCTACTCCCAGCCTGGCCCTACATACCCTTGGCCCGTCCGAAGATGGTTTCCAGCGACCACCGCGAAGAGGTCGTGTGAGGACTTGCCGAATTATGCAACCTTAACCTGAAGCATAATCAGGCCAGGCCGCCACGTTTTATCAAGTACTAAAGAAGTGGGTTTGGAACCAGCAGGTTTTCTCAAACCCTCTTTAGAGTGAGACAGCAGTTTTAGAATTCAACATTTAAATCCTTAATTTACGTAGAAAAGTCCTGAAAAATCCTGAGAGTGAGTTGAAATATTTTATGAGGCTTCAATGAGCTGCTTAATCTACTGGATTATGGGAATATTGATTGAGAGTGTTTCATCACAAATGTGATTGACAACTCCACTTTGATTGTGAAAGACACCAGTAGTCCTTGGTCATTATGCACTTAAACTTAATGGGAAAGTGAACTTGCCGTTTAAGGATTAACCTTCTGTCTCGAGAATAAAAGTTACGACGGACATTTTGAGACTAAAGTGGTGTCTAATGATAAGATCATAACCGTGACTTGTCCTTTTAGTCCTTAGCAATATTCACTCCCTTAGTAAAGACTAAACAACCTACCCTTCCGGCTGAGTAGTTACTTTAACTGCAACTCCTTTCGGTATGGATACGGAGCTTGACAGTGTTCAGTTTTTTCGTATGTACAAGATGTTGTGCTTAGTTGACGCAGTATCTTCACCTAACGAAGAGCCCCAAAGTAAATTTCGCTCCAGAATCCTTTTGATAATATACCTAGTGTTTCTGCTTGCCTCCGCGGTTATTATTTGGGTTTTTAAAAATGTAGTTTTCTTCTACAGTAACACAGCTATAATACTCATGTATGATCTAGTTCAAACCTACGCTCCTTTAAACGTGTACGCCATCCTCCTCATTGGGAGTGTGGTGCAACATGACAAGGACCTCAAAATCAAACAGCTCGTTCGCCAGATTGATGAGAGTTTGACCCAATTTTACACAGAACAGAACAATCGACAGTTTTTCAAGAAATTCATGAGAATGTTTTCCTTTATCGTGGTCATGCCCCTACTCCCTATTATAATTATAATTTCTGGGACATTCCGGGATCGGCTGGGGTGGGCGCTCACCTGGATTATGAGAATGTTTCCCCTTTTCTGTGTTAACTCCTTCGTATCCTATTATGCCTTTCATATGATCTTCGTAGTTGATAAGTTGGAGAAAATTGAGGACGAACTTCGGAGTGTGTTCGCTTTTTTGTGGGAAAAGTCGAAATTTCGGGTAGATATTGCAAGGAAGCGATTGATGTGTACCCGAAGGGTTTACCACTTAGTGTGGAAGCTGACCCTGAAGGTAGACTCGCGGTGCCGACTATTCTTGGTGCTGGTGTTAATGAATGCCTTGATCTGTCTGAACTCACATATCTACTGGATTGGCATCACCTTGCTTCGTAGACGGTATACATTCTTATTCGGTAAGTAGTTTGGTTATCCTACGCTATTTGAAAGGGAGTTCAATTTTGGAATCTACCTAGAGTCATGCATTTGCCTGTTACCTCATCTCATTTCAATGAGCTCCTTGGTTTATGT
Organism: Hermetia illucens; assembly: GCF_905115235.1. Lineage (NCBI taxonomy): Eukaryota > Metazoa > Arthropoda > Insecta > Diptera > Stratiomyidae > Hermetia > Hermetia illucens. The sequence continues at coordinate 171,994,493 of NC_051851.1, forward strand.
GTGCCAGAGGATCAGGGAAAAGGTGAGTATTTTCACCTTAATAACCGATTGGTGGTCTCAGCAAGGATGTCAATTTAGGGTCGATGGCTCCAGCCTTAGAATGAAGTCAGGGTTTTTTATGGTCACCGGTTTCTTTTTCAGAATATTGCAGCCACTCTCCACTCCATTTCGTCAAGGAATGTGGACCCAAAAACGTTACTCATCATTGGAATAATGTCTGCGGAAATGGTACAAGCACGTTACGAATCCAGATCTAGTTTTATGGCCTTCTTTAATTACTCTGCGGTGGTTAAGGTAAAGATTATGTTAAATCCTTTGAGCAACCTTGACTTGGCATTTTTTCATATTTTCAGTTAATTTATGGACTCTCGACTTACTTCTTCATTATTTTCATGGTAAATTAAAGTTTGTTAAAAGCAAATGTTGTTTCATTTTATTTGACCTTATAAGCTTTAAGGACAGTTTGATTATGTAGAAGTTAAATTAGGCTAAGTTTGCAGGCTGGGAGAGTTGCTGATCAATTTTTTCATTAACCGTCGTTTTCATTTTACATCGAAGAATATTATGTCCCAACTATCTTCCCCGTGACTGGCCGCGCTCTATCCGGGTACCCGGTATGGCTCCACTACAATACTTCGCCCAACTGAAGCCTAGGAGTTTTGGCGTAGCGAGGCTACTGGCTGTCAAGGCAAATGCGGCCTTCTCGCTTCCTTCCAGTGCCGCCTGCTTCCTGGGAGACAGGCTTCAACCTGTATGAGGGGATCCTCTTGGACCTGCCATCCCCGATCACGCTGGACGAGTGCTCCCCATGCTCAGAGGACCTTACAGGGGCCCCGGTATGGTAGCCGCAGTGGCTTCCGGAGGTCACCAGTCCTCACGAGAAGGTAGGTATAAACTGCGAGTTCCTCGATGGTGTGGACTGCCGGCTGTGTATGACGAGACGGTGGAGGTGACTTTAATCTGCGAACGGCCTCTAGTAGTCGATGCAACAATCCGCTCTTGCCAAGGCCATCTTTCCTGTCGAGGACCAGGTTGCTAGGGAGTTAAAAGTTCCCCCCGTACACCAGCTCAGCAAGGCTGGCAGCAAACACGGAGGCCAAGCAGAATCAAAGGCAAAACTTGTGGCCGGGATGGCTCGTCGCGCTTTATTATGACTCCCTTCAGCGTGCGATTCCAACGTTTTAACATCCCACTGTACCGCGGATTGTATGCAGTTGTCCATTGACGTTTGAATCCCAGGAGCTTTTCAAGCTCTGAGAAGAGAGTAGACTGAAATTGCATTCCATGATCTGTGATGATGACGACAGGAACACCAAAACGCGGAATCCACCCTCAACATTGGGCATCAGCATATGACTGCTATAGTGTGGAGGCACCTTGTAGTTCTAGTGAATACACCTGCTTCCTTCATAGCATGTTGAGTGATTTAACACTTTTGGCATGCGATGTACTTTCTGGCCCGAAAGTCCACGTCCTTGTTTATCATCATCATCAACGGCGCAACTATCGGTATCCGGTCTAGGCCTGCCTTAGTAAGGAACTTCAGACATCCCGGTTTTGCACCGAATTGGACTCTTCTCTCGAATGCGGCCAAAAGTTCGCAATTCTTCTTGCTAAGAACCCAAGTCTCCGAGGAATACATGAGGGCTGGAAAGATCATTGTCTTGTACAGTAAGAGCTTTGACCCTATGGTGAGACCGTTCGAGCGGAACAGTTTTTGTAAGCTGAAATAGGCTCTGTTGGTTCCCAACAATTTCATCATCGTAGCTGTTATCGGTTGTGATTTTCGAGCCTAGATAGGAGAAATTATCATCGGTCTCAAAGTTGTGGTCTCCTGTCTTTATTGTTTTCGTTTGACCAGTGCGATTCGATGTTGTTGGTTCTTTTTCCTTTGGCGCTGGCGTTGTCACCATGTACTTCGTCTTATCTTTATAAATGTGCAGCCCGAGATCACACGCTGCCTGTTCGATCTGCGGTAGACTTGAAGAGGATGATGTCTCTTGTATTGACATCTTCATCACGGATGCAGGGTCTGGTTAAAGAGAACGCATGACATTGCATTGCCTCGAGAGTGATCCTGCTGCTTTTATCTGGCCTCGCACATTGGCCAGGGAGTTTAAATACTCTTACATGTTCTTAACGCAACAGGGAGTGGGACATTCGGGTAGCCCCGCGTCATAGTCCGCAACGAACTCCGGCGTTTGCTGGTGCCACCATAGGTTTGCAGATCAAACCATGCACCAGCCCATGCACTTTTTTGACGACCCCAAAAAACTGAGTTCACAGGGGGACACGACGTCTACCCGAAGCTCAGCAACACGCCGCCTTACAGTGGGCGCAATTATCTAGTAGACACAGGCGCGAAAGTCTCGGTTCGCTCGTCTCCAGACTCATCAAGCTATTTCTTCTATAGCTGAAATTAGCGGCAACAAACGCCACGCCCATCACATCTAGCGACTACAAGCAAGTAAACGTGAGTGTTGGCTTGCGTCGGACCTTTTCGTGGCGTTTCATTTTAGTAGGCATTATTGTCCCCATATTAATCGCATACTTCATGCGCCACTGTGGGCAGCTGGCAGGTATGCAGTATAGGTCCCTGATGGACCATATAACCTCGTTTCAGTCGGCAGGGAAAATTTAAACTCGCTCCAATAACAACCCTCTTTCTTTAATTTTTGAGGACATTACCGATCCACGCATTCGCGCACTCCTCCAAAAATATCGCGGAATTACTACCGAATTACAGTTGAGCATGATGTTCAGCACCAGATCAACACTACTGGCCCGCCAATCTTCTAAAAGGTTCATGCTCTACCAGCCCAGAAGTTTGCTGCTGCGTTCAAAATCTGAACAGCTACTTAGGCGAGATATGTGCAGACCTTCCAAGAGCAGTTGGTCATCTCCACTCCATTTGGTCCGCAAGCCCAATGATGACCTTGTGGGGATTATAGACGTCTGAATGCTCAGAAGATCCCACAATCCCACACCGATACCCCATTCGCCTATTTGGCCAACTGTCGTGTTTTCTCGACCTTGAATCTCACCAAGGCCTACCATCAAATCCCTCTAGCTACCGAATATATTCTAAGGACAGCAATTTGCACAACCTTTGAACTCTTAGAGTTCACACGGATGACTTTTGGCCTGTGCAATGCAGCACAAACTTTCATTCATCCACTCCACTCCACAGTCCGAGCATCTGGCAAATCTCGAGTGCATATTCCAACGCTCCCTTGAAAATGGCCTAATTTCTAACGTTGACAAATGCAATTTTCTTCAACAGTAAGTGAAATTTCTGAGCCATTCCAGCATCTCTATCGGCATTCAACCCAACCTAGACAAAGTGCTAGCGATCGCGAGCTTCCTCTCAATGACGGTCAAAGACCTTAGAAGGTTCTTGGTCATTGTAAACTTCTATTGACGTTTCTTGCCCAAAGTCGCTCACCACCAGGCTTTGCTTAACCCCTTCCTGTTTGGTCCTAAGACGCGAGAGGTTTTTCAGTCTCCAGAAACCGTCCAAGCGTTTGAAACCACCAAGCAACAGCTGGTAGACGCTACTCTTTTGTCATTCGCTCAACAAGATGGACCTATAGCCATGTTCGTCGATGCCTCAGACACCGTAGTAAGTACTGCTCTTCAAAAAAGGATGATTCAAAGCCGGCAACCATCCGGGTTTCGTCTCAAAACAGTTGAATCCGGGTCAACGGAGTTACAGCGCCTATAATCATGAATTACTGAGTATCAAGCGCTTCCAATATTCCCTTGAAGGTAGGCCGTTTGCCTTGTTCACGGACCAAAAACCCGACAAAGTGTCCCCTAGCCAACTTCAGTACTTAGCCGTCATCGGCCGGTTCACATTGTATATGCAATATGTGTCCGGTAAAGACAACTGGCTGACTGGCGCTTTGCCTCGAACCTCCGAGATCGACATCCCAGTCGTAGTCGATTTTTCTGCAGTAATTGCGGCCCAGAAGGATGATGCAGTTCTTCAGAGGCTGCGTTCAGGCTCAAAATACAAGTTCAAAGATCTTCGGCTCACATTTGTCCATCTATTGCGAGATCTGGTGGCCTGAGGCAATACCACTGAAGGACATAACAGCTTTCGCCGTAATCATCACAGACCAGAGGATGCAATTTGAATCTAGTCTCTTCTCGCAGCTTGGACAGCTCTTGAGATTCAAACGTAAGCGAATGACTTCACACCACCAGCACTCCAACGAGATGCAAGAACGTTGGCTTCGGACGCTGAAGGCAGCCATTGTGGCGTGCTGCTAGCCATCCTGGTCACGAGTTTTGCCTATCGTTCTCTATAGCCTCCGCAAGGCCGTCTACGGGAAATTTGCTGCCAGTCCTGCTGATCTGGTATAGTGGAGAACCTTCGACTCTCCGGAGACCTCGTCCTCGGCAGAAAAGATGGCCTTCGAAAGATCGGATTGTTGCGTCTACTATGAAAGGCTATTCCCAGATTAAAGCCACCACTGCGATTTTGGCATGCGCAGTCAGCGTTCTACACCTCTCGAGAACTCAAAGCATGTACCCACGTTCTGGTGACTCATGTCCTTCGAAAGCCGCTGCAGTCACCATACGAGGGCGCCTTTAAGGTCCCCGAGCGTGGAAAGCACGCGTTCAGTCTGGACGTTGGTGCCTAGCCAAAGAGGATCTCCTTGGACAGCCCGAAGCATGAAGGATGTCTTATCTGACTGGGGCTGAACCAAGGATTATTTGCATTGGAGTCATTACAGAGTTTGAATTTCAAGTAGTTCTCCCGGGTTCATTTCGGTTAGCCTTAAGAGAATTTGTGGCTGTCAGATCTGCATCACTATATCCTTATTGCGAAAATACACAAAATCCTTCCTGTTGAAGTACTTCCAGCAAATCATTTAAGGGACCCAAATATTATTCTTTTCCAAACCACTTACCGACACCTCCTTCACTAATTTGATTCATTGATTCAATTGGATCATCAATAAATAATCATTCATTAATATTGACTCCTTCCACTAATTCTTTTGGTTCGCTTAGTAGGTCAGAATCAGGACTAAATCAATTGATGTGGAAATTAGTTAAGAATGTCCGTAAGGTGCGAAAGGAATTGGTTCATTAGCTTCTACCGATGGTGGGGATTTCTGGGTCCGGTCTCCCCGAGACTGACGACAAAGTTGTTTAACTTCCAATTCCATCTTATCACCGCTCTCTATCTGGGGTCCTTTATTTTAACCGGGGCATTGATTTGGATTTTTAAGGACATTTTGTATATAAAAAACAAAGGCATTGCGTTCCTTATGTTTGACTACACTCAGGTTTGCACACCGGTCATTGTTTGTGCCTTTATCGTCATCCGGGGTCCGACGAGGTATGACCAAGTCCTGAAGATTTGGTGGATTATAGATAAAATAGACAGGAACCTGAAAGGATTCTGTACGGAACAGGATATTCGCCAGTTTTTCAAGTGCTTCAAAAAAGTTTTTGTTCTGTTAACGTTTGTTTGTCCTGTGGCTCTAAGTTACCTCATAACAAGGATCTATTTTTATAATCTTATTTGGACATACAGTTGGGTGGCAAGGTTGTGGCCGCTGACATTCATTTGTACGTTTGTAGGGTATTACCTATTTTATGTCCTGTTTGCTGTTGATAAATTTGTGAAAATTCATTTGGAATTGAACATAATCTTTGAATATACTGTGAAAAACTCCAAACTTCATGGACTAGTGGTCAGAAGACGACTACACACTATTCGGCGACATCTTCATTTGATTCAAGAACTCCTGTTGAAATTAGATACGCGATTTTCGGTGAGCCTTTCGCTAATTTTTATGAATGCTATATTCTCAACGAATGGACTGTTATATTGGCTTGGTTGGAGCATCTACCATAGGAAGCCTGCATTGTACTTCGGTATGGTGGTCCATGTTATTCAGGAAGGAACCTTTCTAATTTGAATATATTTCAGAAATGATACTTAGCTTTGTGCCTCACCTTTTACCGGTTGGACTATTGGTTTATTTTTCGGAAGAACTGAGGAAAAAGGTATATATTTTCAGCTCCATCAAATCATAATTGGCATCTACAGATATCCTTTACATTTACAGGTAAGAAACACTGGTCCGATTCTGTACAAATTCTCCCTACGAAACCAGGAGCTAAGAACTTTGGTAGTTCTCGAGAGGGCTTCCTTGCAAATGGACCAATTCAATTCCTACTTAGAACTGGATTTTTTTCAATTATTCAAATATTCCATGATTGTGAAGGTGACTGTTAAGAAATATGGCTCCTACATGTCCTACTTATATACAATTTCACCAGCTTATTTCCGGGCTTGCAACGTACTTCTTCATAATATTCATGGCAGCGGAATTAAAGTGAAAACCCCTCGTCATTTTACTGGACAGGTACTTCTGGGAGAGGTCGACAGGCAGGTGAATTGAGTGGGTTTCCTTAGGCCAAGTTGCATGGACAGTTTCTGCCAATATTGATGAAGGCAGACCTTCAACGAAGTCATCGATGAGTCAAGAGAGGGAACATATAGAGCAATGCAGTTAGGACCACATTGACTTCGCTGACCTTCTTGTGAATTCATTTATTATACATAAAACATAAATAGATACCCAAGTATATTTTTTTGGTGTTAATATGAACTCCCTTTAGTTGTTGCCAAGGTCTTTAAATCAACGCTTCAATAAGTCGAACTGGTTCCCTCTACCGGCGGTATCAACTATATCTTTAGCTGTTTCGACTTCTCTTTCTGCCAAGGATGACTTAACCAAGCCCAGCAATTCAACACAATCACTGAATTCCGCCGAAAACGTGACTTCTTCCTACCATGGCTAACAGTGTAGCCTCAAGATCTTCTCAGGAGCCTCAGCACCAGACCTCTCATCAGGGTTGCTTCAATTGGCTTTACACCCCTGATTCAGCGGCACCTATAAGACGAGCCAAAGTTCATGGAGCCTTCGATCCTTTCTCGCACAATCACGCTTTCGGGGGGGGCATATCCGCAGCCTTCTCAGTAGGTCACAAATCGGAACACAGCGACTCCACTTTTTGACATTGTTCCCGTCGACAAAAAAAGCTCCACTTCCCACCGTTGCCATATATCCTGGTACTTCATCCACCCATACCAGCGGCCCCGGGCTAAAGATTGTGTTCCCACCTAAGCAGCTCGTTATTTCCAGGCTAGCATTCACAACTTCTACGGACGTTGGTTGGTTTATTTTCTCCTCTGTCCTGTGTCAAACTAACAAAAGACAACAACACCCACCATCGGGTGATTTCGGACACATCGCAGTCGACTCATCAGACAAACACGGAGATGACGTCCAACGAATCCTCAAACCGCAACAATGAAAAGGAGACCCATCAGCTCAAATTCCTCACGGAGCTAGAATTGGGCTATAAAAAACCATCGCAGCTCCTACGGCAGATGCGGACGTTCGCCCGAAATGAGATAACAGAAGCTAGACACGCTTCCGCGGAGTATTAGCAGAATCCTAAAAGTGCTACAAGCCTCAAACCTGGATGAACAGGGCCACACTTGCAGACGAGCTCATCGCGACAGACCCGTCCGGCAGCCTCAACGACAACATCTTCAATGAGATCTTCGTGCTCCGCCGAAACTGACCCTGTTGCTCAAGAGCTAGCCGCTTTTCGTCTCAGCATAACACAACTCACCTCCCTCACGAGACAGAGCCTGCAGGTACGAACCGCATTTCCCGACGACCCAGCAGGGCAACCAGTTGCCAACGGATCCATTCCAACACACCAGTCGCCAATCCGAATTAGCGTTGGTATCACCACAAGTGTTTGGTCTTCACGCAAAGATGTGCATCAAACTCTGCGTATCCTCACACGCTGATCATGAAAACTAAAAGCACCACCTCTGTCTCAGACAGCAGAGGTTGGCATCGCGTTTTCAACGGAAAATCGCCTACACATCTTCGAAGGTGAAACATATATCAAATTCCTCATCGATTCGGGTTCCATCATATCGCTACTCCCGAAATCTTAAGTCAACTGGAAACAGTTCATGCGCCAGCCTCTCACGCTCCGTGCAAACAATGCCTCACCAATTCACAGTTTCGGCACGCACATGCTGACGCTCAGCCTGAGGTTACACCGAATCTACCCCTGGCAGTGTATCATCGCAGATGCCCATTCAGCCATTATTGGGGCGAATATCCAAGCGCATCACGGTCTGCTTATAGACGTCAAAGGAAGAAAGCTGGTTGACTCGCTAACTGGCATCACATCGAAGCACAATTTAATAACCGCCTGGCGAATTGGGCGTCTGATACTCGACACTGATGAATGAGTTCAAGGACATCTGCTCGCTGCACAGCACCATCTCTTTGTTCGATCTTCTCGTCTAGCATGAAATTCACGCCACGGGCCCTCCGGTTTTCTTCCGCCTAGAAGCAGCCAAGGAACTATTTATATTTTTGCAAGAGCAGGGCATCGTACGCCCCTCATCAAACCAGTGGGCCAGCCCCCTCCACCTCATCCCGAAAGCAGCCGGTTTATGGCGAGTTACAGGGGACTAAAGACGTCTGAACGCCTGTACTGCCCTGGACCAGTACCCACTACCAATCGTCGAGGACCTGCTTCAGGAGATCAGAGGTAAAGTTTCCTCGGTCGTGGATCTGCGTACAGTATTCTACCAGATCCCAATAGCCAAAAGGGATTTTCCGAAAACGGCAATAACGACCTCATTCGGTCTCTTCGAATTTACTCGCTCTTCAATAGGGCAACGAAATGCAGCTCAGTCTCTCCAGTGCATAATGGACCATATTCTGCCCGATTGCTCATTCCCATGATGCTACCTGGATGACATATTCGCCGTCTCGAACAACCACAAGCAGCACCTTCAACATTTACGTCAACTCTTCGAGATACTACCCAAAGCAAGGCTTAGCTTAAACCTCGACAAATGCGTTCTCGGTATGAACTAGGTCGAATACCTTGGCTACCCCATTTCCGAAGAGGGAATCAAACCCATAGCCCACAAGATCCAGGCTATCGAGAGTTTCCCGAAGCCTAAGACAGCTCCCGAGCTTCGGTGTTTTCTGGGCATGTTCAATTTCTACCGCTGCTGCATTCCCAAGGCGGCGGAAATTACGACTCCATTCATTGACCTGCTAAAAGGACTTCCAGCCAAGCTCAAGAAGGCTCGTTTAATGTGGATAATGCAGGCGGAGACAGCATTCCATAAAAGCAAAACAGCACTCACTACAGCCGCCACGACCTCTTTCCTGGTAGTAGATGCTCCGTTGAATTTCAAGACAGACGCTTCCAACAAGACCATCAGTGCAGTACTTGAACAAGAGTTTCCTCCGGGCACCTGGAACCCATTAGGTTTCTTTTCCGGGAATTTATCAAACATCGAGAGGCGATACAGCGTGTACGACCTCGAGCTACTCGCCGTCTACGCTGCAATTAAACACTTTCACCGCTTCATCGAAGGTCGCCCTTTCACAGTCTAGACGGACCATCGCCCTCTCATATACGAAGCACAACAACGCTCAGACCAGGCTTCGCCGTGCCAAGCTCGCCAGTTGGACTTTATTTTGCAATACCAAGTCACACTGCGTTATACCAAGAGGGAGGGCAACATCGTCTTTCGCGCACTTGCGCCGTTGCCATGCCGTCAATAATCAGCCCCCAGGAAGTCGCTAGAGCATAGGCAGACGATGAGAAAATGCCTCACTTTTCCCACTCTGCGTCCATAGACCTTCAACCGTTAATCATCGACGGCCGCTAAATTATGTGTGACACGTCAACAGATAGTACCAGGCCATATCTTCCCATCACACTCCGCAAAATACCTTTCGACCTATTCCAGAACAAAACACATCAAGGCAACGGTACCCCTTATGCCACAGCGATTCATCTACGGAGGGGGGAGGGGGGGGGGGATGAAAAAGGACCTCATATGTGACCATCACTGCCAGCACTGTCAGCACGCCAAAGTACATCTCCATAATCGTTCGGCCCTTGGGAAGTTTGTCAAGCCAGACGCCCGCTTCAACCATCTACACGTAGATCTCATTAAACTTCCATTGGTTAAGGGGTATCAATATTGCCTTACTATAATCAATAGATTTTCGAGGTGGCCAACGGCTGCCCGGATACCAACCAATAAGCATCAATGGTTGCCGAGGCTCTATAGACCCAATAGATCTGCTACTTTGGCTCGCCACGGACTTTCACTTCAGACCAGGGCGCACAATTTGAATCGTCGTTGTTTACTGAGCTCGCAAAACTCCTGGGCGTTATTCGAATACGGACGACTCCTTACTACTCGCAATCGAACGGCATGGTGGAGAGGTTCCATCGTACGCTAAAAGTGGCCCTAATGTATAATCCAGATGTGCCGTGGCCAACGCTACTGCCAACAGTTCTCTTCGGGCTCCAAACGGCCCAAGGAGGATTTAGAAGCATCCCCAGCCGAAATGCTCTTCGATACCACACTCAGAGTACACCCACGTGTTTAAACGGGTCGATACGCCACCTCTCTTTATTTCCTTGCACATCCTCGTATGTCAAAACTGACGCGTAAAAGTACTTATTTAGCATCGAAGCCGCTCTTGCCCGCGGTAACTTGAAACCCTTTTGGTCTCACACTTGCAACTCTCGTAATCTCAATCAATCTCTCTCTTCTTTTATCAATTTTGCTGACTCCACTGCCAACTCCCCACAACAATCCTGTGACCTTCTCTGGACCTACTTTTCTTCCTTGTTTTCTCCCTCGAACCCTCCACCCTTTACGCCTCATATAACTGCAGTCTGTTTCGAATCTCTGGCCATTTTGCTCCTTTCGTCTTCCTTGGTTGAGTTTCTCATTGGTAATCTTGACCCCAATGTCGGACCTTGCCCCGATGGACTTCCTAGCCTCTTCCTCCTTAACTGTAAAAAACACATGTCTCTCCCCCTGAGTATAATCTACAACAAAATTCTAGAAGAATGCTACGTTCCCCATCTCTGGAAAAAGGCTTATCATCCCTATCCTGAAGATCTACGGCTTCAAACCTTCTGGTCTCGACCAACTTCGTTGCTAAATGCTTTAATTCACGACAGGAGGGGGACCATCACGGGGACCCTCTTCTATAAAAAGAACCTTCTACGGGTTGACTATTCGTCACGGCTCCGCACCCTCAATCAGCAACGCCGTATCTTCCTTGATATGTGTATCCTTTCCAAACTCTGCAATTGCCTGATGGACTGTTGTGCCAACTCGGATATTACTTTCTGCACCGCCTCTCATAACACATGTAGTGCGGACATTTTTTGAGTACTCTTTGCGGAGCTCGAGATTTACTTCCACTCGCTGATCCCGAGGCTATGCCGCTCCTACATCGCCCTACAGCTTGGGTCCTTTGACTCTGTCTCTTTCTCTAGTTTTAAGCGTAAGGTAAGCCATTTACTTGCTCCTTCCTCTGAGGACAATATGTAATAAGGAATTTGTTTTCTGTGTATTGTCTTCATTAAATAAATAAATAAATGCTTCCACCAAGAGGAGCGATCAATATTTCGCGGAAAATCTATGATTCTCAGTCCAATATTCCGGTCGGAAGCATCCTTGAACTCACCCACAGCATTGCACTTTCCCCTAAATATCTCAAAGCTATCATAAAATCCACCAGAAACCCCATATTATCCTGTTTTGTCCTCCTGCCACCACCTGTGAGTGATGCACATCTTGAAATATTAAAACTCCATAAACTAGGTGAGAAAACTTCGACTCAAATCATAAGAAAATTCCAACCCCATAAACACGCCAACGCCGCGAGGAGCCCCATAAAATTGTCGTCCATTTCTGTTTCTATTATCCTTAGAGTGTATAAAACGCGGCTGCTGCCCCTTTTCACCATACATGCACCTCCATAAAGGTGTCACTCCAAATCTGACCTCTTTGTGATGACAGCCTGATCCATTTAACGTTCAGTAACCTGGTTATAATGCAGCCGCAGGAGAGTTCAGGCAGAGAATCCTTCGTGTTTGTAAAGGACACACGTCTAATTTGCATGCATACATACCACGGCTTTGCATTATTCCCGGAATATCGGGAAAGTTACCTTGAAAGGAAATATGCAGAATTTTGTAAGGTTCATGAAAAAGGGGTTGGTATTGTCGCCTTTCGTTTCATAGTGATTTTAACCAAAGGATTCGAATGACACTTTCGCAGGCCAGCTTGCATTTCTTCGTTATACACATTGAGAACAACATTTTCGCGTGTGTTGTCTTCCAGTTTTCGTCCCAGAAGCAGTCAAACTGAAGACTTCCACTTCCCTTCTATAGATCCTGCACAATATGTCTTCACCCCCCCTTAAGCACAAAGCAGGAGTTCCACAAAAAGTTGAGGACGTAAAGGAGACAGTCATGAATAAAATATTTACCTCGTCAGCGAGTCAAAAGCCTATAAATGTGTACGTTATCTTTTGGAAGTTTGATTTATTGTGCATTTCATTGTCCTTTGCCATCTTTCTAATTTCTTCCTTTATCGCTTTGCGTGTAGAAGAATGAATTGTGCTGGGAATTCTACACAATGTGAGATGTTTAGTGAAGGACGAAAATCGAATTGATGAAAAGGCAGTTCAAGATAACTTGGCTGGATATTTAAAAATGATCCTTAAAAATATACCTTTAACGAACGGAAAGCGTTGAGTCCAACTGGTTCTCATAGTTGAAATTTGGAGGACATTTTTAACCCGTGATCCAACCAACAGAAGGCAATTTCTGTTTTTTACTAAAATACGCCATTTCGGGGACCAACTTTGTGCTATCGGCAGACTGAACCAGTGAAAAGCTGGTCCCCGAAGTACAGTACTTTTGTGTGATAGTTTGTAATGGAGAAATTGACCGTTGCTACGCGGACAGGGGTATCTATTTCCCGAGGTGTATCAGCACATCATAAATGCTAGATCCTAACTTATAACGTCTAATCTTTACTCCGTACGTCAATCTTTCTACTCTAACACCAAATAGCAAGAAGAGTACCATATGTCCCTAATGTCCTTGATGATTGTTTTAATGTGGGTCTGGTCACCACATCTCATTCCTAAATAACTTCGGGATCCAGGGGCGGCACTTACGGCTCCCTTGAGCGCCCGTAGATTGGTTCTTCTTTCCCGGGTGGTCTGTTCGCTTCGCTCTATATTCCGTCTCTTTCAACGTCAGTTTTTACTCCAGTTCACGAAGGCCCTGTTCCATCTGCTACTTGGCTTCTTGGTTCGACCCATTCCCCCGAAACAGATGCAGTATGCGCCTTTTTAGCCGCTGACCCATCTGGGCCTCTACTTCAGCTTCCCACTTACCAGTGAGGTGTCAGGCCTGGTACTGAACCAAGGTGCCCTTTGGAGAAGGTCCTGCCGTTGCCTGTCCGAGAGCTGACAATTACCAACTTACGTGAATTTCGCCCCGGATATAAAATTAGCTACTCTTGTAATCACTGCACAAGTTGATATAATTACAGTTCACCTGGGAGGGTACCGAACTCCTATTTCGTTGATCACCCTACACGCCTACCTAAGCGGTATTCTCACTGCTGGTACCTGGTAGCGCGCATGTTGAGCGGAATGGCTTAATTTCCTCAGTTTTGGTTTTTCCCCGAAACCCGGCTTCTTAATTTCTGTTTTTGGTCCTTTTGTCCTTGGCATCGCCTAGTATAATTTTGGTCTGGCCTCGTCCCACAGTTTCCTTTTCATCTGTTGGGAGAGGCGGGGGGGGGGGGGGATTTGGACACTCAAGTCCCTCACGTGTCACCAGAATCCAAAGTACCCAAGCCTGCTCATCTTGCAGCTCATTTTCTGAAACATGATTGCTTCCCCTGTGTACCAATATATAGCATGCCAGCATTACAAGGATTTTGTAGAGGTTCTCCTTAATGCGCTCGATCAACTGAAAATAGTCGGTAGATTCAAAATGGGCGGAATCAAAATCCACGTCTGCTTTGTTTCCATTTCTTTTCAAAGCATGCATCGTCGCTGGCGAATACATGCGTGACAGAGAATTTTGCAGAAGATTATGAGAGTCTTTTCCATGGGCGGCCTGGTCTGATAATGGTTCAGGTTATCGTTGCATAATACGGCCAAGTCCACACACGATCTCCTCGCGGTGGACACTGGAAATCGTCTTCGGAAGAACCAAGAGGCGTAGGGTTGGGCTGGGAGTAGGCTCATCCAACTGACGAGGATCTTAGGGGCAAGCGGATTTGGCGGGAGGATGAGTCGAAGCAGCTGCCTGGGGAGCGTTCTCACTGCACTGGAGAAGGTGCTAACAGGACTTCAAGCCAAGGTGGAAAAACATATGCCGAGTCATGCGTAGTCAATGGAGAGGTGGTCCTTGGTATGCAAACTCTGAATACCTTGACACTAGGGTTTCTAGTTTGGTATCCACTGGCACCATACTGAGTGAAGCGAGTACCAACCCTACTATTCCTAACCAGGAGGGGGGTGGGCTTCAAAAACAAAAGCTAGTAAGGATGTCGACTATCGAAAACAGGCTAAGATCGAATAGGCCATGCATATTCTGAGCAAATGGACGAATCTTTTGAAGAACGTTAAATGCTCATATCTCTGTTAATATTGAGTATTTCGAGAAAGCTTTATTCGTGATCACTAGGAAAGGGGGGAATCTGAACTTTGAAACAGTATATAAGCAAGATAATAAGGAATCTGGTACATTCGACTAAGGAGATGAAATGGACCCCGTTGAATACCAAGCGATTGTAGAAAATATAACAGCAAACGTCAGGGAGACGAACAGAAGGCGAAACCTACCACCAAGGCGAAGTCGAACAAAAACACAAGCGAAACAGAGTGTGTAAGAGGCTGGACGATAAGAAACCTATGAAAGCAGGCAAACACTAACAGCCGACCGACGAGCTGCGAAACCCTCCATCCATGTGACCAACCGTTACTTATAGCGCTGGAGGATGGCAACTGTGCTAGCGGCAAACTAGCGCTGGATGTGTGGAACAACCTTGAGTCCAGGCTGTCGGAAATTATCATCGAGCATCTCCTGGACGATTCACGGGATTCATCCCCTGCTTCGATTTCTCTTTCTTATCACGTTATAGCATGCGGAGACCAATTCTCTAGGAATGGTTCATGTGTAGCTAAGATAGATTATGCCTGGGAGGGAGTAAGACGCATCCCATACGACGAAGATTTGAATTGACAGGGACAAGCTCATCTAGTCCCTAAGCCGTCAAACCGCCAGGATTCCTATGGACAACTGGGTGGTTGTCAACGTAGAAGAACCCCAGGTGAACAGCTAACTTTTTCTGCTCGATATTAACGGCTCGGTATAAACAGATATTAAACTGCCGTTCCGAGTTATGAATGCAAAGGTGAAAGTGTTCCGCAGCGCGACCTGGATTCAGTCGATGCCGTTATCGAGGTGCTGGCAAAACAAGTCATCCTTTGATTTTGTTATTAACAGGGCCAGCACACCAACCTTCCATTTTCCCTGCTAGGAGAACTATGACGACATCACCCTACTAACCGAAAATGGGATTCCTATGGTGGAAAATTGAAGAATGGTTTTTTTGTTTAGGGATTGAGGAGTCCTAAATCCGCATCCCACTTAATGTCGGGGTTTAACAGCCAAAGTTCAAAAATTAAAAGAAGGACGAAGACGGCTACAGTTTCGTTCCAGGGCAGAGGCAACTCATCAGACGCTGCTTCACCTGCGAGCCGAACAGGCATTCGAGACCACCTTTAAAGCCCCGTGCCTTGCTAAATACGGTGAGAAAAGACTGTCACCCTGGCAAAATGAAGATCTGCCCAGCCTCAGGAAGCTGACCACGGAGATTTCCTGCATTTGGAACAAGCACAAGGATTTGGCAGCTATACAAGGATTGCCTCAAGAGGAAGGAACATAGCAGCCCATTCTTTCTTAAAAAGTCGGAGGGTTCCTGGAGGGAATCTTCTGATGAATCCAGGAGCTGCTGGTGCAGACACCAGGAAGGAGTACTGGCAGATTCTTGCTTGCAGGGTATGCAAGACTATCAAATTTGTAATTAACAATCGAGTGAACTATAAACAGTTTCTCCCCATATAAATCTCCGGAATCAAATGACGTAATGCCAGTCATGCTACAGAAGCAGCAAGGAAGAGTTGTGTCATGGCTTGTGGAGATTCACTAGAGCTGTATTTCCTTGGGGCACGTACAATAATCACGTACGTATAATTTTTATACCGAATCGATCATGAGTCCGGAAAGGAGTTTCGACCAATCAGCGTTAGTTCTTTCGTGTTGTAAATCCAAGAGTGCGTCCTGGATATCCACTTAAGGACGATTATGGAGAGAACGCTTTTCCTTAAATCTCAACACGCCAGAGGTAAATCCATAGAAACTGCTCTCTGCGAGGTAATTGGCATTACAGTACAAGTTATATACTCCAGTTGTCTTTCTGGATATAGAGGGAGCATTCAGTAAAGGTTGAACTAGCATCATCAAGGAAGCCTTGACTAGCATTGAATTGGAGGGGTACCACACGCAGATGCGGATGCGGAATAAATCCAACCAAAACGAAACTGATCCTACCCATCACCAAGGCAAGGATACCCGAACTCCAATGAAAAGTTTCTTGGTGTAATCCAGGATCCGAAGCTGAATTGGAGATTGAACACAGAACTGTGAGTTAAGAACGCTTGTATAACCTTCTATTCCCGGAGAAAGACCTTTGTAAGGAAGTGAGGTCTCCAACTGGGGATGGTTCTATAGAAGTACATAGTCCTGGTATGTCCCATCCTAACGTATTCTATTGTATTTTGGTCGATGCTGAGCAAAAAGTAGAATAGAACGAACCTTAAGAAATTTCAAAGAACCGCATATGCAGGTGCTACCAGGGTTCAGCAGTCCTGCCGGGTAGGTTCTCTCAATATACTTCTAGACCTCCTCCTCCTATACCTCCACATTAAATATGTTGTAGCGTGCAATGCTGTCAGACCACGTGAGTCCGGATGCTAGACTGCGAAGTCTTACGGCCGTCGTAACATCTTAACCGAAGTACCTCGCGAATTCTGGGCATTCTCTACGGACTACGGCACACTTAAGCCGAACTTAATGAGAAACTTTGCTATCGACTGATATGAAATCAGGGCAGTGTGGAAGACGCGTATTGTAAGGACACAGTATTCTTCACCGACGAAAAGAGTCGATAGAATCACTGCGTATCTAAGTCAAACGATCTCCAAGAATTCGCCAGTGCATTCCAAGCGGAAGTACTGGCCTTACTGGAAGCCTGTCGATGGCTGGGACATTATCTGAGTCCCAAGCGTTCTGATTAATAGCGATGCGGCCATTAACGCCTTGTATTTACCGGCGACATTCTCCAGACTTGAAGGGCAGTGCAGAAGCGCGCTGGATAGTCTGGAACATTCAACGTGGCCTTCCTCTGGGTTCCCGGTTATGGGAACATAGAGGAGAATGCCCGTGCTGACTGGCCAGGCTCCGCTCTTTGGTAGTCCTTTGGCAGGCATAGTGTGTGTTCCGCTGGCGACTGTCAGGGGTGGAATCTTTTCGCACTACTTAGCAGTCGCGGATCCCAGATGGCAAAAGTGAACCACCTGTGCCAAGCCAAGGTGAATTTGGGGCGTCTATAACATAACCCGACCGGAAGAGCTCTTGTGCCAGAAGCGTGCAAGTGCATTAAGTGGATTCTAGACAAACCATTTTTGAGGGCCTCAGAGAGATATCTAGTTGCGTAGAAGGGAGCTGCTTTCCTTCTTGAATGCTACGGGCTGGCTATGACGATCTTTGCCGGCTGGACTCAGTCTGCTTGCCTTTTATTACATATGTTGGGAAGTTACAAATTCTGTTATGATTTGCTGGTCCAAATTAGGATCACCTTCTCCCAAGGTATCTCGAGTTAGTGATGTTACTGGATAGCATGACAACGAGGTTTCATTTCAATAAAAAACATGAAACGCAATGCAACAATAGTGTAAACTGGGGGAGACTGCCATTGACCTACGGCTTAAACGAACAATTACCTGATTGGTCTCTCAGAAAATAGGGAGCAGACGACGTTAAAGACTGGATACCCTCGCCTCGCATAATAGGGTCTGGACACTTCGCATTCAAGAGCATGTTGGATTAGAAGCCCATAATGCCTCTTTACGAGCAGGGAGTCAGAAAGAAGTTAATGGCGCTAAAGAATGAAGAGGAACGACGGACGAAACTATGCTGGGCGAACCTACCAGGAATGGAACAGTCCAGGGTTCTAATGGAGGGTACGAATCCAATCTAGCCCAAACAATTACCTGGCCAAGCAAAAATTATCTGCAGATATTGCATGTAGATTCTGGGAAGAGGGTGGTGAGACTTCTATACATGTTCAGTGACTGTGTCTCTTGATACTTTTATGTCAGACTTGCTCTAGGCTCATTAAACGAATTGTGAAGGAGACATCTTTAGGGGACAACTGGTTATTGTGCCTCCTTTTTCGTCCTGGAATGTCCAGAGGAAATTAATATAGAATATGAACAACAAAAAGCTATTGTAGTTGGAAGGTCCTTGACTAGAATCCACTACCCCACATTGGGCGCCCATTTTAATTTACGAATTATCATGTAGGAATATTAGTTCCTGCAAGTAAATAAAGGACATTCGTCGGGTTGGAGCTTTATACGTCGAAGGTTAATGACAAAATGTTAAACTTTGTAGGAAACTGCATCAAATCATCCACGCAATCCAACTCCGTTCATTTTTCAAGGGTTCACATCAATCTCCCTCCAATTATCTGCATAAAATTCTCATCAATCTTGTCTCCACCTACAAGATTCATCCACTAAACGTTGGTATGTATCTTTAATCTTATCATATGAATGAATTGAACGTAACAAGGCACGTGTAAACTTTATTTACGACTCACTCACGAACAATCTTTTCGTCTCACAACCACATCAACTTTCCAGCCCTGCGTCTATTCTTCATATGTCCATGCAATGTTTTTTCCTCGCCTTCACGAAGGACGCCCTCAGCACCAGGTGAATTTACGACGTATTCAGATATTAAATTTTTGCCCCCATCGAGTTCTAGCTTTCCGCACATTTCGCATCATCCAGGATCAAAAAAAAAAAACGAGGAAGACCGAGAGGGTAGTTTTGCAAGCCAAGTGTAATGCAAAGGGACATAATATGAGTGGCAAAGTGTAAAGACCATATGAGGCGTGTATGAGGTGCTACAACATAATGTACGCTAAATTATTGCATTCATGTCGAATAAAGGTGGCAACAATTCAAAACGGACGACAGGTGAGGGAACCAGGTCACCGTATTCAGTGTGGAGGGGATGGTGTTCGCTTTTCATAAACGTGTCGATAAATAATTTGTGAGGGTATTTTTAATGGAGGTTCGGGAAAAGTTGTACGGAAAAGATGATGCTTAGATTGCCTTTGTAATGTCTTCCTCAGATCATTATGGCACCCTCTTATGTTTTGCTTTTGTGGAGCTGAGTGCCGGGTTCATGTGAAATATGATGCTTTCGGCGCCGACACTTTGATGAGGAATGGAGGTATGAGATGAGTTGGTTGAAGCTTAATTTTCCTTTTTCTTTTTTCATAGAGCTGATCCGAGGATAATTTAGATAATCATGGATAGAAATTCAAAGAGATCGGATATCAAGATTGCTACAGTGTCCAATATACTCTGCTTCCTTCGGAGGGGGGAGCTCATCCTTTCGGTCAATATATTAAGATAGCGAAAAAAGATATCAGGAGGAAATAGAGTAACGCAAGCTCATTATTATTACAGTTTGTAACAACGCTAAAAGTGCTCCTTCGAAAAAGCTTGATTTAACGAAGGGTGCCAGGGGGGGGGGGGGTTGTCAAATTTTCTGACTAACAAAGGCGCACTTGCCTGCTTTCTATACGAACAGAATTTGTTTCTGATTAGGCGCTTGATTGAAAGATACAATCGCGAAATAAGAAACGTATGTCCGAATCAATACTAACACATTTACTGGAAGGGGTGACAAAAAGGGAAACCGAGCAAAAGCACCATTTGTCTCGTTTGTCGCTTGGATTAAGGAACGTTGTGAGTTCAGAGTTAAGAGGAAACAACAAAAAGGTGCAAGAGGATCTAGGTCTCAACTCCGTAATTCACATGAAGACACAGGGGCACTTCCCAAAAATGTCAAAGAAGGGAAAGGGGGATGCCAGCGATCCCGTGGAAAAAAATGTACTCCAAGATCAAATCTGAACGGACTAAAATGTTCGTCAAATCAAGGAATACCAAGCTAAAGTCACCAAAACCCAAATGAAGCCAAGGAGAAGCGCCACCAGGGAATAAATATGATTTCCTCAAAATTGGATCTGTTCTACGTTGATATGCTCCGAAAGGTGAATGGCGGTCTCAAGTTAAAGTCTTTGGCGATAGCATGAGCCATTTAGATGAACTCAGCAAAGGGACGTGATGGCTAGAATGAAATAAGATGCAGCAAAAAGGCAGCTGACCATTTCCATAGTAAACTCGAGATGGCGTTAACAAGCTCGGGAAAGACCTTGGACAGGAGAGATAACCATAGAATAAAATAACCTGGACGACCTGGCGGGAAGACATCCGAAATAGTTCGGCTTTAGAGGTCCAGTGGAATGCTTTATAAATGGTATGAGGAAAGCTTATGCAGGAAAACAAACCACTCCAACAAGCTTGTCTACGTTTGGTTGTATGAAAGCTTAGGAGGTAAAATTGCTTTGGATGCCACGAAAGTCAAGGTCCGAAATGGACTGTAGAGGTTCGACAATGATGGCCTCGAATTATGCTGCTTTTTAGCCGGGCGCATCAGCGATCAAAACAGGTCAAGAGCAGTACCCGCTGGAAGAATCTAAGCCCGGAGCTTTCCGAAGGATACTTGATTTTCCACTATAGTATGTTGCCAAGACTCATAATCTGCTGGAATTTTAATAGATTTGCTATTTTTACATGCTTTGGTCTTACGACTGGTACATCCTTTCAGGTCCTTCCTTCCTTTCTCAAGTGGCAGACATTGTCCCCGAATATACAAGAAGGCTTTATTGCTCTCTCTACAGAATCTGTAGACGAAGACCGTAAATATCCTCAACTTCCTCAGGTGAAAGTTTAGCCCACTATAATCTTGAAGCTCTCCTTGGTGAGGCTTAAACAATCTTGCGAGCCCTTCGGTTCATATTTTCTCAAAAACAATCTGGACTATTCCATTCCTGTATCGTTCCATAAACCTTTTTTTTCCGAATGTCATTGTTATAAACCGCTTCCTAATTCCGCAAAAGGATTCTGGCCCATATCCTCAGCGGTATTTTCGTTACTTTTCTGGCAAGTTCTTTCGCTACCACATTTTCTTCCACGATATGGTCTGGAACACAGGACATAGACACCTTATTTTATGAAACAAGTGCATTTAAGTTATCGAGGAATTACCCTCGTTGTTTCCTCCCCCTCCCAAAGAGCCTTCAGCAGAGGTTTGGCGCTAGGCAGGATTCTTGTGCTACCCCTAACGTAATCTCTATCATCCTCTGGCCCCCAGTTCCTCGTAGAGCAGAAAGAGGCCTCTCAGATAACCCCCTAATGTCCGCAAGAGAGAGCCCGGAAAGTGAAATGAATTTTCTAGTGTGCCTAGCATATCTTGCGGAAGTGGAAGCATTTTTGACATCAAAAGTACCGAAGAGCACCACCCGTTGAGATCGGCAGCTGAATGCCTCTGTTCCATGAAACATAACAGCATTCACCGTGGATTTCTCTGATCTAAGACCGAACTCCCTTGCGAATAACTTCCAGGTAACCCTGCCCCTTATAATCGGCCAACACTCAGAACCATAAAGTCTGTCCTGTCGCAGTTTATGACTATAAAAGACAATGAACGTCGTCTCGCGGTTATGGAGACGAAGATGTTGCGTTGGACTAATGGTGTGATACGTTTCGATCACATCCGAAATAAGGATATCCGCGATCGTTATGGGGTTGCATCAATCGTGAAAAAATTGCGAGAGAGGCATTTTCGATGGTATGGTCACGCGATTAGTGCTAACGAGAATTCACTTGCCAAGATTGGTCTGAACATCGAAGTCGATGGTAAACGACCAAAAACAATGCCGGTCTATTTGGTCGGTGTTAAGTATGCAAGGTTTGCGCGGAACCCCAATTTTTCGGATGGCAAGTTTATATCCGAATCTTCACGAATCCCCATCTTCGTCGACTAGGTCTTATCAGCAGTGGACTTTGTTTTTGTTTATCGTGCTACAGAATTTTAGCTGATCTGTACGCTATCAGTGTAGGGCATGCCCCATCCCGGACGTTCAAATGTTGTGTCAAACGGAGGGCCGTATGACACTCCTTCCGCAGGTGGTTAAAATATAGAAAAGCTTATCACAGTCGTTGTAAAATTCGTCACGGAGTTTACATAATAACAGTCACAACCACATCAAAACAGCAGTGGCGCCAATACGGAGCCTTGGGGAGCATCTGCTGTCACAACATATTCCTTCGACCCGTCGTCGCCCGTCTCGTACCAAAGAAGTCTCTCCGAGAGGTAACTTTTGATTGGCTTCCAGTTGGCTGAGTTAAAGGCATTCCTGACATCTAGCGCAGCATTTATTAGCGGTCGATGCCTCCCGGGCCGCTCTGCGAAACCCGTACTGCCGCTCCGATAGACCACCCGCTAGCTCGACGAACGGAAGTAGCCTGTTGTATATCACCCTCTCCAACATTTTCCCCATAGTGCCTAAAGACAGATAGGGCGATATGCAGAGGGTGCGCCACCTGGTTTCTGGGGCTTCTGCAGCAGAACTAACCTCTGCCTTTTGCACTGAGCGGGAAACACTCCTTCCATCATGCACGATTCAAATGTGCTTATGAATCATGCGAGCCTGATTTTAAGAGTCAATTTCAGGGCTTTGTTTGGAATCCCGTCCAATCCCGGAGCATTATTGTCCCCCATTCGTGCACAGATCTCCCGTAATTCCTCCTCGGTTACCCCTGGGATTGAGAAGACGCCTTGTTGAACCATTGGATGAGGTTCACTTTCTTCCTGTTGTGGGAAAAGGATTGCGATTATTTTGAACATTAGTTGCGAGCACATTGTGGCGCGGCAGGATTCGCAGCATTCGAAATTTATTTCGAATGTTGCGAGCGAATAGATGGCGCGGATCTATCCACTTTGCGTGGCACACCAAGGGAGTGGAAGATCGCAGTAATTATGTTTTTCAGACCTGTCACTGAATTTAATTATTAAGTTGAAAATTGCTAAAGAATATGGAAGTCCTTTTTGAATTAAAAAAATAGAATTTGAGTTAAGTTTGCTGTATAGAATTCGCGTTGAGTTTGCTGTATAGAATTCGCATTGAGTTCGCTTAAATATTTTCATAAAATTATAAGTAATCATAATTACTTAATTGGATTACTTAATTGGTGACCCCGGAACTCGCACCAACAGCATCAACAACTAAGATCCCGAATTCCCAGAACCTGCAAAATTGAAAAACTCAAGCACATCATCATCCCCATCAACAAATCGCAGTCTGCGCAAGCACAATCGCCCAGCAGGCAGCCGCAACAACCGATTGGAGATAAGTAAGAGTTCCGCAGCCGCAGCCGCCATCGCTGCCGCAGCCACTTTCGCCGCCGCACTCAACTCCACCATCGCCGCAGAGGTCGAAGCCGCCGCCGTCACCGCCGTAGCCGCTACCGTCGCAGCCGACACCAATATCACCGCTGCAACCATCGCTATCGCAGCAGGAGCCGAAGGCTCCGCCACCATCGCCGCCTCCTCAGCAGGTGCCGCCGTTTTAGTTGTTATAAGTTAATTGTATTTCACTCTAAGTCAATATTAAAAGTGAATAATTGTCCACCATCGCCGACATTGGTGAAGTTCTATTAACGACAAAAATTCGTCCGAGCAACACGGCAGAAATAGAACTTCCAAGGACTGAGAAATCCTTCCAAAACATCAGTAGACCGTACGGCAAGCGATTTTCACGCGTTCGCATCTACAGTTGAGTGTGGAGTGCCGTGGTAAACATCACGAAAACGTGTCACATCTCCACATCCCGAGTCGGAGCAGAGGCAAGAAAGAAAAACGCGAGAAAACCTTCTCTACACAGTGTACTGCGCGACACACGTCGGACCCTCACCAGAAGTGGATTTTCACGCGACTTCCCGTACGCACGCCCTCCTGCACAACACCTTTCACGCACCGGACTAGTCATCATTGCCACAACGATCAACAACGGCAACAAACGGACGTCCCCAGCACCGCCAACGCCGCAGCTACAGCCGACAAACAACGAGGAGTTATTCTTAAGAGAAATTATTATTCATTTATATATAATATTTATTTATTTATTCAGTTAAAAAAAAAAATAGTAATAAAAAAATTGAAATCGCTGCAAGAAACGGCGTGCAGGTGTTTAGCATCGCGAGTCCTCCATTCTCATTGGTGGTGTTTTTGGTCTGCGCTGGATAGCGTCCGCTTCGTTTTTTCTCGTTTCGTGCGTGCATTTGTGGGTGCGGCCTGCCGTGTCGGTGTAAAGTTCACCGCGTTTCAGAATAAACTCACCGCGTTTGCATTTCAATCTCGTACTTTTCGTGAAACAAGATGTCTTTTGACAATAAAGACGCAGCAGGCCCATCGAACCCGCAAGTGACCGCCCTCGCCGTACGCGTCCCTCCGTTTTGGCGGCGGAACCCCGAACTGTGGTTCGTGCATTTGGAAACACAATTCCAAATGTCCGGCATCACATCGGACGCGACCCGTTTCAACTACGCGGTGGTCGGCCTGGACGAAGAGTCCATACTTCTGGTGTCCGACGTGGTGAAGTCGACATCGTACGTGCAGCTCAAGAGCGAGTTGATCAGGCGCCTGTCGGCAAGCGAGTCGGCAAAATTAGACCACTTGCTGGCAGGTTTAACCTTAGGTGATCGAACTCCCAGCCAATTGCTTCGTGAAATGAGGCAATTGGGTGGGAGTAAGATCGGCGAAGACCTGATCAAGTCGCTCTGGCTGCGTCGGCTCCCGGAGGGCACCCAGGCGATCCTCGCTTGCGTCTCCGGTTCCTTGGAGGAACTGGCAGCGACGGCCGACCAGGTTCAGGAGGTGTACGTACGCCCAACCTTGGCGGCCGTTCAACCACCGTCGGATGAGGTGGGTGAATTGAGGCGCGAGATTGCTGCATTAACAGCCAGTATGGCCGAGATGCGGGCGACGTTGGACGCTCAGCGTTCGGGCGCCAGATCGCGAGCACGCTCGCGGTCTGCCATCCGAAAAGGGCGATCAGGTAGCAGGTCGTCAAGACAGTCCACGGACCCAGGGATTTGCTGGTACCACCGCAGATTCGGGGATAAAGCGACAAGATGTACGCTACCGTGTAGATTCTCTCCTACCGCAAAAAACTAGGTCCGCGGGGGGTCTTGGCGGCGGCCACCCAGAACGCAGCACCACGTCGCCTAACTATTTTTGACCCCCTCAGCAGGCGCAACTACCTCGTCGACACGGGTGCGGAGGTTTCGGTTCTTCCCGTACCCCAGCATCATCAACTTTTTCCTCAACCGCTCAAACTTGCGGCAGCAAATTCCTCCCGCATCAATACTTACGGATATAGGCAAGTGGACGTGAGTCTTGGCTTGCGTAGGACGTTTTCGTGGCGTTTCATCCTGGCGGATGTCAGCTTCCCCATACTAGGCGCAGACTTCCTGTGTCACTATGGATTGCTGGTGGACTTGCAAAACAAGTCTCTTATAGATTCCACGACCAAACTTAATTCGTCGGGACATATGGTATCTCACCCAGGCAATAATCTTTCCGTTCTTTTAGAAGACATTACCGACTCTCGTGTTCGGGCACTTCTCCAAAAGTTCAGCCAGATTACTACCAACTGTAGTCTCTCCAAACCAGTGAAGCACAATGTGCAGCACCACATTATCACTACTGGTTCCCCGATCTTCTCGAAGGTGCGTCCTCTACCATCTCAGAAACTGGCAATTGCACGAAAAGAGTTTGAACAACTCGTTCAACAGGGTATCTGCAGGCCCTCAAACAGCTGTTGGTCTTCCCCACTGCATATGGTCCCTAAGCCAAACGGCGAATGGCACCCATGTGGGGATTACAGAAGGCTAAATGCACAGACTGTTCCTGACCGATATCCAATTCCACTCATCCACGACTTTGCGCATCACCTCGCGAATTGCCGCATCTTTTCGACCTTGGACTTAACCAAGGCTTATCACCAAATTCCAGTAGCTCCTGAAGACATTCCAAAGACGGCAATATGCACACCCTTTGGACTCTTCGAGTTCACCCGGATGACTTTCGGATTGTGCAACGCGGCGCAAACCTTTCAAAGGTTCATTCACTCAGTCCTGCGAAACCTCGATTTCTGTTTCGTATATTTGGATGATGTTTTGGTCGCTTCTTCCACTGAGTCTGAGCACTTAGCCCATCTCGAGTGCATTTTTCAACGTCTCCTTGAGGCCGGTTTAGTCCTAAACGTTGAGAAATGCAAATTCCTTCAACAACAGGTGAGATTCCTCGGCCATTTTATTTCCCCTGAAGGAATACAGCCCGACCCAGACAAGGTGCAAGCGATAACAAGCTACCGTCGTTTCCTGCCCAAGGCCGCCCATCTCCAGTCCATTTTGAACGCGTACTTGTCTGGCCCCAAAACTAAGGACACACGAGAGATCGTGTGGTCTGAAGAGGCTATCTGCGCGTTTGACAAATCCCGTCAACAACTGGCTGACGCTACACTCTTGGCATTCCCTCTTCAAGATGCACCCCTAGCCGTTTTTGTTGATGCCTCTGACATCGCAGTAGGTGCTGCCCTTCACCAAAAGGTGGACCAAGTTTGGCAGCCGTTGAGCTTCTTCTCGAAGCAGTTGAATCCCGCTCAACGGAACTACAGCACCTACGATCGCGAACTGCTCGCCGCATACCTGTCCATCAAATACTTCCGTTTCTCCCTAGAAGGCAGGCCGTTCACAGTGTTCACGGACCATAAGCCTCTCACGTTCGCTTTGAAACAGAAGCCTGACAAAGCGTCCCCTCGTCAGCTTCGACACCTGAGCTTCATAAGCCAGTTTACGTCGGACATCCAGCACGTGTCCGGGAAGGACAACATTGTTGCTGACGCTTTGTCTCGTGTCTCCGAAGTTAACATCCCCGCCTCACTCGATTTCTCGGCTATTGCCAAGGCGCAAGTGGATGACGCAGCACTTCAGAGCCTCAAGTCCAACCCCAAATACAAATTTCGGGAGTTGCCCATCTTCGGCTCAAACCTCTCGCTCTGCTGCGAAGACTCGGAAAAGGGACCTCGGCCATACATTCCGGCCACATTTCGCAAGGAAGTGTTCCACGCAGTTCATGACTTGGCGCACCCCGGCATCAGGACAACAAACCGGTTAGTCACCGGAAAATACTTCTGGCCCTCCATGAACAAGGATATTAATTCATGGGCCAGAGAGTGCATCGCATGCCAAAAATGTAAAGTCTCCAGGCATGTTAGGAAAGAAGTGGGCTCATTCCCCCGCACTACCAAGCGTTTCCACACCATACACCTCGACATTATAGGGCCTTTGCGAGACTCGCATGGTTATAAGTATTGCCTCACAATCATCGACAGGTTCACGCGGTGGCCTGAGGCAATACCTCTGAAAGACATCACGGCGCAATCATGTGCTGAAGCCCTCTGTCGAGAGTGGATACCTCGCTTTGGCGTCCCTGCAGTGGTCATCACTGACCAGGGAATGCAATTTGAGTCCACCCTTTTCTCCGAGTTAGGCAAACTCCTTGGTTTTAAACGCCAGCGGACTACGGCATACCACCCACAATCCAATGGGATGTTGGAACGTTGGCACCGGACGCTGAAAGCCGCCATTATGGCACGCGACGACCCGTCCTGGACGCAAGTCTTGCCTCTCGTCCTACTCGGCCTTCGTACAACCCGCCGAGAGGAATTTGCTGCCAGCCCCGCGGAGCTGGTTTACGGGGAGAACCCAAGACTCCCAAGCGATCCGGTCTTCGACAAGAGATCGGGTCTCACGGAGTCAGGGTTGGTGCGTCTGCTGAGGGACAATCTCCGACGCATCAAAGCGCCACCACCCACTCGACACTCGTCCATACCTGCCAGTTCGCCCAAGGAGCTGGACACTTGCACGCACGTGCTGATCAGGACGGATGCCGTCCGGAAGCCGCTGCAGCCTCCATATGAGGGCCCGTACCGCGTTCTCGAGCGGGGAGAACATTTCTTCCAGCTCGAGATCGGTGGTCACAAGAAGGCGGTCTCTTTGTCCAGGCTGAAACCCGCGTGCGCCCCGAAGCAACGTCGTGTCCGCTTTGCGGATTAACGGCGAACGAAGTTCGGGGATCAGTCGCTGAAACCCCTAGGTTTCATCTGGGGGCGGAGTGATGTGGCGCGGCAGGATTCGCAGCATTCGAAATTTATTTCGAATGTTGCGAGCGAATAGATGGCGCGGATCTATCCACTTTGCGTGGCACACCAAGGGAGTGGAAGATCGCAGTAATTATGTTTTTCAGACCTGTCACTGAATTTAATTATTAAGTTGAAAATTGCTAAAGAATATGGAAGTCCTTTTTGAATTAAAAAAATAGAATTTGAGTTAAGTTTGCTGTATAGAATTCGCGTTGAGTTTGCTGTATAGAATTCGCATTGAGTTCGCTTAAATATTTTAATAAAATTATAAGTAATCATAATTACTTAATTGGATTACTTAAACATCACTTGAGGTGATTTTTGTTAATAAATTTTGTTCATTACAACCTTGTAAACCCGGCCCCCGGGTTCGCATTTGACTCAAGTACACTGCTTGTAGCAATTCCGCTTACTTTTTCGTATAGTCTTCTTGAGGCTACTTCGAAAATCGCGGTATTTTTTCTCCAACTGCCGATGTTCTGGCTTCCTTCTGGTCCTTTGGCAAAGATTCGTTGTTTGCAGACACGATATTTACAACAGCGAGATTTTTGATGACTCACATTGTCGCCCAGGTATGCCAATTCCAGAACGGCTTTGACATTCCCGAAGAATATCGGCGTAGGACGTATCTTCTTTCTTGGAAACTCTCGCCGGTTTAGCTTTCTTCGGAGGAAAGGCCGCTTCTTGGAAATCAAGAGGTTCAAGTGTTCCACCCCTACTCCGTTTACACGCGTTTTCACCTACCTTATATTAAGGAAGCGTCACCTGCGTTTCTCGCGTTATTTTTCAATTTTTGGGAGTTTTTCTCCTTCACCAGTGAACTTCCAAGCTTTGAGCTCTTGCGAAAAACATCCGGTGTGGATCTCATTTCCGCTGCACTAAGACCTCTTGTAGCATTAGATACCAAAGTAACCAAACTTCCCGATACTGAGGCATTGCGGTCGCTGGATATCGACGGCCGGGAGCCCGTTTGCCCACTCCCAAAAACCACCGGTACTAGGTTTCCGAAGCCCTACACCATATTTTTTTTCGTATTCGCAAGGAGATCGATTCTTCACAGATTCACAGGGGTTAATGACAGCTCGAAAAAGAGTTCTCGTAGAATGCCGGGTGGTACGCTCGGCTGGAAGGCGGAAGTTTTTGCGCGGCCCTGAAGCCCGACATTTCCATGAATGGTATGGCTAAAGAAAAAGCCACTCAAATCACCCGATGGGTGACGGAAGCACGCAAAGCTACTATTCTCAGCAGACAATTGCTATCCAGTAGGCAACCTAACTACTGGCGGAACCACGAATTCGCCAGTTTGCCAACCACATGTTTCCGGGGAAGGAGGCTTTGCTTTGGGGAAAGCCCCGTAGCGACGGCCGAGGGGAGGCACACAAGCAACTGCGTGACCGCCGAAAAGAAGCCATTCGGATGATCAAAAGGAACTTTTTCAAATAGCTGTGCGACCATACTTACATAAACCTTCGGAGCAAGGCCTACAGGGTGGTAATGAAAAGGCTGCGGAGATCACCCCAGGTGACCTGTCCGCACCTCGTGAAACAGACCACTCTGTTACCTCACCACGAAAATAGGGGATGGCAAATTGTTGTTAAGTTAAATGAGGGCATAATACCCCCAGTAACTGTGGTAATGACAACAAGGCCCCAGGTTTGGATTGTATCCCCAATCGAGCTTTGAAACTGGCAGTGAAGCCAACACCTTCGAGGCATGCCTAAAAGAAGTAATATTTGCTGTCCATTAGAGAAAGCAAAAGTTGGTGTTGCTTCCTGGTAAGCCACCTGGAAACCCAGTGTCGTATCGTCCTATCTGCCTGCTGGATACCATGGAGTTGATGATGGAGAGAGTCATCTACAAGAGACTCCTACCCATCGTCGAAGCCAACAATGGATTGTCGGAATGCCGTGGAACAGAATTAAAGAGGCGTTGGCTGGCATAGGTGTCCACGACTATTTAGCGAATTTGGTGGAAAACTACTTCTCAGAGACGACGGATGAGGGCCCCAAAGAGTACATTGTCACAGTTGGGGTCCGCAGGAATTGGTATTTGGCCTCCTGTTGTGGAATATCATGTATAATAGGGTACTTATCCTTCCTGTCTCAGAGGGGACTACGATTGTTGGCTTTGCTGATAACCTAGCTGTGGTTGTTACATTAAAATACTCACAAGACGTGGAGGTCTACGCGAGGGAAACAGTAAGAGCGGCAAAGTCCAGGCTAGAGAAAGTCGGGCTGATCTTAGCGGACGCAAAAACGAAAGTGGTCTTAACAACGAACCGCAGGAAAAGTAACACTGTGAAAGTAGAAGTCGGTGGATATACGGTCGTATTAAAGCCGGCTATCAAATACCTGGGGGTGATAATTGACATCATTACTTTAGGCGACACCTAGAATATGCATGCCAAAAGACAGCCAATGCCACCGCGGCACTATCAAAAATGTTGCCGAATATTGGTGGACCGAAACACTGTCGTAGGTTGCTTCTAGCGTCCTGCTTTACTCGTCCCCTGTGTGGGCAGAGGCAGTTGCAAACTTTCAGAAACGGAAGCAGGAGAACTCGGTTTACAAGCTGATGGCTTTGAGGGTTTGCAATGGTTTTAGAATCACATAAGATGAGGCAGTATTGGTGGTGGCAGGCATGATCCCTTTCGACATTTTGGCTAAAGAAATGAGTGTGCTATACCATGCAAGACATACGAAGGGATACACAGAGCGCAGAGATGTGGCAAGGCCAGAGTCTTTTCTGGCAACGCAAATGGGATGAGTCTATGAAGGGTCGGTGGACGCACACTCATTCCCAACATCAGGGTGTGGCTTGAGCGGAAATATGGGGAGGTCAACTACCATATTACCCAGTTCCTCCCCGGACCTGGTGGTTGCTACAGGCAATATCGGCACCGTTTCGGGTTTGATGGTGCTATGAATTGTCCTAGAGGCGGTGGCATACCAAAGGATCCGGGAGATGTGATTTTTCACTGCCCAAGATTTGCAATGGAGGAACCTGAACCAAGTGTTGGGCAGGAGGGTGAGCCCGGAGAATTTAATTGCGGAGATGCTGAGGTCCGAGTAGAAGTGGCTTTTCACCTCCGTGTATGAAAAAAAAAATATATCATATATGATCAAGGAACACTCCGTCAGGATAAGCTCATACCTGGACAAAGGCTACTCTATCTTCAGTAAATATGGTCAAAGTAGTACCCAGTTAATCTAGGGCGAAGAGCACAGCAAAGTGGACTTCCCGCGAGTCAATTTCCTTGCAATAATCGGCCATACTCCAACGCTAAAGGTGATATCAACACTATCTCATAAATTTTGAATGAACAGAGCCAAGAATTCTTAGTAAATTTATTCAGATATAGAAAAAAAACCAAAGCCAAGGACACATTGACTTCAAGGGCTCATTAGTGTAATTTTCACTTTAGCCAAAGGAAAAGTCATTAGAGCTTGTGATTGATGGTCAATTTTCCCTGATGTAGCTCAAAAAGGAATATTGAGATTTCTTAAAACGAGGGAGAGTCCTTAGATTTTCCGGAACCTTAGGTCAGTAGCTAGTACACCCAGACGTGACTACCTCTTTCTGCAATGTCCACTTTAAAAAATTTCTCATTTTTCTTCAAACCGGTTAAATTTCTAGGCCTGGCTAAATCTTCAACCTCCCCCAACGGAATATCCTTCTTCACATATATAAATTCAATTTTGTGGACGCTAATTTTATCCCTTTTCGTCTGCTACATCAGCACAAACAATATTTTCCACACAGGTTCGGTTACAGGAAGACTCCTAGACGAGGCTCAGCTCGTGATTCCTCTTCTGAATCACATGTTCATAATAATCGAGACGATTCGGAAGCACAAGGACGATTTACAGATCTGGTCAATCATGGAATCAATCAATCTGAACATGAACAGATTTCTCACCAAACAATCCGACAATGGATTAATTACTTATTTCGCCCTCGTCAGTGTTGGGGTTTTGGGCTTTGGATTCGTATCTGAACTATTCATAATTGGGGCCAGCTACAAAGTGAATGTGACCTGGACCAAGAACTGGCTTGTACGATTCTCATCGAATCAAATGATTCGATTCAGTATTGTGCATTATCTGTTTTATGTTGTGTTCATTATGGATAGGATGAAAAAGATAAGGGCCGAATTACAGGATACTGCTGAACAGTCTAGGTATGTTAGAGGGCCGAAATCTGAGCGAGTCATACAGAGGAGAGTTCGTCAGGCTCAAAAAACTCATCAACTGATTCGCTCATTGAAATTCCGAATCGAGGAGCGTTTTGGGTGCATGATATTGGCCACAATGGCCAACTATTTCGTAGCTAGCACGGCGTGTTGGTACTATGTGGTGTCCAGAGTATACTACGGCTATTGGGTTGGAATAATTGGTGAGTGTGGAATCTCGAACTGTAATTCCGTGTCTAGCGGTGCATATTTGAAATGAAAGGACTTCCAATTATTACAGAATCAGCTCTGTGCACGGTTCCATTGTTAACGTCCTTAATTGGACTAGCGTGGTGTTGTGAAGACTGTTCCAATGCAGTAAGTGAAAATTTGTTGGGTTTCATTCAACCTGAAATGAACTTCGCAGTATATTACATTTTTTTTTATGATATCCTTAGTCCTCCAGAGTCGGTTCTGCTCTGCATGAAATAGAAACGGAAAATTCTAAAACAAATGCCGCGGTAAATTGAGCTTCATGAATACATTGTCGGAATATTCATTTGCCAGTTGGATCTGGACTTGATTTAAATCCTTTTTCCAACATCCTTATCTATTACAGATGCGAGTGTTTTCAACTCAATTGCAGGGCATAGAAATGACCGCCGGGGATTTTTTCTCTATAAATTTTTCCATGCTGAAATCGGTGAGTTCCATCCGAGTTGGATCCTGTTCAGACTTAGATGTTTTTTTCCCAACAGATGGTGTTTTCGACTACAACTTATATCGTCCTTTTCATATCAATGAATCAGGAAGAAGGACGTTATTAAGTTCCACAGGAGAGTGAGTTAAAAAAGTATTTGAATGGTATATTTCACAAAGGACAAAAATGTGCAAATTTTTTTTAATCCGATTTAAATAAAATTTTGCAAGTAACGATGTTTTCAAGGAATCGAAAGTGCTTTAAAATGCATGCCAGTTTTTATTTAGCAGACAAACATATCCACAGTTATATGCCGTATGGAGTCAGCTCAATCTATCTTAGTCACTTTTCTTCTATACGCAACGTACGTGACCACGCTTTCCTCCTCTCCTCTGCCTTTCGCAGTTTGTTTTGGATAGATGTGATCAAGAATCATCCCAATTCTCTTGATGTGCTACCATTTTCGGTACCATATTTTCTGGTACCAGCATCTCTCCTTGAGTTTCCTCTAGATTCCTCCTTTCTTCCACAAATCTCGGAAAGTGGAAGAATACATGCTCAGGGTCCTCTGATACACCATTGCAATTTGGACAGTCGGGTGAGGTTTACAATTTAAACCTGGTATTGGCGATATCCTCCGTGCCCCGTGAGGAACTGGGTGAGATTGTAATTAATCTCACGGTTTCGCTCTCCAACCACTCCTTGATGGCAAGGATGAGCCTGTGAATCCACCGACAATTTTCCGATCATCCCCACCGCTTGGGTCTCTCCCTCTCCCTCATTCGTTTGCTATCTCATTTGACAAGTTGTCAATTGACATCATTGCAGAGATGACGAATGCTGCATCATCTGAGACAGTCCTACAGGCAAAGCATACCCTGAAGACTGTCCTGTTGTAGACTGTACCGAGTTTGTTATCGTTAACTGACATCCGCAACGCTTTGTTCCAAACTGGGGTCGCATAGAGCATGATTGAGGTCACCACTCTGGCTATGAGAAACCTAGAGGTATACCGGGGCCCTCCCACGTTTAGCATCATCGCCACAATGCACGTATTGCCTATAACTGAACTGTCCAACTATTTGATGGTCGGCTTGGAAGTGATGATATGACTTTCGTTTCTAATACAGGCGCAATTTCTCTCCCGGCGCTTAGTGATGAGGACCACTGCAGTTTTTTCCTCCGCTAGTCAACTTTTAAGAGCACTAATTGCCTCCCTTGAGTATAACTCAGCATCGTCCAGACGCTTTGCGGCAACAACCAGCGCTATGTCGTCTGCGTAACCCATCACCCTGGCTTCTCCCAGAAGGCGAAGATTAAGTACACCGTTGTTCACGAAGTTCCACAATAGTGGGCCCAATACGAAGCCCTGCGGGACACCCGTGGAATAACGTACTCCTGGGGTCATCATTGGTATCATACCAAAGCCTCCTTTCAGCTAAGTAACTCTTGACGATAGCAGCGAGATAGGCGGGAATACCAACGTTTGCTAGGGATTTGCGTATTAGATTCCAATTGGCCGAATTGAATGCATTTTTCACGTCCAAGGTTACTACCACTCAATATTTGCTGGTATTGCTCTTTTCGTGAATTTCATTTTCGGTCAAGCCAGAAACCAATTGGATGGCATCAATGGTTGATCTGGCTTTACGGAACCCATACTGCCGATCTGAAAAGGCCCCTCTCAATAAGAGTGAGTAAACTATTGCAGATTATCCGCTCTAACATTTTCCCCAGAGTTTCCAAAAAAAATATGGGTCTATATGAGAATGGTTCGCCCGGAGGTTTGCCAGACTTAGGCTTTAACTTCTGCCATGCCGCTGGAAATATCCCCTCGGACATGCACGCTTCGAACAACTCAGCGAACATGTCCGGTCTGGATTTCACGGCAAGCTTTATTATCTCCTATTCTACCGCAGACCTCCAGCAGCTCGTCTGTGGTGACTGGCGAAATGGCCATCACATTCAGAGCTGATTGGAATGTGTTGGTACCCCCTTGATGAGGAAATAACGCCTGGATGATTTTCAGCAAGAAGGAAGGACACGTGATCTGCGGAGATGAACGGCCTCTGAATCACTCAATCACGATTTTGTAAGCACTGCCCCACGGGTTTACGCCCGCTTCTGACAGAGTTTCGTAAAGCATTTCCTCTTGCTTCGCTGGATGGCGAACCTGAGGGTTTCGCGGGCTACCTTATAGGCGCACTCTCTTCGCCCCTAATCGGCCCTACCAACCGCCGTCTGAGCCGCTCTTCTGGTTCGGTGGCAGGCTGATCGAAGGCTGGCCATTCCACCAGTAGTTTGCTCTTCTACTAGGGAATGTGCACTTCCTAGGCATGGACGCGTCACATGCTTTGTCAACGCCTATCAAGAGAAAAGTCCATCTGCACAGCCCATAAGCTGCATGAGCTCGTTTCAACTTTACCTCGAGATATTTGTTCCAAAGAAGATTTTACCTTCCTACCTTTCAGCAAGAAAGAAGTCAAGCTGATCTGCCTGAAGTTCTTTGGATTAGAATAGTCACCTCCCAGGCTTCGGTATGAAGAGTACCTTAACCTTCTGCCAAGAGGTAAGCACATAGCCCAAAGCAAGACACGCTGGAAAAATGTTTCTTAGCAATCGCTCTTAGTGCTCCATACCTTCCTTTAGCATTGCTGGGTGGATGCTGTCCATGCCAGGTACTTTGCCTCTTAAAGGCTCTACTACGGTTTTCATGTATCGCTTCTTAAGGGACCAAAAAACGTCGTTCCAGCAGCCCCAGGTTTTTTCAGAAGGATTTTCGCCTGCGGCAAGTGTTTACCCGACTGCGTGGGTCCTTGCAATTTCACTTTTCAGAGTCAAGTCGACAGAGATGGTCGTATGCCAAAAGCTCGTTCTCGCCAGACCATTGTAGATCCAGATCCTTGGCGAGCCAGTCTGTCCCTCCTCATTTCCAGCGATGTGTGCCCTGACACCCACATTAGGCTCAATTGGCCAAGTTTTAGTTGCACCTGATAACAACTCCACACCAGCTAGCGTGATATGTCGTTTTTCTTTAATGCTGATCCGACTGTGGAAACAGAATAGTGAACAAAACTAGTCCAATCTTTCTAGCGTTTACCGTGAGTCCATTGCGGAGGCACCAACTGTGGATTCCATGCAGTGTTGTAATCAGGCACTCACTTACTGTGTCCGCAAACTTCTTCTTTTTCTTCAGCCTTTGTCACGATCACAAGCGGGGTGGCTGGTTGTGATCGGTTTCACAAACTCGTCGGTAATTATTACGGCTAGATCGTCCGCAAATGCTTGCACGAGGACTTTTTGGCCTCCAGGAGTCATAGTAGGGTATCCATTACCAAGAGCCATAACAGAGGAGAGAGAACCCCTTCCTGTGAGCAATCCCTAAGACATCTTGCCTCCATAAATTTCTGGCCGACCAATATGTGGATGTTTCTCCACGCTAGCTTTTGAAAGATCCAACTGATTAACACCGTCTTGCCGCATCACAAATTGTTACGAATGAGGCATAATTGAACGCACCTTCGATGTCCATGATTGCGCCTAAGGCGTATTCTTTTTCGGACATTGCCTTTTCATTTTTTCCCGTGAGTTTATGGAGTGCTCTCTCCGTGGATTTCCCTTTCTAGTAGACGTGTCGCCAATGGTGAAGTGGCGCAGGAATGCGTGTATCCCTTATGAACCGGAGCCCCGAAAGTAGGTTTTGGATGACGCCTGCGAAGTGCACTTCAAGCAAATGGTTTGCCGTTTCTTCATCGTTTCCTGTGTACCTCCCAGCTTATGGCTACTTTCTTTAATAAGGATCTGCTTTGAGATTGCCTCAAGAGAGTTAGTCTCGTCGCAAAAGGGTCTCCATGATGATCGTTCAGCCGATCTAATGCACTTCTTTACAGCCTTCAGTGCCTCTTTATAGTGATTCCAGCCAACGGGTGAATCAGACTTCAGAGCACGCTTGAGAAGTATCCTTGTCGTTCTCCTCTGTTTTGCCAAATCCGAGTTCTACCATGGTGTATTACCCTTCCTTGGCACCTAGAGTGGATAGTTTTCTTCGAAAGTTTCTCCCATGCTAGTTGTGTGCATCTGGGTTGTCTTCTCAAGTCTAGCAATGGATATGGTGCATCACCCAGAGATCGTGACTCGGTCGCTCAGTTCTATTTTATATGTCGCCCAATCTGTCTTCCGCTAAATCCGAAATGGAGTGAAGGTGGATCTACTCCATTCACTCCATTTCAGATTCCGCGAAAATACGAAATCAATGCGTCCCCTTGAATGGTTTTAGGAGCCGAAATTTGTAACGTGACGATCCCTAGCCCATAGTAGAGCCGGCAGTCCGTTTACTCCCAAACGTTCTTACTTACTTACGTTCAACACCAACTTGTTCCAGAATCTCAGGACCATCAAGCTTTTCTTCTGCAAGCCAGAGGGAGCATTTTTTGAACGACGGCAGCTCAGAGATCCTTTTGAGGGTCAGTCGTGCACCCTCCCACACACCGTTGAGGGAGGAACATTATTGCCTGAGCCACGCGTTCGTGTTCTCGCAAAGTTTAGCCGGTGTGCCTGGAGGCGGTTTGCACGAAGAATTTTTGCTGTCCGTGGACTGGTGCTTATCCATGGTCAAGACTTTAGCCTAAGCAGGTAGCGCCAATTGGAGTCTGGGGTCAGGCGTGCTGACAGAAGGGACCTGCTTCGGCTCGGCCGTTAAGGACTAGGTCCCAAAGAGATTGGTTCCCACTTGAGTACGTGGAGAATCTGAGTCTAGACTCTCCATCGATGAGCCTAGGGTTGCCCCTTCACTTGGGGTTGAATCGTCTCGATCGAAATTTCATTTTAACTTTTTAATAGGCTTTTTTTGTTTAATAATAATAATAATCGTTGGCGCAACATGCCATGTTGGATCAGGGCCTTGAAGTGTATTAGAGCACTTCATTCAAGACCGTAACGGTACACTAGGAGGCAATGTGGTCAGCATTGCGCTCTTGTTTGCTTTCTCATAATTGGCTGCCGTGGCCCCAGTTTTATCGGGGAAAGTAAGTCGATCTTGGCAGAGCTCCTCTTTGCCAAGATAAAGCTAGTTGAAACTGGGAATCGCCTGGTACCTAGAATTCACCATTTACGGCCACATCTTAACCCCTGTGACCATTCAGCTATCGGTACGGTAGTCAAACCTTGGCTTGGGATTTTGATTCCTGCTTGGCTTCAGGTGTCACCTCTCGTTTCCTAGAGAATCTTCCTTACTGAGCTCCCTCACCACGACAATGTAGGTAATCGTGGAGGGAAAAGCCACAAATCACTGATGAGGCTAATACACTCCAATTGGGGGACGTCATTGCAAAAACCTTCATTGTTAAATCTTGGCTTCACTCCAGGCTCCAGCATTTTTTTCCACATGCCTTTCCGGAGGATATTAAATTTGTCCCTCTGATATTTTTTCATTCTTGGAGAAACTGAGGCAAGAGCTTGCACATACGTCCTCTTCCTTCCCGCCTTCGTGTTCGTATGCCTATGGGAGGTACCAGCTTTATTGCGATCTCTCTCGCTGATCTGTTCACCTCCCGGCGGAATACAATAAAACGTAGTCCACCACAGATGTGTTGATCTTAATATTCTTGCGCCTTACCGCTGACAGAAGAGTCTGGTGCGTCCAGTGTAAGCCTCATCTGGGTTACCTTTCGAAGATTCCACTTCCTTGCAGTCGATTTTTCTGGGCATGCTTCATCTCCCTTCGTAGTGCTTTCTTCTGCCGTCGGCTTGGCGCTTCCCAGCTTCACGGTACCCGGGCCTTGGCTTGGATGCATTTCCACAAACCGACACTTAATCAGTAGCGTCCCCGTCACCAACTTCCCTTTCTTTCCTCCGCTCCTCCCTGTAGGGGTGAAGGAGAAGGTTCTAATAGGCAAAATTCAGCCTGTAGTCCTCCTGCCGAGTCTTCCTCTTCCGTTTGCGGGTAGATGTGAGCTGTAGTACCGCAGGCGGGCCGGCTGTAGTCAAATTTCCAGCTTCTCCCAAGTTAAGAGTTTCTGGTTAGCTTGGCCATAGGCACTAAATGTAGGGGCCATGAATGTAATGAGGCCTCCAATGTTACCGTATGTGACTTCTTACTACTTGGAGAGTTAAAATCCCTAGTTTCCATTCATCTAGTAATAAACTACTGGAGGCTCCCCACCACGACAAGGTGGTCTCCAGGTGGTAATCGCTCCATTTATATAGAACCGCAAACACGACATGAGCGTGAATTACATTGAAGCGAAATCCGCCGTATGTTCGGACCTAAACTTGGCCGAACTGAATTTTTTGCTGAGGATGCAGGGTCCTGAGTCCGTATCCACTTGATGATGGACCGGACCACTTGGGAAGCAACTTACTTTCTCTCTTGTGGTCCGGACCCCTCGTTTTGAGGTAAACATCCAACTTTTCAAAAAAGGGTTGACTGACGGTTTCATTCAAGGCAGAGGCAACTCATCGGACGCTGACTCACCTCTACCCCCGGACCAGCGTGACCGAGTATCATTTTTATTTGGAGAGTGAAGGACAGTGATGGTCTTCGACTTATATCAAATAAGGTCAAATTGCAGCATCATCTGTGGGCTTTGATTCTTTGAATCCTCCACCGACAAAAAGGCTAAGAGATCTGATAGTGTATTCAGAATCAAGCGGTCTTTAACTTTTAATAGATCGTGTTGGCCCGGGCTCTTATGGTGGTGAGACCAAGAAGAAGGGAAGTTATTGACCTAACAAACGGATTGCGTAAAGTTCCATGAACTCGTTGGCAATAAAACGGTCAACATGAATGTCTCCAAATGAACCTATTGCATTTTCAGGAGCCTTTCGGGTGTAGCAATCTGACTGGCCCTTCTGAATAGCGCGGGATCCTACCCTCCTGAATATATGTTTCCTCAATGATTCAAGGGTTGCTCGTGTTTAGAATGTTAAGTATTAAAATGCACGCATGTTCGAGGTGTAGGCAAAGCTGTAGGTCGCTAAAAGCCGTAAAATCCCCAAGGACCCAATTCCATGCGACCCATTCTACACGTGCTGAAAATTGTGTGAAACATATTTTTTTGTTTCAAGTATCCTCCCATTCATTGGAAGCACAGTTATCTGTAAATTTCCTATATATACCATGCATTCAAATTGGTATGACCTAAAAGAATTCCGGTAACGAATAAGGCAAATTTAGACCAGTTGGGGTCGACACGCACACTTTATCACATAATAATTTGTAATAACCCAACAATTGCGTTTTTCACATTAATATTTAGAGCCTTTAACACGAGCACAAAATCAAGAGCTATATAATACCTTTTCCTGGGGACAGCTCACGTAATCAGATCAAAATGTCCAAGTCCTACACAAGTGTCCTTTTCAATCCGCTGTTCTTCTGGTTTCGACTTCTCGGAGCTTATCCGCCTGACAACAACTTTCGAGTACCTTATCAGATCTGTACCTTCGTTGCTTATCTTTTCATCAATATAATTAATCCTTTAACGATAATTATAGCAGCTTTTAAGGCTGAAGGTGCGAAGGAAGTCATCATGCTCCTCCCGACTTTGAGCGGAATGATTACGTGCAACTTGAAGTTCATCAACACATTTCGGAACGTGGAAAATTTGGCCGTTTTACAGAAAAGGATACTAGAATTAGAAAGTCAGGTGGATGATTACCAGGAGGAAGTCTATTTGATCCGGAAAATCCGCACAGTTTCGCGAATTATTAAGTTTTTCGTGGCGAACGCATCCTTCAATATAGTTATCGGTACCATTACGGTGATAATATCGAACGATCGCGGTATGTTCGTTTCGGCGTGGTTTCCTTTTGAGTGGAAGGACTCTGATACTACGTATTACTTGGTAGTTATGGGCCAAGCGTTGACTACTCTTCTGATAGTTTGGCAGGACTGCTTGAACGAGTCTTATCCGATGATCTTCTGCTGCGCCATTGTAGAGCATTTACATCTCCTTAACATGAGGTTTGCAAGGATTGGTCATGATTCTGGGAAAACTAAGGAAGAAAACCATCGAGATTTGATTAGCTTCATCCAGTATTACGAATCCATTGTAGAGTAAGTATACACAAGTCACAATAGTATACCACTAAAGTCAGTCCTTTCAGGATCTTCACGAAACTTCAGGACATCATCGGGATCGTCTACTTCATTGAAATTTTAACCATTGAAATCCTGCTGTGTACCAATGCAATTTATCTTACCTCAACAACTAACAATTTTGTAGAGCAGTTGCACGTAATCTGCTTCCTCATCGCCATTGTGTGCATCCTGGGAGTTTCGTGCTATTTCGGAAGTGAATTGGAAAGTGAAAGCCAGTTCCTAATCACCGCCATCTACTCTTGTAATTGGGTAGACCAAAGTGCAGAATTCAAGAAGGATCTGATAACGGCTATGATAATTTCACAAAAGCAAATAAGGCTCTTCGCTGGTAGAATGGTGCAAATGTCACTGCCTACTTTCTTAACGGTACGTAACACTACTT
Organism: Hermetia illucens; assembly: GCF_905115235.1. NCBI lineage: Eukaryota > Metazoa > Arthropoda > Insecta > Diptera > Stratiomyidae > Hermetia > Hermetia illucens. Next base: position 172,036,246 of record NC_051851.1, read on the forward strand.
TTGACCTATCAATCACCCACTCTGACCGTATTTTAGCCCTTTGCCATTTGAAATCCCCTACTTGATTGGAGCTTCAATTACTAATAACAATCTTTCATTTTTCAGGTCCTTAAATCCACTTACTCCTTGGTGGCTTTACTGAACAACATAAAGACATAGAAAGTTCCAGGACAACCGCTTTCATCACTTTCACGCGTCATGTTGTGCCAGTCCATTAGAATTCAATTAGTGCTGAGTCAGCGAAAATGTCTGTCCACGTCCTCCAAAAGTGTATAGTTCACCATATTCACATTAGTCTTAGAAAATGGACACTTACGCGGATTTCTCGGGATTTTTCCAACTCTTCTATTACTGCTCTATGACGTACTTACCGAAGGATATTCAGAAATCGCGAAAAGTGGAGCACTTCATATTGGCAGTTACACATTTGGCAATCATCATCTCAATCTTCACATTCATCTACTTCTATCCAGACCTAGTGTACTTTAACATATCCTTAACAGTGCAGTCCCTAGACGTGGCTCAAATTTGTGGACCGATTATCGGTCACTTGGTGATTATTTGCGAAGCTGCTTTCCAGGAAAAATCGGATCAGAAAATTTTCAACACGATTCGCATCATCGATGAGAGTTCAAACCGTTTCTTTGTGGAACCAAGCAATTGGCGTTTGATTCGAAGGAATTTCCTGCGGTTCATAATTCTTGCCTCAATTTCACCCCTTCCAGTTTTCATGATAGCTGCATCAACTATACGTATAATGCCTCAGTGGGCCATTGGGTGGTTGGTACGCTACTGGTCCTTGCAAGTGGGGTTGTTTTCGATATCACAATATGTCCTGTATATACAATTCCTGACGGAGCGAATGGATAGCATTCGACAGGAATTGGACAACCTCGGGAACATTGCAAAGTTGGAAGTGAAATGGAACTCGAATCGCATCTACGATCAACTGAGGCTCATGAAAAAGGTTCACTCATTTGGGTGGTATATGGCATCGACAGTCGCAAGGAGATTCAGATATTCAATTTTGGCAATGATGGCCAACACTTTCATTGCATTCACAACGCAAGGATATTGGCTCTTTTCGAGGATATATTACAGGACAAGCTTCTATATGTGGGGTAAGTAAAGTACCGTATACTATGATCATTTGAATTTTGGAAATTTAGGAGAACGAGCATTTCTTTAATCTTACTCCTCCCTGGTCACATTGTGGTGGACGTCCCATCCTCACATCAAGTCTAGTTGGCCCCGACTTCAAGCGGGCTATGGTTGTCAATATTCCTTTAATGGGGTCTAATGCGCCAACCACGTTTACTTTGCCACCCCTATTGGTTTGCTAAAATATTTGTCAGCCCCCCCCCCCCTCCCAATCTACCTAAGAAGCTGGCCTATTCCTTCACGGTTTACAGTTTTGCGTCCCCTAGTTCTAGGACGACACACTGAATTTCTCTACTAAGATAACGGATTTCATTGTACAGCATAGACAACAATAGATTTGTCCTCTTTTTTAAAGTGTCGTCTATGCACTGCCATTTCCACTACAATCACTCCCTAACTCCTGTCCTCTTCCCCACGGAACCACCACAAAGTATTTCGTCCCGGGTTGGACTCGGCTCTAGTCTCTTCCTTCGCCTACCGTTTGCATTCGCAATCGCGCCTTTCTCGCTTCCTCTGCCATTCTCAACCTACATTGAATCCGCCTTGTCGTGTCATTGACTGCATTCCAGCTCTCCTGGCAAAAATTTTCCCAAATTACATTTTCCGGTGCTACTGTTCCTCCTAACCTCTTCTCTAGGCTCCTCCTTTCCTCAGCGATTCTAGGACAATGGAAGAAAATTTTAACCTAAACAGGTATTTATGGTAACCAGCATGTCCCGTGAGAAAGTGAGTGAGACAATAATTTAACCAACCAAGCGTTCTTTGCGTTGTTGATGCTGGGAATCAATCTGTGGGTCCATCGACCCTTTTTCGCCCATTCCCACCCTTTCAGCCACCTGCTTAACCGTTCCTCTCTTTCGGTGTTTTTCACGCGCCGATCAGAGGAAGAATCGAGTCCACCAAACCATAGATACGTGCCATCTCGTTGGCCAAAACGTCGATCGACATCATCAGGGCTCACTCACTTACTCACAGGGGACACTCTTAAGGCGGTCTTTCTGTAAACCGCGCTCATCTTTTAGGCAACCCAAGTTGACCAGATGAGCACTGCATAGAGCAATATAGAGCTCAGCACTCTAGCCATAAGCAGTTTACGAGTGAATCGAGGGCCCCCAACATTTGGCAACATCCTGGCCAGGGTCATGCTAACATTGGACACCTTGGTGCAAACATTTGCAGCCTCGCATCTATCATCACTCCAAGGTATTCAATTGCTGGTTTTGAAGAGATGATATACTTTCCCATTCTGACACAGGCAGTGGTTTCCCTACGCTGCTTCGTGATAAGCACCGCCTTTGTTTTATTTTCCGCGAGTGTAGCAGTAATTACTGAGGATGAATACAATTCCACATCCCCGAGATGTCTTACAAAAACAATCACCGCTATATCATCGGCGTAACCCACTATTGTGGCCTCGCTGGCAAATAGTTGTCGCATTTAAGTAACTGGGTAAACCAATCCTTACCAATGACCTCCTTATAAGGTTGAAACTGGCAGAGTTGAATGCATTTTGCAACTCAAGTGTAATCACAGCACAATACTTGCTAGTGCTACCCCTGCCGTCCATCACATTTTCAGCTAAGCCAGTGACCAGTTTGATAACGTCAACCATTCATCTGGCCGTGTAGAAGCCGAATTGTCGATCTAATAAGCCTTCCAGACTCTATACCCGCAGTAGTCGATTTTAAATTATTCGCTCCAGCATTTTTCCCATAGTGTGTAGACATATATGTCTATTGGAAGATGGTTCACTAGAAGGCTTACCCGGTTTAGTCAGCAACATTAACTTTTGTCCTTTCCATATCTCCTGGATGATCCCATCTGCAAAGCATGCTTCAACGAACTTTATGAATTTGTCTGACGTCGACTTAACGGCTTTGTTTGGTATGCCGACGAGGCCGGGCGCTTTGTAGTCTCCCTCCTCGTTACTGGGAGTATTACAGCCACATCTAAGGATGTCTGTAGACTGTAACCACTTGTACTCTCCTGACGGAACAAACCCTGAACGACTTTCAGTAGGAGATTGGGACCTGTAATTAGCGGAGCTGGTTGACCTCAAAATCTCCTCATTGCAACCCTGTAGGCGCTTCCTCCTGGGTCCATATCTGGCTCTACAAAGAGTTGCTTGAAACAATCCCTTTTTCTTCGCTGTATGGCCAGCTTCAGGTTTCTTCGGGCTTGCTTAAAAGTCGCTGCTTCACCATTGCCCTCTGAGCCGCTCGACTGACCCGATGGCAGGTAGACCGAAGTTCAGACAATTAACTAATCCACCAGCAGTTAGACCTTCTACTGATACGCTTCGTGATATGAAGGGCTGTTTCCGAGGGTGTACCTGGTATAGTGCCTTGGTCCAACCATATTTCTATGGATGTTTGTTCGTGAGTTGCTGTGGCAGATCAACCTGACGTCCTCTTCATTCTTGGACAAGCAGATTCCCAATTGCTTGATTTGCCATTAAGGTCAAAGATTATTGCCTGATGATCACTGTGGATGTACTGTTCACTGACGTTCCAGGACATATCGCGAGCTAATCAACCGGCGATGACTTTTGGTTTCCGTCCTTTTGCATTCAAGATCAATCAAGCATGTCCTAAAATTCACGATAACCTCCAAATTGTGCTTTGAGACCTAATAGGACGATTACACCCGGGACTGATCTGAAGTGGCTCCGTCCATGAAGCCTCACAGTGATTATCCGGTCCTATGGGAACGCCGAATAGCACGCTGAGCGCATATATCTCAGGAGAATTCCTGGAAGATAAGTTCTCGCCCTCGTTGTTTGTGGTTGGTCCCATTGTGATAGTTTCATGGTGGTTGTGCCCATATCGCAGTCGGTGCACAAATCTGCAGCCGCAGCGCAACTCAGGCGCCATGCCCTAAGTTGTGATGGATGTGTTAGGTAGACCTCCAATCCACTGATATGAGTGCTGACCCTGCAGTCAGTATAAACCAGTACCACTATGCCAGTCAGAATCGGGCTCTGATTGTGGTCTTCAAATCAATCCATTTCCAGGGTTGTACCCCCTTTTTGTAAATAATACCATCGTGGTTCTATTTGGATTGACTGAAAGTCCATGCCTGGAACACCAACTGTCAATCAAATCAACGGCACGCTGTGCATTTCTACACACGATTCCGAGATCTCGTCCAACAGCTAGAACAGCCACGTCATCCGCATAAGCTTGAACATCTATTGGCAGATTTTGCAGTTCGCATAGTAGTGAGTTGATCAGCATACTCCACAGAAGTGGCGATATCACACCTCCTTGGAGGCAGCCTTTCGTAGCTTTCATTGTTAGGTAGCGATCAACACCCAATTCAGCACTCATCAGTCTCCGTATTAGCATAGCGAAGATCCACTTTATTACAGTTTCGTCAATACCATGCTCTCTGACGGCATCACAGAGCTTTTGGAAGGGCGCAAAATCAAAAGCTGCTTCAATGTCCACAAACACCCCCATCGCGTACTTGCCTTTCAGAATTGCGTTCTCTATTTTGAAACCAAAGAATGAAGAGCAGACTCACAGGAATCTCCACGTTGATCAGCATGTTGGTTTTCATTTAATGGGTACGACGTTAGCGCCTACTCGCGGATTTGACGCTCAACCAGTCTCTCCAGACATTTCAGCGAAAATGATTTTAGGCTGATTTGTCTGAAGTTGATTTAAATAGTGAAATTTCCCAGGCTTTGGTATGAAAACTACCTTCACCTTCTGCCAAGAGGAAGGGCACGTAGCCCAGAGCAAGACATCCTCGAAAAATATTTCTTAGAAGCTGCTCTAAGGGCCCGATACCCTCCTTTAGCATCCCCGGGTAGATGTCATCCATACCAGGTGGTTTAAAGTGTTCAAATGATAGTATGGCAGCCTTTTCATTGGTGCCAACCGTTCTCGCAGTGTCCCAATTCCCCTTACAACACCTTGATGTTGAAGAGCTTGCAGAAACCGCCAATTCTCTTCTTCCCACTTCTGAGACCTGTTCTGACGGATGGTGTACTTTCAAGAGAATCTAGAAGTCTGGGATACTCAATTCTGGAGTTCGTGAAAGTATCATCCGGTTTTCTAAGAGAGTCCAACTTCGCCGAATCATCCTTATTAAGAACTCTGCACAGTCTGGAAGTCTCCCTTTCACCTTCCAGTTTCTCATAGATATGCGTTAAGATCGGTAGAAACAACTCTGCAGGGAATAACGCACCCCAGAACCTCTATCATGGCAAATTTTCTCTTCTATATGTTGATTTCATTGTAGCCGGTTTGATACAGTATGTAATTTTGCCTAAGAGCAACAAAAGCACTGAACTACCTGAGGTACATTCTAGAGCCCAACCGGCACACCACGAACTGATCCTTGATACCTCGGATTTACTAAAAGACAGGCTGTTTACATTTTTCAGCTATAGCATTAAGCATATTATAGTCTCCGAACATCGGGAGCCTTGGACCCAAAATATGCAGTTCCGCTGGACAACTTTAAACCCCATTAGCAATCGCCTCTAAGCTTTAATCTGCCTGCAAATCTCCCGAAAGTCTCTCCACCGAAATGAAGTTAAGTTCTACTGGTTGTCCTTATTCTATTTCTAGAAGAAAAATTCGTAACGCTACGCTAGCCACCGAGGATCCCGCGCTGTTTTGACCAGGATAGAAGATCGGAGGCAACCATCTACCATCTCTGAGCTAGTGTCAAACGTTTTGGTGGAGGAGGTCACACCTTCTGCTTGGTCTCCCCATATCATCGCTGGGTTTCCCTGAGTGCCTCAAAGGCACATAGAATTTTGGAATTAGACTGGCATCAACCAACTTTGCCTGTTGCTATCCACAGGGCTTATGGAGGGCCTGTTCCACGGGAATGTAGAAAGTGACGTCCTATCGCAGATGGACTTCCAGCAGCTCGGATATATTGTCAGTCGGGGGTGCCGCACGATAAACCTCGCCTAGTCCATTCCAAAAGAATAAAGCAAATTATTCGTCGGGAGTGTCCATAATTCCGGCCTACCGGGCAGGAGTGCAAAGCGACATACCGTTCTTTGGGTCGTATTAAGCTTAGTCCCATTGTACTTCCTGCTCAGCGTAGGCTGAATGGTGTTGAACCCCAGCTATGTACATCCAAAGAACTATCCTCGGCCGGAGGCTTTCTTTACTATCTTCAAGTCCCTTTGAAGGCATAAAAGGCTATATAGGCTCTTTAGTCCTCAATCCAATGGTATTTTATTGGACACGGCGCGCATCTCCAACAGTACAGTAGATGTCAGAAATAGAAATAAAGCTCCAACAATGGCTTTTTGCTATATTTGGTCGACCACGGGACTCCCCCTCGTTCTCTCTCAATTTCCCTTCCTCATCTAAGTTTACGAGAGTTTGGCTTTCAGCGTCCACCGACTTATTATTTTCCAGCGTGTCACGGCATTGATGGATCACAATTGCACCCTGGTTGGAGCAACAGAAGCACGATGAATAGACATGTGTTTTGTTTATGGTGTGTGAAGAGTTTATAGAACGTTTGCAATGTCCTTTTCCACTTTCTATATTTTCAAAATATGTCAATACTATCATCTTCTAACACGATTTTTCAGAATCTGCCATAAGTTCCTTTCCATACGTTAGTATGATAGTAGTCCTTGTGGAAACGTATACAGGGTTTGTAAGACAGGTAATATTGCGATTCCCCACTATCGTAGTTATCTTTGAATACCTCTTTTCACTTCATGTCCAGACTGATCAACTACAAGTGTCATTACATAGAGTTTCCATCCTAAAACCAGATCGTCTAACAACTCAGTGGATACAACGCTTTTCATCACAAATCCAACTGGCTCATACCCACTGGGTTGCTGCAAATTTTTTCCAAATGGATTATGAACTTTTTCGCAAGGTGAGTATATTTCCACTGATTTCGACTATTCTTTCAGCAAAAGCTTACTTTGTATCTTTTTAGTTAATCTACACCGTCACGATATATCTGGTGGTTTTCATAAGGGGCAGTTGAGGTCGAAATTACGCCGAAAAAGAGTTGAAAGAACATTTTTACTTTTATATGCATCACATTCCATGGATATTTCATTAAATAAAGGAGGGAACGAACGTTTATATGTTAAGGTAGCCATCACAATATATCACTGTATGTATATTATATAGAAAAATAATGGAAAAGTTAACAAATACAGTTTTATGCATTAAAAATGAAACCCACTATTTTTATCAATTTTCAACGCCATCTTTGGACGGCGTGGAAAGTTTACGAAGGGGGGCCCCTTCAAACCTGATGAAAAGTCGTAGCGGTTACTACCCCTTAAAAAGTGATGGTCCTTCAAAGCGGTGTTTCTTTGACATAAACATGGTAAAGTTTACATGTTCAAGAGGAAAGAGGATATGCGGTCGAAATGGATGGTCCGCCCTTTCAATTTCCGTTAAAAATCGCGGTGACCATCCCCCCTTTAAATGTTATGGCATCCCAGAGTGAGGCTATTTTAGTGTCAAAACGGTAGGATTTAACTTCGAATTTCATCCCCGCAGGAGGAAAGAACGATATGAAGAGAGAAGGTGGAAGTTTTCTCTCTCAAACCCCGTTTCAAACTTGGCGTTCATCGCCCTCCCAGCTTAAAAATTTATAGCGCTTCACATCAGGGGTATTTTAGTAACAACTTTCATTTATCAGCGCCACCCTCCGATAGCGGGGCGGGGTAAAAGGGCATATAAGAGTTTTTTAACCCTATAAAAACCCATAATGATCACTACTTCTTAACAAGTTACGGCGTCCCGAAGACGGACTATTTTCATATCATTAATAAGGGGGGGGAGCTATATTGCCGGTATTGTTGGCAAAGTGCTTTGCTATTGTAGAGAGGACAGATTTAGAAAGCGTAAGCGGGCAGGATAATTAACTTACCCACCATCGTTCGTGTTTTACTAAAATTCGAGACAGCTCCCCCCAAGACTTTCCTCCTCCCCTACTGTTCTCCGTCAAGTGCTTTTAAGGCAACTCCCTCGTCGGCCATCTGAGAGAGTGGGTTCTACTGCAAGGCATACTCAGGTGGAATTGTTGCCCCTCTTTAATATGTGGCTTACCCACTCTCACTTCTGTCATCGCGATCACATCGGGTACGGGTAACAGACCTCTACCCGGACAGAATGACCAAACAATTTTTGTTGGTAGGAAGGACAAAGATAAGCACTCTAGAAATCGGCTGAGAGTATTGATATAGTGAAGAGTAGAACAAAGCATAATTCCAAGCATCGCACGAATATTCCTATTAGGAGGTTATCACTACCAAAGGCTGACTATTAAGTTAGTAAAGGAAATGAGATCACGGTACAGAGAAGCGGGTCGAAATCGGTTTGTTACACACTTGTTGGCTTACTTCAATGTACTGACGGACTGTGTGTGTGTGCGGAATCGAGCCGGGCTAACCTGCCCAGAAGGAAACGATTTAAATATCTGGGATCAGCTACCAGCCAATGGTGAACCTCGTTACGAAATTGCTTCAATCAATAATGCAAATTTGATTTACTGCAGTGTCGTGCACCCTATCGCCTTCTATGGTTTTTAATGATAGCCGACTATAAAGGCAATGGACGGTTCCTCGCGATAATGGAAACGAGGATATTGCATTGGACCACCATGATGACATCCCCAAAAAGGAAAAGGATATGTATTAGATTAGCAGTAATTTTACTCTACTGGTGATAGTAGTAGTACTCTAAATAGGAATGATAATAGCCTTTATTGAAGGTAAAAAGGGCTGAGCTAAAGTAATGCTTGGTCGAACATTTGCTAGAGAACAATGGAGCCTTTTTGCATTGTAGTTCGACATGTATCGAACCAAGACTGATGCGATTGGCTTGGAGTTCTTCACTTATTACAGGACGTATTTTATGCTCTTGGTTGGGAGGCGCAAAACGAGTGGATCGGTTGGAAATCGTGGGTACCGGGAAACTGGTTGCAGCAGTAAAGAAACACAACGAAAACCTAGGGCACCTGGGCTTCAAAGAAATTAGGGCTGGTTTCAATTGATATGAAACTGTTGCAATTCCTCGGCGGTAAGGATGAATGTATCACCACCTATGCAAAAAGGATTGGATTGTTGACGCTTGGTATGGAAAAAAGTGAAGTTACGAAAGCTGGACATGTACTATTAGTGAAATGTCTGTTTAGTGAGGAGCAGTATGTTATCTTTGTGTTCGTTGGTCATGGGGTTGAAATGCGATTAGATAATCCTAACGTCATTTGATGGTAGCTAGGATGCCAATTATTGCACTAAACATCTGTAAGAATTGTTTTGATTTCTTTGCGAATTCGAAGAGATTGGGATCAAGTACGATGATGGGTCTGATGTGTGGGGTCGGACAAATGGAGTGGGGTCATTTCACTGTGAAAACGGGATTGGTTGTTCCGAATTTGCTCAAAGCGAACAGTTACTTACTGTATTGCCTTTCTGTTTCTGATAAGGTCTTCATGGAAAGTGGTATCATGGTCCTCGCCCAGATTGTGGAGAAGGTCTTGGCACTGATGAAACTGAAATGCCCTTAGGCGTCCAGATCATCAGCGATTGCCTGCTGGGAGGAAGATGAGTCTAACCCGTGGAGGATGCGGCAAGCTATTTTTTGGGGGAGTAGGGTGAAGAACAGTAGTTGGGGTGATGACGAGGGAAAGGGTTAGATTGCCAATGGGACTTATGAATTGTTACTTCGAAGAGATACGATGATTGTTTCTACCTCGTATATCAGCTCCTCCTGAAGACGGTTCTTCATCGCTTCACTCTGTTCTTAATTATATTGGTACTATACAACAATACGACCTTTTCCAATTCACAGTAAGTCACAAACCGGTCTTTTAGTTTGGATGTATTTCCACGTATGACTTGCGGTTTCGTCCAGGGCAGAGGCAACTCATCAGACGCTGCTTCACTGCTGCCCTGGACGAAACCGCAAGTCATACATTTAGCAACTTGGGTGCTTGCCCAAGGATGAGGGTTCCGCGGTCCGGTCCGTCATTAAGTAGATGGTGGACTTTGGAATCTTTCGATTCTTAAAAAAGAATTTTATTTATTTCCATACTGGAAAACCTGAACTTGCGCTTTGCACCTTGTACGTAATGACAAGTCTGACTGGGAAGCGAATTCGTCTGGGACATACAAGTACTTTCAGTAGGATGCACGACAAGGTCATCAGAATATTGAACGATTTTGATGGCAGGGCAAACACGCACGGAACCAGAGGAGGTTTTGGTTGAAGCGATAGTAACCTACAATAATTTGAACGGTTTAGCGGAGGAAGGCTATGTGGCGAAGATCAGTACTGAGGTGCCACCGAAAAGACGTGTCGAATAATGTCTCTCTTCGTAGGAAAAGTTTTAATTTTGGGTATATGGGTCTGAAGCGGTAGTCCAACCTGATTTGCGGAGGAATAATTTGAACTTTTGTCGATGAACACGTCAATGAATAATGGTCTCTCATTGATTTATTGTTAGATTCCAGCCGATCAACCTACTGGTTTTAAGCATATGCTTCATTTGCCAGCATCATCACTCAAACTGCTTAAGATCTATGAATGGTTAGTGGAGACCTGATTCATCAACGGGGTATGCCAGCGTGATTGGACAGTTCAGCGAATAAAAGCTTGCCTATTATAGTATGAGCAGATGGTTGGATGCCTGAATATAATTTGCCCGGGATTGAGTATTTCACTTTTGGTCTCTCTTCATTGCCATAACTTTACCGAAATTTGGGGACTGATGGTAGTTGGCAAAGTGCTCACTTGTTCTGTAGTTCTTTCATTTTCGGCTTCGGTTTTATATCGCGTGACACTCACCTAACCTTGGTGTGGCATTATCTTTGGTCGCAGTTTGGTACTGCATGCCCGCTGGCAGTTCGCACCGTAGAAGAATTTGAAGGAATTCAGGCTGGGGACATCTTGCGCTCTCTTGTTCTCTGTGACCTCCAGCGCTGCGAAAATTAGATCGAAAGCCCGAACTAGAATTCCCGTTTTTGTTTGGATAAGTCCCCAATGGTGCCGATTAGAAACATAGGTGCGGCGACTACATTCCAGAGTTTGCCTATTTGCTCCTTTTTCCAACTCGGACACCTATCGCTTGCCCTTAGCCCTTAATAAATTACTCTCTCCCCGAGCTACAAAGTGCCCCATATCAGAACGTATGTACCTTCCCTAGAAGGCATAATTAGCTGTGTCTATAACTGATCCTCCCTAAGGGTTATTGAAAATGACGTAGAATATATTCTTCGGTTTAAGTCTTCCCTCTTTACGGCAAATTGAAATTGATTCGTTATGAATAAAAATTCCGTTTGCCACAAATAACAAGCAACTGAAACGACAAACGCATTCCATCATGTAATTATTTAGAATAATTCCTAGTTAAGGGACATGTCCTTTTACGTCATTTGACAGACACAACTTGCATATGGATGCAGATTGATGTCCCTTATCAAGGCAGTAATCGTCTTTCGATACTGTACTTGGGTATCAAGTCTTTAATTAACCTTTGCCTTTTAATTGCCTTCCTTTTCCTTGCATTAATAGGAGTATCTAGATACGCAATAATACAAGATATAAAACACTCATGGACAAAGTAAACGCAGGTAATCAGACCATAATGTCCAAGTCTTACACAGGTGTCCTTTTCAAGCCGCTTTTTCTCTGTTTTCGACTTCTGGGAGCTTGCCCTCCTGATAATAAGTTTCGAGTCCTTTATCGAATATGTGCCTTTATAGCATATTTCCTGGTGAATATAATAAATCCTTTATCGGTAATCATCGCAGCTTGTGAAGCTACGACCGCCAAGGACATCATCATGCTCCTCCCGATTTTGAGTGGAATGATTACGTGCAATTTTAAATTCATCAACACATATCGTAACGCGGGAAATTTACTCCTTTTACGGAAAACCATTCAAAAGCTAGAAAGTCGCATTGAAGATTACGAGGAGAAAGCTTATATAGTTCGGAAGGTATGCACAGTTTCGCGACTTATTATCTTCTTTGTCACGGACGCTACGTTCATAATTGTCATGGGCCTTATTGCGGTGTTGGTTTCTAACGATCGTGGCACGCTGGTATCGGCGTGGTTTCCCTTTGATTGGAAGGAATGCAACGCGAGGTATTACTCCGTTGTAATATTTCAAGGATGTGCAACCCTCTTGCAAGTTTGGCAGGATTGCCTGAATGAATCCTATCCGATGATCTTTCTCTGTGCGATTATCGCGCATTTGCATCTAATTAACATGAGGTTCGCCAGGATCGGCTATGATTCTACGAAAACCAAGCAGGAGAATCATCAAGACCTGCTCTCCTGCATACAGGATTACCATTTGATTGTGGAGTAAGTACAATCCTGGAAAGTTTAGTTCCAAATCTAATCTTTATATTTTTCCCCAGAATTTTCGCGCAACTGCAGGACATCATCAGAGTCGTCTATTTCGTCGAAATACTAGCGATTCAGACGCTACTTTGTACCAACGCAATTTACCTTACCTTGACCGATAACAACATTTTGGAGCAACTGCACATAATTTGCTTCCTTATTGCCATCATATACATTCTGGGGATTTCATGCTATTTTGGAAGTCAATTGCAGAGTGAAAGTCAACACCTAACCACCGCCATTTACTCTTGCAATTGGATCGAGCAAACTCCTGGATTTAAAAAGGATCTTCTAACAACCATGATAATATCTCAGAGGCAAATTCAACTTTCGGCCGGAAGGATTGTGCAAATTTCATTGCCGACGTTTTTAAGGGTAGGACACAATATTGAAAATATCCTTTTTGAAAAATTTTATTTTTCCTTTTTCAGGTCATTAAATCCACTTACTCTTTAGTGGCTTTACTTAATCACCTGAAGGACTAGGAAGTTAGTCATCCATTAGAATCGAATTAGTGTCGAGTCAGTAAAGATGATTGCCTGCAGGAGCACTATTAGAAGTTAAGACTCAACGCATTCATGCCACCCTTAGAAAATGGACACTTATTAAAATTTCTGGGAATACATTAAATTTTATTATTGTCTTATGGACTTACAGAAAGATTTATCGGAAGTGGAGCATCACCTATTGATCCCTGGACACCTGTCAGCCTTTATGTGGAAGATCTGATTCCCTTAGATAAATCCAGGTCGAGTGTACCCTCAGCGAAAGGAAAACAACAGAATCTCTTCTATCACTAGGCCAAAGTAGAAAAGTTATATATGAGGTGACGTGAGATTGACAGACGACCAAAGGATGGACAGTGCATTTCACAAACCCTTGCAAAAAAAAAAACTGTTAAAAATCACTGGATGGAACAGGTGTACTTCTTCCATCTGACAGCAGGATTAGACTTCAGTACTAAGCGCAGTTGAGTCCTTCGGGTGTCTGTCAGCTGGGCTGATTTTTGTGATGTAAGTACCACTAGCTAAGATGTCATTGGCTAGGTCACGTCAGTATGCTGAATTTTAACCACACCCTTTTGACACTTTTTCCGTGAAACCAACATGAGGTATTAAATCATCGGACGGAGTTAGCTCGGCATCACTTTCGAGTTGACAAATGCTACATTAGATGATCCTGAAAGTGAAATCGTCCCTTAGGGCTGTTCTGTAATGATCGTGGTTGGTAGTAACGACCGCTTCCGTCTCCTCTTCAGTAGTTGTCTGGTCAGCACGCGGTAACCAATCCCTATCAGCACTGACTGCTTGATATGAATATAACTTAACGGATCGCTTGGAACCCTAACCACGAGCGTAATCCACACTCGGATCCTCGTGCTTGACCAGTCTCCTGATTGGCCAAAAGGCTGAGTATGCATTGTACGTTCTACAATGTCCAACCATAGTGTCTAGGAAAGATATGGATATGTAAAAGGATGACTAGCCTGGAGGTTTATCAACATTAAGCAGCAGAAAGCCTACCCCGGCTATCAACGAAAGTATTAAGGTGTTTGTTTTCTCCACAACTGCGTTCTTCTCCCCCTCGCCCTACCACAAAGTGAAACGTGCTCATTAACTTGTTCAAGAAGGAAGAAACTCCTTGTGGATGTGATGCTACCCCTCCAGCTGGAGAACATCGGCACCAAAGATCTAATGCCAAATGCGTCCATAGGCGGCCATTACCATAGGAAATGCTCCGTGGATTCCGCTTCCTCATTACAGGAAGGACACATATTATCTTGAGAAATTTCTATTCTGAACATATGTCCGGCTAATGAATTCTGGCCTGTCAGAATGCCCATAATACTCCTGCAAACCCTGCAAGTGCTTTTCGACAGGATGAACTTTGCGGTACACATGTTCGATTCTGACAGGAAAAGTTTGGTGTGTCTAGCAGCATTTAGGCTCTGCCACCTGTCAGCCTCAGCCAATGTTACTGGTACTCCAATTGCTGGTTCCCGTCCTGGCATGGACCCTCTTTTGCTAAAGCATCCGCGATTTCATTTCCTTCTAGGCCACACTCACCTCCAAAGTCCATGCCCGGGTTCTGTTCACCCAGCATGCGGATGATGTGCTCTGTCTTCCTTCGAGGGCCCGGTAACCAACAGCCGACATGTTCTGCCCTGCGTAGCTCAGTGTTCACAATAGTGAACTTAGGCCGACCGCCAGAACTCAAAGCAGCCTCGTCAGTGCGCTCCAAATGAAGAAACCCATCGCGAAAACCTTGACTGTTAAATCTTATCTTTGTTCCAGGCCCCAGAGTTTTTTCCACAGGCATTTCCGAAGGATGGTAAAACTCCCACGGCACCAGTCAGAACTGAAGCTGCTGCTTGCGCATACGCCCTCTTCCTGCATTCGTGTCCGTATTCCTATGGGAGTGCTTCATTGAGATCTTTCTCTCTTCTTTGATTTGACAACTTCCCGGTACCAGATGCGTTGGTCTTAAGCTTCTTGCGCACATTACCAAGGTTACCAGTATATTCTCACCTTCTGCTTAAGATTCCGCTTTTTTGCGTCCAATTTCTCTGGAAATTACCGCACCTAGTGGTACATCCACGTCCATATCCTCATTCCTAAGGTGCTTCATCTTTCTTCATAGCACCCTCTTCAGCCGCCCGCTTGGGGCCTTTCCAGGTTCACAGTGTCCGGGTCGCTTGGATCCATTTCCACATAGCGGCGCTAAACCAGTAGCTTTCACGTCACCAGCTTCCCTTTCTTCCGCACCGCGGTAAGGGTGAAGGAGAAGATTCTGACAGGCAGGATTCAGCCTGTATTCCCGTTTGCGTGTAGATTTGGACTTTAGTACCGCGGATGGGCCAGCCGTAGGTGGATTTCAAGTTTCTCTCAAGTTGAGTGTTACCGTACTTTCCTTTCTGGCTAACTTCGCCATAGGCACATAATGCAAGCTTTCCACTGAGTCGGCCGCGACTTAATTGCTCATGGTCCCGGGTGGATTCGAAGTCTGTGAATTCTTACCACTTGCAGGGTTTAAATCCTTTGTTTCCATTTTCATGTTTTGGACACCCTTAGTGTAGTAGTAGACTACGACAGGCTCCCCCATCACGATAAGGTGGTGTCCGAGGGAGGGCCGAGTAGGACTAATGGAAAACAGAGTCCTGATCCAGAGGAATTACCCTTCACACACTTTGGTGCAAAAATAGTTGACTTGTCCGAGTCCGTCAAGGATAAGCGCAACGTGCACCAAGCCATAAAAAAAAATGGTGAGAGCTATTAAATAGCTCTTCAAGAAATCCAGCAGGAGGAACGAAATTTCAAGGCCAAGTCGAAATCTGTTGCCCCAACTATGTCATAGGCGACCCAAGTGACACCCACTCGTATTGCGATCAACCTGCCACCAAACAAGGGAGTGCGGGAAAAAAATGTGGATCCTCTGGGAAATCAGCAGGCACCTAAGAGGAAAAAGGCCATTCATATCGTTCCGAAAAACGGAACTAAATGCACCGAAGAAAGAAGGCAGGCCCCTCAAGTGCGAGCTCCGGCAATCGAATCGGCAAAATCCAAGGGGAATGAAAACGATGGATGGACCAAGGTAGTTAATGAAAAGGCGAAAAAGGAAGCAAAAGGTCAAAGCTGACCCCGACCAAAAAGATCTAGGTCGAAATGTCAGCAAGGTTCGAAGGACCCAAAAGGGTGACCTCATGTTTGAGCTGAAAAAGACCAGCTTAAGAAAAACTGATGGCTTCCGAACTGAAATTAAGAACTCTCTTGAGGAGAATGCCACTGTACGGGTCCAAAAGCGCGAGGTCTATATACAGTGCAAGGACATCTATGAAATGACATCCAAAGGAGAAATTTGCACTGCTTTGATGAAGTAGTTCAAGTTGGAGGAACTTGTCGAGGAGTCCATTGTGAGTTTGTGGAAAGCTTATGGTAATACTCGAAACGGCAACATTACGATTACCAGTGGACGCAGCATAGAAGTTATTGGTGACCGGGAAAGCTCGAATCGGATCGGTTGTCCGCCCTTTGAGAAACTAGATTTCTCTAAAGAGGTGCTTCAAGTGCTCGCGTTTGGTGATTTTGCGAAGGCGTGCACCAGCGGCATTGATCCGTTCGATCAATGCAGAAGCTATGGGGAGAAAGGCCATATTGCCAAAAACCGCAATACTGACCTCAAATGCTTATTATGGGAGGGAACGGAGACACGGGATTATCAACAGTGCTAAGTGCCCGGGAAACGCTAACTTCAATGAGAAAATGAGGTTTATTCAAATAAACCTCAATCACTGCAGGGTCGCTCAGGATTTACTTGAGTAAACCACCTACAAATCCGAGGTGAAAATTGTCATCATCCCGGTGGCGGCTGGTGGGCATGCGGGAGACAAGGTACACAATATACTGGGAGTCAGACAGCCAATAAACGAGGTATATGTGTACAGTTGTTACGCCCGACCATGTCTGACACTGTTCGAATTCGAGGAAATGCTTGACAGTCTTGTTCACGGCGCAAGGGGACATAGTCCATGGGTGATCACCGGTGACTTTAATGAGAGGGTAGCAGAGAGACAAATGCATAGAACCGAAGTCTATTAGACGCTTTTATACAATTGGATATAATTCTGCACAACGCAGGTTATGTAAGCTCCCGAACAGTGCGGGTCTGCCTCAATCGTAGAGCTAACTTTTGTCAGCCCTTTACTGGCGCATGGCATGTCCTGTACCTCAGCGTGGACTACTACCGTCAGGGGTTACTAAGTGGCCAAGAAATCTCACCTGGCACTGGAGGAATCTACATTTTCCAACGTTGAGGGCAAGTCCAGCACCAAGGAGACGTTGAAAAATGCACTCGAGATGGTTCAAGTGCTCAGATTCTGAAGAGGAAGCGACCAAAACATCATCGATGTATACGAAACAAAAGTTTAAGTTTCGCAGGACAGAGTGGATGAATCTCTGAAATATCTGCGGAGCGTTGCACAAGCCAAAATTCATCCTGGTGAAGAGTTCGAAAGGTGTGCAGATAGCCGTTTTCGGAGTGTCTTCGGGAGCGACTAGGATTTGATGATACGCCTTGGTTAGATCCAAGGTCGTAAAAATACAGCAGTTCGTAAGTTGGTGCGCCAAATCATGGATAAGTGGAATGGGATATCGGTTGGGAATTGTCTGAACATTCAGACGTCTGTAATCTACGCATGGCCTCCATTCGCCGTTTGGCTTAAGGACGAGATAAAGAGGAGAACCAGGTGTGCAAATACCAAGTCTCATTATATCGGTGAACTGTTTCTTTGCAACAGCAAGCTTCTGAGGACGCAGATAAAGAAAGATCGGAGAGCCGGTAGTGTTGCACATCATGCTTAACCGGTTGGGAAAAACTAGTTTCCCTAGTAATGTAGTGGTATTGTCCGAGGAGTGTGCGAATGCGATAGTCGGCAACTTCCTCGAAAATAATCGAAAGAATGTAGTTTGCCCAGGTGGAAATTTTCCCTGACGTCAGAAATGAGGTTGCAGGGTCTATTAATGGCGTGTTCTGTTGGTCCACCAACAGCCAATAGTGACACAGGAAGTCTCCGTCTAAAATGGGGGTGATAACGTCCGCCAGAACGAATCGCCACGAAAGCGTTCGGCGCAGTCCGAGACTCACGTCCACCTGCCTATAGGCACAGCTGCTGATGGCAGAGAATTTTGCGACAGCCAGTGGTAGGTTCTGCGGTATTAATGGGCTCAGGCGGGGTACCGGAAAAATCGAAAGCTCAGCGCCCGTGTCAACCAGGAAGCAATACCTGCTCAGGGAGTCGAAGATTGTATGGCGACGTGGTGCTGCACTTCGGGTAACCATCGTCGAGGCACCCAGCGAGCCTAGTTTTTTCTTGCGTTAAAAGTGCATCCGGTGATAAATTTAGTCGCTCGAGCTCCAAATTTACGGTGGTACCAGCAAATCGTCGAGGCCGATGAGGATCCCGGCGTGCGACTACCTGAACGCCCATTTCGGGAAGTAGATCGTGATTGCAGTTTATCCCCAAAAGCGAAACACCTACCGCAATTGTGAGCTTGGTGACCACGTCTGCAAGTGTCGTCACCATTGTTTTAAGCTCGTCAATTTCTCGAGCCGCGTCTTGGGAAACGTTCGCGATCACGGGGCGTGTGTACACCTCGTGTGCCTTATCAGCCGTGGCGGACAACACCTCCAAGCCAAGGTGGCGCGGGTGGTTTCCGGGAGCAGTTGCAGCCTGAGGGACTTCAGCAACTCAGAGCCGACTTTGTCCCCATCCAGTTGCCTCATTTCTCGAAACAATTGGCTGGGGGTTCGGTGGCCTAGTGTTAGCTCATTCAGCAAGTGACGAAGCTTCGCCTCCTCGCATCAGCTGGCTCTTTAGACGGACGTAGGAGTAGTGCTCCAGTACTTCCGGAATTAGTTCAATGGTCTCTTCGTCGAGATTGATGAGGGCGTCCGTTGTAACCCCAGCTGGCGCAAATTGCGCCTCCAATTGGGGGAACCACGCCGCCGGATTACCCCGCCAAAAGGGAGACACCCTACTGAAAGTACTACCACAGGGGGAATCGTCTCTCCCGCAGCTTTCTCCTCTCGCGACATGATTAATTAAGCAGAGAGCGGAGCAGAGGTGGAACACCGCAGCGGACAAAATACCCAGTCTATATTTCTGTAGCTCTCGCGGAAGTTAGATCCATTGGTACGTGGAAAATCCGATAGAATATTCAACAAAATAAAGCAACTAATGTGATTGGAACTGCATTCAAGATTTGATGGAGGATCCTCACCTATATAGTTATGGTAGGTTATCCTCAACCTCAAGTCTCCTTTAGGAAAGGTCCATTCTCATAAGAAAATCAATGCTGAGTCGAAATCCCTTATTTTTCCCGAATTCCTCCATAAAATTCGACCACAATTATTCCACTACAGCTGACGAGAAGTCAAATTGAAAACACGCGCAACCCAGTTGACTTAATCCTAATTTTTAATTAAGAATCGTCAACTTATCTTGACCCCCTCGTAAACCCTCGCAGCAAGCAGGAAATCGTGAAACCATTCTTTCGCCGCTTATTCACCAATTAACTCGGCACTAAGTGCCAAACATTAGAAAAACTCTAATCCTTTATAAATTGGAATAATGCCGCCGGCAACAGTGAAATAAATCCTTCCGGAAAGTGGAAGACAACCCTTGCCCGTGGTACTTTCAGGAAAGTCGCCAGCTGACCTACGCCAACGTTATGATGATTTCATCAAATTATAGCTTATCCTTATCGCTTGAACCATTCGCCTATCATTATCGTTCTTTTCGTCCTTCTGAATTGCCATTTCCCGGTGGTGGAGGATTTTTTGTTATGCTCGTTTTCAGTGCGATTGTTCGGTGCTGGAATTGAGGAAGCCATTCTCCTTGAAAGGATCGTAGAGGCGACCTTGAAGCGGAAAATTGCAGGACCGTGACTTCATGGAATAAACTATTCTGCAGGGAGGCATATTATAATAATGGACATTGTTTATGGACACGGACACGATAAGGAGAGGAGCTGCGATAAGGGAGAAGTTTGGACGACGGATGTTCAGTTGTTTTATTCTGTTCCAGACAAAGAGAGTTTGTTTTGAAGCTGCCTAACAAGGCCCATTCCTCGCTGGGTATCCTTCCAGACAACAGATTTAATCGTCGAACATATCATCTAAGGACTCAAAAATGTTTACCTCATTCACTGCCTGTAGACATTCAAGGGTGCTTCCAGGCACTTGAAATTACTATTCTGTCGACGTTAGCGTGGTATATGGTCATTACAGGGCAGGTTATGCTCCTGTTTTTCATTCAAGCTGTCTTCAACCTGTTCGAAAGTATAAAATACCCTCGACATGGATACCATTGGCTGACCTTTAGTTATGCACGGATACTATCCATTCTCTCGATTCCCAAGCTCAGTCTGACTCGGATGCCAGGACAAAACAAACGAACGACATCGAGGCCATAACACTAGAGCCGTGCAAGGACCAAGCAAGGAGGCGAATGTGCTTCAAATTAAAGTGATTTAAAGGGTGGTTTAGCGTGAAGGTGTTCTTGTTGCTTTGGTCATGCTGTGCTCAGTCCTTGCTGGCGTTATTATTGTTGCGGGACTTCAGTTGTTATTTTCCTGGAAAATGTCGATATCATGGGAACCGTATGTTTCCCACCGAAGTCTGTCGGAAACAGGAGCCGACATGAAGTTCACGGGAATTACGGTGGAAGGCACATGAGACGACGGTCGTAGCCTGAATGTAATTTTAGGGAATTCTTAACGATCGCTTTAATATTAATAGGTGAGGTAAGGATTATGGGTTCCGTAGTAAAAGTGATATATGTGAGAATGATGTATGGAGGGACTTACAGGTAGAGTCAGAGGTAATAAATCAGTGGTGGGGAATTTTAAGTGGCGAGAATGATGAATGCGCTTGTATTTAAATCAAATTTAAGGGTAATTGATGGGTGTATAAATTACGCTGAGTTTCTCCTTGACTAAGGCTGTCTTTCTAATCCAGAAAATATTGCTGAACGTGGAGAACTGGTATCGCTTTACTGCCTACATCAGACTTCGTTGATTACTGTTTATTTTTTTTTTTTGATTTTATCTATGATAAGAGTCCGTATTTTGCAGACGGTTCCAAAGTTGGCACTATATTTCCCAGGAATAATGAGAGAAGTACCCGTTACTAAATATAGACCTACTGTTCACTTCAATTGTTTGAGGTTGCCCTACACAGCACCGGCGGAATCGCTTAGTTAATTGACACTAATCGAATGTGTACGAGACGACGAGAGGCGAGACATCGTTTATCAGGAATACCATACGTACCCCGGCCGCCCAATAACTGGTACATTCTGAGGAATATTTTTTTTGTGGACTACCACAATTGTGGTGTTTCGCGAAAGCATCAGTTCCTTTGTCTTCCTTTCTGATGAAGCTAATCAACCAGGGCAATGGGTTTCATCTTCTAAGCAACCAAACTTTTTTTTTGAGGTAAGGAGGTGAAATGCATTTACGCACAAAGTACGGGACTCCTGTCTCAGACAGACTACTAGATAAAACACCCTCCGGGAGCGTCCAGGACTCTGACCCAGAACCGTTTGATATATTGCCTCAGGGCAGGCCTATTCAGTATAGGAGCAAAACCCCGTGGATTCGGGGGGCCTCGGCTACCATGGCATTCCTCTTATCCATCTCCTTCTTTTCGTCTTAATAATGCTTTGAACGTAACGTGCCACTCGGGCCCATGTGTCTTCGCTCTGCAGCATGGTCTCAATTATGGCGTCCGGGGACCCAAGACACCCTTCCATCGAAAGGTGATGGCGATGGCACTCTCACTTTCTGCAGAATTATCTATCACCTCATTGGTACGATAGGCGGACACAGTCACAATCGCAGGGCCCCTTATCTTTGTACTTCACTGGGCGCTTGCGGTACACCACCTTACTGAGGGAGTCAGCTTATACTTTGGATCGGTAAAGAAATGAACCGCACTCATCAGCAAGCGACGCCTGCTGGATAAAAGACCTCCAATTTGAACATCAGCCTGCAAATCGCAAACATTTTAGCCATGGCCTTGTTTCCGGTGTTGCGAATCTGCTCGATGAAACTCCGTGTCTATCACGAAGACGAGGTATTTCACTGCCGGGTTTGACAAAACAATTGTTTCACCAATCAAAATAGGAAGGACTGTGAGAACCTTCTCCTTGGTCAGCACAACGACTTCAGTTTTCTACAGACCTTGGGACAATCCATGCTTAGCCATTCACTTAGCCATGTTACTCGCCCCATCATCATTCTTAGTGTACGCTAAGGGTGCTCAACCGTGTGTGGTTACCTCAGTGCCGCAACATCATCCGCGTATCCAACCAGATGCAATTCATCAGGCATCTCATGTCGTAGAGGACTATCCCCTAAGGCGTTAAAAAGATCTGGACCCAGAATAGACCCCTGATCCACCCCCGATGTAACCTTCATTCTGGGCTCTCCTTTCCGGGTCTAGTAGATTAGGGCACGGTCCTTTAAATAGTCCCTCACCAACTGCAATTGGTAGCCTGCAATATGAAAACGATTTTCCAGTATCTTAAGCATGTCGAGCTACCTCACAGAACTGAAGGCGTTTCTCTTATGTGGAGGGTAACAAGGAGCACCACTTGCCGATAGTGACGACTGTATACTCTGCCACTTTTACCGCTTGGACTACCTTCTCAACGGCATCAATTGCGGCTCGCCCCGCTCCAAAACCATATTATGTTTGCGAGTAGACTACCGCAGCACATATTGCGTCAGTCAATTGTGGCTTGATGAGTTTCTCAAATAGCTTCTACTCTGTATCCAACGTACTGAGTAGACGACGTCCCTGGGTCCCACCTTACAGTGAGAGAGTAAAGCACCTGTTGCCAAATATGCGTTGAATGCCCCGAGCAACAAGTCCGACTTGTTTTTACAGACGAGTTTCAACACTACAGAAGCATTATCCGCATTACTCCATGAGGCCTAAGTCCGCATGTCGAGGCAAAGGTCCGCCTACGCAATCCATAAGCTGTGACAGCTCGTTTCATCTTTATCTCTACATGTTTGCTCCAAAGAAGTTCCCTGTCTAGAATAACACCCAGATATTTCACTTCTTCAGAGAGTTGTACCCCTCATCTCTGAAATTAATTAATTATGCTTCAAGTTAAAGTTGAATAATCCGACAAGTCATCATATGACCTCCTTGTGGTAGGCGCTTGAAAGAGTGTGTAGGACCAGACTTGGAGTAGGCTCGTCCCCTCGTCAGTTGGATCTGCTTGCCTGTTGGTCATGTGTTCAGGGACATCACCGGAGAACGAACTGGTGGTATCCAGGCAGGAGACTCGATGTCAGCCGTAGCACCGCTGTGCTGAAATCAACCGCAGGGACTTCCTGGACCCAGGTGGCGGACGGACTAGTGGTTTCCAGCCTGGAATCTACTCCCGTCAAGCAGGGTGTAGCGAGTACCAGACATAGTACTTCTGATTAGAAGAAGTTTCAGATTCGAAACCCTCGACTTCGAGAGATCCCTCAAAAGTAAGAACCGACAAGAACGTCGGTCACCGGAAACCGACTATGAAGCGAAAGTCAACTAATGCCCTGCTCAAGAGCCAGTACCAAAAGGATCCCGGGACTATTAACGAGCGGGATAAAAAAGACTTTGCTAAATACAAGATGATTTTTGAGGAATACAACAGGAAACGCCTGGCAGACGCGGAGAAGGGAAAGCCCATCGCTCTCAAAGGCAATCGATCTCAAAATGATGTCGAACAAGATCACTAGGGGAGCAGAGTGATCAAGAGCTCGAACGTTAAGCAACGTTTGGAGAAATTTACGCAGCAAAAATCAGCCAATGAACCACCAACTGCGAAACCCTTGAGTGAAGTGGCTAGGAGCTACTTACGTATGGCACTGACAGATGGTAATTTCGCTAACGGCAAAGTAGCGTCAGAGGTGTAGATCAGCGTTGAGGGCAGGCTGTCGTAGATGGTCATCGAGCGCCTCCTCGACCGCAAAAGCGAACACATGGGATCCACCCCATTATTTGATTCTTCTCAGGTGGTCCGTGGATTCCGCGTTATAGCTGGCAAGGACAAATTCTCCAATGAATCTCTCAGGTCCTGCGTTATTTACATCAGTCACGCCCGGGAAGGCATAGATCCCCAAGTTATTCCCTACGACGGTATTCCCAGGAGACCCCATCTGGTTGCTGAAGATCTGCAAAGATAAGGACAAGCTCGTTTAATCAACCCAGGACTCCCATGGACAACTGGCTAGTTAGCAAAGATGAGGAACTTCGGTCGTATAAAAAGAAAGTGTCTGGAGACAATGGAAAAGGTAGACGTGCGATTCAGAGTCAGCAGCGGAAAGCTGAAAGTATTCTGCTCTGCAAAACCAGACGACGAACTGGATCCAATCGACGCCGCCAACGAGCTGTTGGAGGAGATGAGGGTCGTCCTCCTCCACGTAAGCAGATCATTCTGAGTGTAACGCATATAAATCTGCAGAACTCGAAATGTGCCTCGGCTAATCCGCTGGTCTTCCTCCTACAGGAAGACATCGGTATCGCACTAGTACAGGAGCCCTGGATCGGAAACGACCGAACCATCAAAAGGGTCCAAAACAAATATTATTATTTATTCCACAGTCCAGGCGACGCTGATCAGGGCAGACCTAGAGCACGTATTTTTGCAAGAAAGAGTCTACACGTTTTTCTGTGCTCGGGCCTGAGTTCCAATGACCTAGTCATCGTCAGGCGGGTGTAGAAAATGTGTATAATTCCTCGGCTTATGTGGCTCACGACCGATCAGCTGCAGAAGTCTCCAAACCAGTCAGAGGAATCACGAAGATCGACTGGAGGAAGTTTGGTCAATCTATCAAGAACAAATTCTCCAGTGCGAAAATCGGCAGGATTGGCACGACAGACGAAATGGAGTCAAAGGTTGGGGCTCTGGAAAAGGCATTCGATACTGCACTTAAAATCTCGGGCTCAGCGAGGAGGACTGTGGGTCAGAGCCTGGAGGGGGGGGGGGCTCAGCGAGGAGGACTGTGGGTCAGACCCTTGGAGGGTGTATAGCCGCTACAGCCGTGTGAGACTATCAAATCGGCGACTACCGAGGATAAGATCGGCGGGGCTACAAACAGCTTCTTCGCATATAAATCTCCGGGTCCAGATCGCATAATGCCAATCATGCAACAGAAACAGCAGCAAAGGGTTGTTCCGTGGCTTGTTGAGATTTATGAGAGCTATGTCTATTTAAGATACGCACCGCAGCCTCGAAGCAGCTCAGGAGTGGTTTTCATACCGCTTTCCACCAAACAACCTCACCTCTTTCATGTTCAATATACTAGAGCGCGTCCTGAACATCCACTCAAGGGTGATTATGGAGGGAATGCCTTTCTCTAAGTTCCAGCATGCCTACCTCAAAGGCAAATCCACAGAAATCGTTCTCCACGAGGTAATAAGCACAGTTGAGCGGTCTCTGCAGTACAAGCAGTATACCCTAACTGCCGTCTGGGATAAATAGGGAACATCCAAGTATGTTAGTAAAAACACAATCAAGGAAACTTTGACCAGTATTGGATTGGAACCAACCACTTGATCAGAGTTACGCTCTAGAGAGGTGCCATCTACCCTTTGCTCTCTAATAGTAATGGACGGAATTTTGCGAATATTGGTCAGGTGCAGGGTGAAGGTAGTACGTATCCTGACGATTTGGTGATATTAGTACCAGGAATGTTTCCCTCCATTATGAGTGGGTCATGAGATGTGAACTCGGTGCAAACTCAACCGAAACGGAACTGATGCTATTCACCACCAAGGCAAGAGTATCAGAATTGCATCTACCGGGGCTGAATGGATAATGATTGGTCCTTTTCTTCTATGCAAAGTATCTCGGTGTACTCCTGGATCTGAAGTTAAATTGGAGATTGAATGTAGAACCCGCGTTAAGAAGGCCTATATAGCCTTCTAGGCCTGCCAGAAAACTTTTACAGAGAAATGGGATATGCGGCCGAAGATGTTTTCTGTGATGCGCCCTCTTCCTAAAGTACGGCTCTATTGTATGGTGGCAGACTTTGAGTAAAAAGTATAGTAGAGCGAAGGTTAATAGGATTCAAAGAACTGCCTGTACGGGTGCTACCGTGACTTCTGCATCTCTTCTCCCTCAACCTCCACATCAAACAGTCCGGATGCAGGACAGCAAAACTCTACGACCATAGTATAGGAAATTCCCCACGGATGGTCCGTGGAGCCCATGCGGGGGTTTTTTCATTCGAGTCTTATGGTCTCCTAGATTTCGCTGGTGTATTCCAAGTGGAAGTACTGGCGATCCTGCAAGCCTGCCAATGGTTAGGGCGTAACATAGCCATTCTGACCGACAGCCAAACGACCATTAAGGCTTTGTACTCAGCGGCGACATCCTCCAGGCTGGTGGGACCGTGCAGAAACGCGCTACCAGTCATAGGAATATAGAGGGGAATGAACGGGCTGTCGAATTAGCCAGGCGGGACTTTGCTGTTTCACTCGAAGTCTTTGTCGCTAATGCATTCTAGGCTTTGCCGTTCACCAACCTGATGGCTCCTATCATGGCCCTTCAATTCTGATCAATATTCCATGGTTGTAATCACTCCTACTCATTCCCGTGGACGTCAGTAGGTTTGTTCCGTTTCTAGACCCTATTTTAATATTTAATTCTATTTGTATTTTAAATCCAGACAACTCCTCAACTTTCTCTTCTCCATTATCTACTCTATTGATTTATCCATCGTCTGGTCCCTATTTCATAAAGACATCCTTCCAACATCATAATCAGCTCCATACCTGCAGTGGAATTCGGTAGAAGTAGCCAAATTGTATTCAATATATATCCAGTAACGTCATCATTATCATCCAAGGATGCATCTTCCTAGAACACTACCGCCATCCGTTCCGTCGTTCAGTCATAGTCTCCTTCAGAGAAACAATAGGCTTATCCATCTTTTTCCCATCCGACTGGATCGAATGATTCTGAGATTGAACGATTGCCAGGTGATTGCACCAGTCAGGATCCTACCGTTTCTCGTCTCTTCTGGAAATTTAACCTGAATGGCTCCCATCCCGCATGTTTTCGAATGGACGTTATGGAACTGCAGCAATGCGACGATTTTTCAGTGGAAAACGAAAGTCTGTATTTTCCGAGCGTCGTTTACTCTTTTCCAAGTCTGCCTTTGTCGTCATCATCGTCATGGTCTGTTTCGTATACCACTCTCGTATGGCTTCGATGACGGTAGGGGGTGGCTTCGTCTGGTGGCCTTGTGAAGCTAATGATGATGATAGTCATGACCGGGAACTTGACAGCACAATAGGATGCGGTGGATATAGGGATCGTTTGGTTCCTATCAGGTATCGTAAGTCTCATTTTGAAAGAAATACCTACGCTAATCTTTGAAATGCTAAGGGAATCCCTTTTGACTTTTTCAACTTAGTATATTGAGCCGAAATTGACGATAAAGCCTTCAGACGGGCTGATTCCCTAATAGATACAGAATAAAAGTATCTTTATCTTAAAGCACCGATTTTCCCGATAGCCACCCTTTCACGGTCATACTCTGACGTATGAATGCGGATAGTGAACATCCATTCTTGCTTTGACTGCACAAAAACGTCCCTGGCTGATGTGACATCAGAATAGACGCTACTTACCTACTGGTAGTGCTGGTACTAGATAGATCGGAAAATGATTATAATCCAACTGATAGAAATCTCAGTTTCACTTGCAACCCATAATACGCTAGGAAAATGCATGGAACTTGGAAAAATATTTGCGCACTAAAAGTCATGAAAGTTTCCCTGGATTGGCACTACTTTACTAATTGCCCCTGGCTAGTAGCGTTGGCGAAATAAAAAAAAGGATTCGTCTAGACTGTTGCTTTTGAATCTGTGGTGATTCATTTTAAAGAGTAAAGTCAAAAGTGGCAAAGTTCGTTGTGCCATTTGAGATGGAAAATAGAAACAGGAAAAGTTTATAAATTCGGAAAATAACTGAAACTATGAAACTGAAAGTAAACAATATAGTTGGAGTATGAGTAGAGGGATTGAATGAAAATAAGGAGTGAACATATCTGTCAGGTTGAAAAATCATAGTTTCATTGTTGGTCTGGAATGTCAGAATTCCCTGCTAGCTTCAGATTTTTGCACATCAACAGAAAATGGAAACAAATCCAATTTCCAAGTTCAATAGATTCTGCTTCTATTGGCATTGAGGTTCACCTCCACAACATGCAAGGGGCTCAATTTACCGGAGAATAACGACGTAATGATCTGACGTCTTGTACGGCGCTCTCCTGACTTTTTTCATATATTTAGCATCACAATGCTATGTACATGCACATGTCAGCGTGCAATTGAATGTATTCTGCTCAAGCAGTTCATCTCACGCAACAAAGAAATTTATATATATAAAAAATTGTGAAACTTTCAACTGCGTGTTGCACTATTTGTAAGTGAAGGAGCAACATAGACTTTTTATCGTTAATGTCCGGAAACTACCATTATCGTTCAGGCCTTTTTGTTTCATACGATCGGTTGATAATTGGATGGAGTGAATCCGAATGAAACCAGTCGTACAAAACCAAGCGTGGAATTTTTTCTGGTTTTCTTTTGTTCCCGGGCGACCTGCCGATTAGAAAGAGATTGGGCCAGAAATCGAAGGGAATTAGAACCCATTAGTTGCATAGGGAAAAGGGATACTCAGGAATATTCACCTTCCTTGGCCAAATGGTGGAGAATATTTTCGATTTTGCGTTCAAAACGACTATAAAAGTGGCACCGCGGAATGCTGTATACACTTCAGGTTGTCAATTGTGATACAATAAGCGGGTTGTCCAAAGGCGATCAGACTCTAATCTGCACGGGGACTCGTCTGAAATGGCAATGATCACGAAACCTTACCGGGGGTATATTGGCACCATGGGAACCTGGATAGTCCTTGAATTCACATGCCTCAGGAGAATTCCTGTTTCATGGGCGTCCAGCTAGGTTATATCGGTTGACCCCTCAGTTGGAGTTTCATGGGGGTTGTGGTTACACTCAAGCTTACAGAGACTTTCGCGCCTCGGGGTGGTATTGCGTTCCTACAGGGGCACCATTCTCCTTAGTTTGATAGAGATTTAGGTAGGTCTTGCATCCACCAGTATGAATTAACTGAGCCATGCACTCAGTATAGACTGCTACCATTGTGCTTACGTCAGCGGGGCTCTGATTATGGTGACGAAATGAATCCATGTCTTAAGAAGTCCGTGGGGTTAAATCCACGAGACAGGTACTCACGTAAAACCATCTCAAAGACATCAAAGGGGACATCTGGCGTTAACCTTTGTTCTGAATAAGATTCGTTCGAGGTTAGAACTTTTGAGTTCGGAAACTGCAAACAGAAAGGAATGGACGTCCTAAATTTATTAAGCCCTGAAATGCCAAGGTAGAACGAGGCCATACCTAATTACAGGTGAGGCAAAAAGGGGTAATATATGAAGATGCAATAATGTTTCCCGTCTATCTTAGTGCCAGTCCAAATTTCGTTAGCTTTAGATTCGGGATTTTTCCTAATAATGTTAGAAATCCCAAAACACAAAAACCTTGACACACCTTTCTAAATAAGGGAGCAAGGCAACTAGCAAGCGCGTGTGCTACGGATACATCGTAATGGGGGTGATCAACTTTCTCTTAAGACTACCTAGACCCCAAGGTACTTATCTAGGACTAAAACTCCCGTAAGGGTTAAGCAGTGGACCACAAGATAAACCGCTGTGAAATGCAGCCTTCTCAGAGCCAACCTATCTCTCGCTGGGGTTGATGTGTGGCTTCCCATGAGCGAAGTTTCTCGTCTATCAAGACGGTGGGTGGTGGCAGTCACACCCTGTACAAGGTGATCCTACCATTAACAAAACTTCCCCAATCAAGGGTCTTATCTGAACCGTGCCGATTGGATTATTTGCAGTCAACAGTAACTGACTGTGTTCGAACGGAGCACCACTGAGAGTCACGTGACTACACCCAAGAAGGGAGAAGGTAGAAGGCCAATCAGTGGAGTCAAAGTCAATGTTGGCATACTGCGAAAACTGCAACCAACAAAGATCCAAACTCAAAAGACAGTGGCGAGCAACGGTGCCTCTGAGGTCACCATATCAGACGTCAGGAAGGAGACGGCTCTCAGTAGCGCAGGTGCTAACTGATATCTGTGCTATTTAAAGGAAGGTTTGAAACGGTTCGGAAAACTTCGGGACAAACCTAACCTTTCCGCATCAGAGACGACAAAGCAGGGAGCAGCTGAAATCAGCCTGCAAGAGAAAAATGCTCCTAAGAAACCTAAACCTGAGCCCAAAAAAAGGGGATATCTTGGGGCGAACAAGGATGAATGCAGGGGCTAGGAGACGCGCATTTAGCTGTGCTAATGGGGCCAAAAGCGTTCGTCTATCCAAACTGCCGAAAGTATTTCCAGAGCTAATATTCACTCGTGAGGAATAGGAAATAACATGGAGATGTGTGAAGGATGGAATAAGGACCCCATCACCGGCATACGCTTTCGACCTGTCGGACTGGTTTAGGACTGTAGTCTTTGAACTGCCAGGATGGAAGGGAACGGAACTGTGGACACGTAGTGGGGATGATATACCAGTGGCAAACATGCTAGCGGTTTACCTCCCCGAAGCCACAGCAATTGAGTCGGGATAGCTTCGTCACCTTCACATCACTCAAAACATGGATCTCCACACGCGGTTATGAAGAGCTTTTAGAAGCAAGGTGAAAGGCAGAAGCAACCTCTAAGCATCTAAAGTCGTAACTGCCTCATCAATTCCAGGGAGAAACAAGTCGGGAAACCGGAAGCTGGACGCTTCAGGTACGAAAGGTTTTGTGTATTTCTTAGTACGTAGCACGTAATATATGCATATAATATGTGAGAATATCCACTTTCGGATGATATTGACATTCATAGTCTTGAATTTGCAAAGAAGCGACAACTTTGAGGTATTATAACTTTGTTAGTAATAGTGCGATTTCCACCAAACTTGGTAAGATCATGCTCTATGTTATATCCTATATTGTTACGAAATTTCGTAGTCCTAGCATGAACTTAAGGGGGTTTTGCAGCGAATTACTAAAAATTATAGTAATATACTATTATTAACTTTATTTGTGCAGATATCAGTGTGGAAGGTATTTTGGAGCCCAGACACCATATAGTGGCAGCCTCTTGATTTTTTTCAGATTTTTCGGTTGGGTAGTTTCTGAGAATGGCCCCCGTAAAGGAATGGTCACTTTCAACCCCCCGCCCTCCCCACCTTTTCAACAAATGTCAAAACTAAGACCGTCTTCGAAAAGTACTAACCGAGACCTTTAATTTGATACCCCACATGACTATATTTGATGAAAAAAAAAATTACACCCCCCTTTTGCATGTATGGGGACCCCCCCTTAAATTCATCATTAAAGGATGTAACTCACTGTATGCGTGAGCGTTCACAGTTCCCAGCTTCCCACCAAATTTGGTGTCAATCGCTGCAACCGTCTCCGAGAAAAATGCGTGTGACGGACAGACAGACAGACAGACAGACAGACAGACAGACAGTAAACCGATTTTAATAAGGTTTTGTGTTTACACAAAACCTTAAAAAAGGGAGGGGTACTTCGGAGGAGCCATCGGGTGGAGACCCTACTAAAGTCCCGGAAGGAATGGAGGAGCCTGCTGCACACAGAAGAGTAGACGCTAAGTGACCTTGGCTTAGACCTTCTAGGGCTCAAGTTGGACGACGGGATAGAAGGGAATGCCTTGCCGGAGAACGAGTACAATACTCCGACATTGGAAGAACTAAAATAACCCAGGTAAAACTCCTCCAGGTAAAAGCTGCATCTGTAATAATTGCAAGGCTCTAGGAATAGTGTTGGCTCAAAAACCCTGGGTGAGTCAGAGGCAGATTCGTGGTCTTCTATCGGTCTGAAAATGGAAGATGGGACATTGGGAATAAGGATCTGCTTCTTAGAACCCACTTCCTAGGGTCATAGACAACGCCGATGGGCAATATCATCATTGCACTCAAAAAACGGTGGAGAAGGTCATAGACGACCATATTAGAACTGCGTAATCCCCTATATATATGTCAGGATGGTCAATCAAAACTGCTCGGTATCAGCTGCCGGACATAAAGCGTGATGCCATAGAAACAAAAGCAATAGCACTCTGTGCGTTTTTGTATATCGAAGGAGCATTCGATAGCACATCGCAGACAGATATAAGATGCCCTGATCCACATGGGAGTGGGAAAAACTCTGACCTTCTGGATAAGCAAGAGTTTAGAATTAGAAGCGGCGAGAAGATTACGCTGATGATATTGTTGTGGGCAAATATGAGAATACCCCATTTGACAGAATCCAAACCGGACTGCAAATCACTGGTAATAGGTACAGAAAGACGGGGCTGTGCATAGATCCAGCCACACCTTGGAACCGATAAAGATGACTTAGGTCTAACCTGAGTCTCAGTATTTCGGAGATGTGCCTCCGCCTGATCAACCAGTTTTTTTTTTATTTTTATTACTGGTACTCATTTGGTTTCCACAAGTATGGGGGTTAGTAGGTCCACTGTGCCATAGCCCCCCGTAGCATGGTAAGGTCTAACTTACTTACTGAGGCGACCAGGTATCAGTGAGGCTTGGTTCGAATACAGTCAGTTACCCCTGACTGCAAACGCATGACACCCTGGATTGGGGAGGTATTTTTCGACTCCCCAGTCTAGATCCGTAGCGTTTTGTTAATAGTAGGGTCACCTCGTACAGGGTGTGGTGCATGTGGTGAGCATCGAGTTTGCTTGAGATTATTATTTAGACTTGAGCCATATAGGCCATAATATGGAGCATTATAGCGGAAAGTTTGATGAAAATCCTACTATTACTAGAAAGAAATTTAAGTCAAATTTGTACGTTACGCATAAATTTAATGATTTATATAGATAGTAGATACCACATGAAAATGAATAGTCTGACATACTTAATGTATATATCCTACGAACTATGTATAAATGGATTATTCATCATCATCAACGGCGCAACAACCGGTATCCGGTCTAGGCCTGCCTTAATAAGGAACTCCAGACATCTCGGTTTTGCGCCGAGGTCCACCAATTCGATATCCCTAAAAGCTGTCTAGCGTCCTGAACCACGCCATCGCTCCATCTTAGGCAGGGTCAGCCTCGTCTTCTTTTTCTACCATAGATATTGCCCTTATAGACTTTCCGGACTCGATCATCCTCATACATACGGATTAAGTGACCCACCCACCGCAATTTTTTCAGCCGGATTTTATCCACAACCTGACAGTCATGGTATCGCTCATAGATTTCGTCATTGTGTAGACTATGGAATCGTCCATCCTCATGTAGGGGCCAAAAATTCTTCGGAGGATTCTTCTCTCGAATGCGGCCAAGAGTTCGCAATTTTTCTTACTAAGAACCCAAGTTTCCGATGAATACATGAGGACTGGTAAGATCATAGTCTTGTACAGTAAGAGCTTTGTCCATATGGTGAGACGTTTCGAGCGGAACAATCTTTGTAAGCTGAAATAGGCTCTGTTGGCTAACAACAACCGTCTCGGGTGGTTCTTCCCATGATGTCGACATCGTCAGCATAGGCCAGTAGTTGGGTGGACTTGAAGAGGATCGTACCTCTTGCATTTACCTCAGCATCACGGATCACTTTCTCGAGGGCCAGGTTAAAGAGGACGGCTGATAGGGCATCCCCTTGTCGTAGACCGTTGTTGATGTCGAAAGGTCTTGAGAGTGATCCTGTTGCTTTTATCTGGCCTCGCACATTGGTCAGGGTCACTCTAGTCAGTCTTATTGATTTCGTCGGGATACCGATTGCAGCCATCGGTAAGAACAAATGTTAACACAAGCGCAGAATAAATTCTGATTCACCCAACCCCACCAAATGGGAGTCCCGGGGGGAGAGTGGAAGGAGAAGGATGTAGTTTTAGTGGGTACGAGTCCCACATAACCTTGTGGCAGGAGCCTGTGGTAGCTTTTCAAGCTTTCCACTTTCCGTTGGCAAAAAAGGTTGACAGACTGACAGAACAACAACAGCCAAATGAAAGTGAATAGCCTGACATACTCGATGTATATAGCCTACGAGCTATACATAAATGGATCCATCATACACCCATACGGTTCCGCATAACAGAAACATTACATACCTGAGGCGACGAGCTCCCGGTTTCCACGTTGTTCGAAGATGACAAACTATTTGAAATTATCCATGTTGTCAATTCTAATTAAATTGTTGAATACGTACCTATGTAACTATCAATCCCATTGCAAACATGTATTAATTACTAATTGGTTCGTTAACATAATTTGATAGTCCCCCGTAAACTCATCATCCCTCAAAACACAAATGCAGTGGACATGAGAATGGGACACTCGCAAGTATGACGAGATTTTTATCAAATTAATTTTGATGTTTGCTGACAGTTCGCCCATCATTTTATTAGATAATCCAGATGGTATCCTGCATCTGTTGCAGTTTGCAGGACTATCGGACGCATTTTCAGAATGAAAGTTAGTCCTTGATATGTATGTTCTGTCTAGAACAATGAATGAGCAGAGAATGGGGTAGTTCAATCGTAGTTTGACTGATTGTTAAGTGTTTAATGAAATCTGACATGATCCAAGATAACTTCCATGACTGAGAGTATGCTGTATATACTCGTAGCTTTGAGAAGGTCCTTTAGGTAAGAGGTAACTTTAAATCACAACCATCTACAAAATAAATTGCCAAAATAAAAGGATAAAACCTGCTTTTAGTAAATTCCTTCCACTTCATTTCCAATCGGAACTTTCTCCCCAATAAACACCCAACCAGGATCTACGTAAATTAAATATTCATTCATATAAAAGCCCCTGTTGCAATGAACCTTGTCCCGATCAACTCCAGCTTTAATAAAATCGATACCAAACGATTTCCCCTTTTCGCCTCGATAGTTCTTTAAAATATTATTTCACCCCATCCACCGAACTATGTTATTTTCGTATTTTTCCCATTTTCATTCCTTTGATCCTGATAAGCCAAGGCAGAAAATAACAGAACAACGAACCCAGAACCAAGAACTAATTTTTCGCCAGCGTTTCCTTGAACTATAACTTGAGCTGGAACAGATCTAGAAGGAGGAATAGAGTTCCGGAAACGGGAGTCCTTCATGTTCTTAAGGTTTTTCTCTGTGATATAGACATCAAAGATTTATGGGAGGACTTGATTATGGTTGGCTCTGCTTTAAGGATGTTGTTCTTCTTGACTGTATGGGTTTTTGCTCGTGGTGGAGGAGTAAGGAATAATATGGTCAGCTTCATATGTTTTATTGGGAAAAACGCATGAATAGTTTATGCATATAAATGGATAAATTTGAGTTGTTAGGATACGCATATTTCGTGCGTAGACTAAGTAAATCTAGATAAGGCGCTGACTGCACGCAGATACGCCTCATGTTTTCTGTCGGGACTTATCGCATCTTCCTTATATGAGTAATAGTAACTTTCCCTTTTAATTTTGCTGAGTTTAGTTTATACATTCAACAATAGAAGAACTACGACTATGATAACATCACCCTTAGCATGTTGGTTTAAAGGAGTTAAAAAAACTCCTTAGTTCCAAGCTGAGAAGAAATTGTTAAAAATTTGATAAAAAACAGAGTCTCCAGAAGACCTTTTCATCACACATTCAGTTAAGTTCTGGCGGCTTGACATTAGTTCGTGAGTTGTTGGCCAATCCACGGTCTCCTTCAGTGCAGGCTCAGCATTCATACCAGTGGATGCAATGCAACCACAACTAGCGGTACAACGCACGCAATCACCATAAAACTTCGACTGGGGAACCAACCACAAACACCCGGGCCAAGGATACATCCTCCTGAAATTCTCCTGAGACATACGCTCTCTGAGGGTTCCCAGAGAACCAGGTAACCTCTGATGAGACTTCATGGAAAAAGCCAATTCAGGTGAGTCCCTTGTAAACTCAGGTCTGATCACCCTAGGCCCCAGAAGATTCGCCTACTGCATCTACGACCGGCAAGGCAATGTGAATACAACGTTTCCCGGTGTCACCCTTTGGAGATTCTCTTTTGGCCATTTGGTGTTGCCCGTCCGCCTCCTCTTAGCACTTCATCATACGTGCATACAGCAAAATTTCACATTACACTTAGGCTACAGGTACAAAATAGTAAGAGAGAGAGAGAACAAAGATTTCAGTAGGCTACTAGGAGGTGGACCAACTGGACTATAAGAACCGCAAAAAGATGCCCCAAGTTAGACTTTCTTCGAATGGTGACGGTAGGGCATTTCTTTATCCAATAAAAGCAAGAATATAGGAAGGCCTACAATGCAATTTTTATTCTAATTTTGGATCATTTCCTTGGCAAAAATTCAATGGCTTCCAAACTACGGCGTTACCAAGCTTTAGCGAATCCTGAGAACATTCTCCAAAGGCAGACTGTGTGTAGATTGTTCATTTAGCAAATCCTTACCAAAGTGTCTCCGTCCATGATCTGACAAGGCTGGCAGCTGCATATGAAGTGCAGGGCCGCTTCTTCCTCCCCTTCACATTTCACCCCTCAAAATAGACTTGATAATGAATGGCCGGATACCAAACGCAAGTTCTGGCTCCATCATTGTGAATCCAGACCCTGTCTGTCAGCCTTCTCATTACCAGCAATGTTTGATTGCCCTGGCACCCACATCAAGAATGTTCCGTTCATTGGGACAAGTTTCAGCAGCATCTAATGACAACTCCACACAAACTTGGTTTGATATGTTGTTGCTGTCTAGTGCTGATAATGCTGCCCGACTGTTGGGACAGATTCAAATAGACCAAGCCCTGTATTTTTGCCGTAGACATTTTTCTGCTGCCAATAAAATGGCGTACAAGTCCTCCTGGAATATGGTCGTTATTTTTTCGAGGGGTCGAGCCAGTTCCATAATCGGATTACCCGAGAAAACCCCTTGGCCCTATCTGCCTTCCGTGACTGACCCTTCAGTGGGGATTATTAAGTCTCTAATCTGAAAAGACTCCCCCCCCCCATTTATCGACTATTCTTCTCTTTTGATGATTACGACAGTGTATGTCTATTCAAAGACGGATCTGGAAATCATATGATCGGCCTGTATCAGAGCTACCGGATGTTTATCCAGGAATTTCCAGATCGACGCATGCCCGAATGATTGGCTGCATTTTCACGCTTCAATGGTATCGAGTCTATATGCGTGGTTAGCTGCTTCCCGTGTCAGCTCCAAATGAATGGGAGGTAGATATAGGATAGCTTCGAGTACCGTGATCGGCGTGTTCCCTTCTCCAGTAATATTTAGACAACAGATCCTCAGAATCTACGTTAGCAGCTTACTGCTGTTAACAAAGTTCAATCTCGGCCACCACACATCCACGGCCATGCCTACATCGAAAAGGGTTTATAATGGATGTACACATCCTGGATATGGTGCTTCCACGTTAGCTGGGAGTCGAAATGTACTCCTAAATACCTGACTGTTTGTACCAGCTGGATTTCTGCCTCTGCCAAGGTGGGCAGCGTATAGCTACCCCATCTGATGTTAATAGTGAACATAACTAGTCCAGTCTTCCTAGCGTTCATCGTGAGTCCATTGTGGAGGGGCGAACTGTGGATTTAATGTAGAGTGGCATTCAAGCGATCACATACTGTGTCCGCAAATTTGCCCGAAGACATTTTTATCCTCCAGGAGCCATAGCAGGGTATCCAGAGCAGAGACGCACTCCCTGTGGGCAGCCCCTAAGGCATCCTGGTTCAGTAGACTCGTGGTTGACCAATATGTGGATTTTTCTACGCCCTAGCATCTAAAGGATCCAACTGGATTTGTCTTTTTGGTAAGCGTGTTGCCTAGGATGAAGTGGCTACTTAGGAATATGTGTATTCCTTATGAACCGATCTACTAGTCTTTCTACTCCTGTTAGTAGAAAGGTTAGAAGGTTTCTGTGTCCGTGTAGGTTGGCTTCCCTGGTTATGCATGCTAGGCATGCGCGGCATATATTCCGAATATGTAGACCCAGGGCATACATTCCCTCTATCATTAGGGCAGAAATGATGTCATACAATGTAGCAGCCGAAAACGATTATCAAAGTCATGATGGAATAACTGAAAGTTCCAAATACATTAACGACAGGCATACTGCAACAGCTGGGTTCCTCCTTTACCGTGTGTCACTTCATTTCTGGCCCATAAGTTTTCAACTTAAACAAAGGTTCCTATGTATGCTCATCCACCTTACTTTTCATATTTACTGCCACGTAATTTCCGGGGTTTTCCAAAAAAAAAAAATCGTGCTAAAGGGAAAACATTGCTTGATACGCATGGGCGTTATTCTAAAGATTACAAAAGTCTGGTTAGAAATATGACACCTTACGACACAGGTGGCAAGCGAGGCCGATGGGGGATGTCGTCAGTCCACGCGCTATCTTTCCAGAGTACGATCGAATAATTTGAACGTTGTTCACAACATTCTGGAAGGTTCAGTTTCCAACAAGCCTCCTTGCTTCAAAATATTAGAACCTAACAATCGTTGGTGGACACTGCTGAAGATGGATGCTTCCCACTGCAATAGGTGATCACTCCCCCGCTATGCAGGGACACTATCCACTTGTCGATTCCTGGTCAGTCTTGTCACCTGCCCAATCTGCAGCCACGTAGAAAGTAAGACTGGCATCTTTTGTAAATCGTTACCTAAGGATGAAAAGTAGGCTATCTTTCCATCTGTGTCGAACTTTGAATATAAACACTAGACTTCACTTCCATTGCTGAACCCCAATTCTCCAAGAATAGCTGCTCCGTTCACTGCCTTCCCACCTTCAGAAAAACCGCCTCCGAGCAACCCACAACGCCGGGTTGTGTCAGTTTCGAAGGAAGACAACCTATAGGATTGTCCAAGGCATCTGCGAGTAAGAGCAAACGAAATTGGCAGCGGTCTTCTGAGAATCCCAACTTTTCGACTGAAAAAAGGGCTCGGCCAGAAACAGCCAAGCGTTCATCTGCAGCTATTAAAGCCGATGGATGAGTCTTTTATCCGGGTACGATACCAAGCAGTGCGAACAGCTTAGGAGGAAGCACCCCGTAGCTATATCGTTTTAAGTCGGTAGATGTATACGGTAAAATATAACGAAGAAATTTTGCCGACAAAAGCACGAATGACTGGCTCAAACAGTACTACTCCTCCTTCAACGACTAACCCTGAAGAGGTTGTCTGAGTTGCCATAGATTAAATAGTACTTTCTCTGGTTTCCAGAAGATGAGCGTACTGGTACTGAGCTCTTGGAACAACCTGGTTTCCAGAATAACCTCAAAGCCTCCTTCAGGACGCTGTTTGACAGCAAAGCAAGAGGAGGAGCCAATAGGCCTGGACCTTTCTTCAGTATCGACGTTCCAGAACCGAACATTAAGAAGGTTCGTGAACAAAAAGGCCGCCGGTTCTAACACGTGCTTGGGATCGCCACATTGCAAGTGTCGGATTCTAAAACCGTCGAAGAGGACGTGCAGCTGACATCATTTTTATTTGAATCATATCCAATATGCTAACTTCTTATATGCCAGTGGAAGTGATAGACCCCGCTCGTTCATGGTGGCCTCAAAAACCCTTAACTTGGTTAACCATCAAAGTTCAACAAAGAGATAAGGTCATTCTATGGTGCTCTCCTTATTTTCCTTGTGAGGTAGACGAAGTTCTCAGAAGAACATTCCTCAGAGCTAACCAGTATTCCAAAAGTAAAGGCCAGAGAATAACAGCAGGATGTGATGTCAGCGCCCACCATATATGGTGTGGAAACTCCAACATCAACGTGAGGGAATCTATACTACAGAAGTATCTGGTGGCGACCGAATTGTAGTTCCTTAATTTGGGTAATGAACCCATATCTTTCAACGTGCTCGGGCGAAAAGTCATCAACATCAGGGTGGCATCTCCCGACATTGCGGCTCTTGTCGGAGAGCGGGGAGTTTCAAAGGATATCACACTCATCGCCCGAATTGCGATCCTTGGGAGACTCATCAAATCCATTGCTGCAATTGAAAAAAACAACCGAGATGATCACAACTAACATGAAAGAAGCTTTCGGGGAAAACTATCCTGATGATCCTATGATCCTGTTAATGTCTACATTTACAGTGCTGAAGGTGCACAGAAAGCAATAAAGAAGCAACAAACCATTTGTTTGAAGTGCACTTCCCAGACAGTATCCAAAATCTCATCTTGGGGCCGACAAGTGCATACAGCCCTGAACCGAAAGATTGAGACTCCAGCATGCATAGTTGGAGCTAGCGAAATGGACAGTTAACTCCTTACATAGAAAGTAGTCTGCGAGTCCGAATGGACTTTAAAAAAAATCCACACATTGGTCGGACAGAAGCCTCTTGAAGCAGAATGTCTTAAGGGTTGCTCACAGAGTGGAGTTCTCCCTTAGTTGATATGGCACCTTGATTTGGATTTTGGCATGGAGGACACAAATGTCCTCGTACAAGCATTTGCGGCCGTTCATATTATAGTCAATAAACACTCGTGCCAATCTATTCACTCTGGTCGCTCACTCAAGACTCAATTTAGCTGACTCGTGGCATTATGCCATTAAGCTCCGCACTCGCTTACCTATAAATCCCAAATTGGTTGTATTTACTTTTGCCAGACCATAAAACTAAACATCCAAGATTTTTTTAGTACGCTTTTGACAAAGGCAAACTGTTTTCTCGATTAATTTCGGAGGTAAACGCTTTTCTTCTGACAGAGCGAATGTGCTACTTCGCTATACACTTCATATGCTCTAACAGTCAACCAATCCATCCCTGTCGCACGTCGCAACATCTTCTTCCAATATCGTGGCGTTTTTGAACAGACTTCCACCTGAATTACATCGCTTTGTTTTCGAACTACCAGCTTCCGCACTGAGTCGTCCCACTTTATGTCCAATTTAGGGTGTTATTTCATACCTTTTGTGACGCCGTGAACTGCATTCATCGAAACCTCTACTTAGTTTTCGTGATTTTACGAGATAATTACCCTAGTTTGACTCAGGTACTCATTCACAGCTTAGTCGACTGGTATCCGACGTCAAATCACGATACAAATTCCACTGACACCAGTGAAATTTGAACCACGACCTTCCGTATGACAGTTTGGTACTCTAACCACTCAGCTATCCGGGCACAATGTGGTATTACCAAATACTAACTTCGTACGGGTTTTTGTTAAAAAGTACTGAAAAGTAATTATTTAACTAAAGAAGTACTGAAAAATGATAAAAAGTACTGATGTGTTGATGAACTTCAAAAGGTACTAAATTTAGCACTTTTTGGTACTGAAAAGCAAACATAGTACTATATTTTAAAAAGGCGGAGTTCTCAGCCTATCCCGAACTTCTCTATGATGCTAATGGTGTTAAGTCCATGGTGTTTAACGTAGGTACCTGTTGTGGAGACTTAATCCCACGGTCCTCTTCAGACACGGATTGATTTTGTGACCACAATCAGAGCCCCGCTGAGACAAGCAACAACGGTACCAGCATTCATACTGGTGGATGCAAGAATTACCTAAATCTCTACCGAACTGTGGAGTACGGCACCCGTGTTGAAACGCAACACCACGCCGAGGCCCGAAGGTCTCTTCTCGATTGAGCACAACCACAACCACCATGAATCTCCTACTAGGGAGGCCAATCGCAAATAACCGTGTACTCACATATAACGGGAGTTCACCTGAAGTATGAGAGTCCAGGGGCTTTCCCGGTTCCTATGGTACCAGTATACCCCTGGTAAGGTTTCGTGACCAATTTGGCACTTCAGATGAGTTCCCGTGCAGACTCGGGTCTGATCGCCCTAATTAAGCCTTTGTAGCATTCGCCTACTGCATCACGGCTGACAAACCAAAGTGAATACATCGTCTCCCGGTGCCACCACTATGAAGGTTCTTCTCGGCCACTTGATTTTGGTTTGGCCGACAGGGTTTCCGCCCCGTCTTCCTCATCGCCACCTCTGAGCACCAATGTTCGTGGTGTGATAACTTTTCATTTACTAGCTTGAAGTGTTCCTTCCAGTCGTCTGTTGTATTTTAAACCCAAAAAACCCCCGTACTGCGGTTAATCCGCCTATTGTAACTAACCGCTCCTTAGAATGGAACTGAAAGCAGTTTGCTTTTTCCTAGTGCTGAATATCTAAGGGTACTCGAGTAGGGCGCGCGGACCAGTCGTCATTAGCAACATTGTCACCTTGAATAAGGAAACTTGTAGTTCGTCCTTAGAGAGTCGCACTTTTTTAATTTTGGTGGATTCTCACTTTCTTTCGGGTTAGCTACTTAGCTTACAATGAAGCTCCTTTGAGTAAAACAAAACTTTATTAATATCGGTTTACTGTCTGTCTGCCTATCTGTCATACCTTATATCTCAGAAGCGGCTACTCCTATTGATACGAAATGTGGTAGAAAGGTGGAACCCGTAAATCCCATTGCATGCACGTAGTTCTACGTTGAACTTCAGGAAGCGGGAGTCCCCATACATGCTAAAGGAGGGTCTACATTTTTTTTCACTAAAAATAGGGGATTAGATGAAAAGTTCGACAAGCACTTTACGAAGCCGATATTAATTTTGACATTGGTTACAAAAGGGAGGATTACGGAGGTCTGAAAGGGGTTCAATGTTCTGCACAACCCAACTATTCGAAAAAAAATATGGTGGTCTATGCACATGATATCTACACCTTAAAATACTCTTAATTAATAATAGGTATGGCCTGGGTCAATTATCAACATAGACAGGAAGGAAAACAAATGCATGAAATTTTATGGGCAGCTTACCACCAAACCTTGTAGGATATAGTGATATGTCAAAATTCTTGGATAAAGTCTTCACCAATCAATCGGAATCCTTCCTTCAATTACCCGGCAATACATTGACATTAAAAGGATGTCATCCTAGCTCCCATATCTCCATCTTCCTGCGCTCAATCTTTATTGTCGCATATCCTGCCACACGCAGAAAAAAAACTAAATGATGCGAATTCCCGGAATTCCTCAAACGAATTACCAATTACTCGTACTTTTTTTTTTTATTAAATAATATCATCAAAAACGGATGTAGTCAGAGAGGAAAAGTGCTAGACGCTAAATTTCATTTCGTGCTTGGATGATATTTACTCTGCTCCTAGACCGTCATCGTCCTGGAATTTCAATCGATATGACTATGGGGAATGCAACACAATCATGAACAGGCGGGAGCCATTGAAGTGCTAGGAGAGGCGGCAATTACCAGTACTCAAGGCTCTATAATTTTTGAGCATTTTATGGCACCAAATTGGCAGGTTCGGTTTGTTGGAAAGTTTCAACTTTGGTGATTAATAATATTTAATG
Organism: Hermetia illucens; assembly: GCF_905115235.1. Taxonomy (NCBI): domain Eukaryota; kingdom Metazoa; phylum Arthropoda; class Insecta; order Diptera; family Stratiomyidae; genus Hermetia; species Hermetia illucens. The sequence continues at coordinate 172,079,714 of NC_051851.1, forward strand.
ATTCCCGAGTGCGTTGCTAAATAAATGTGGACGAGTGGTTGGCAATAAAGAAGTCCTTGCATGATTGGCAGCTATTGAGTTTATGCTATTTTTGGGAATTTTTAGCAGTGACTGCTGTTGAAAAATTACACCTAACGATGTTAATTAGCTGGAAGAGAATCAGCACAAAAGGCCTTTCAAGTATTGAGGATTTTTTTTTCACTTCAGTAGACATGTTCGACCTTCCCTCTTCTATTCCCATCCCTTCTTCCGCTGGCTTGAATTCTTCCAATGTAAATCCATTTTTTAACAAAATTGCTCAATTGACAATAAGTGAAAAATAAGAACCCAACCCAATTACTCAAGAAAAGTACCCAGGGTAGAGGCATTGACAGGTCAAACTCCATAAAAAACAATGGAGGAAAATATGAAGGTTACCAAGTATTTTTGATAAGACAAAGAAGGAAGATAGAGTAACTCATCCCCATCAATTCTTGGCATCTGCCAAATGAACCCCGACTTAAAAAGGTTGTCAGCAAGGTCTAGAGATCTCAGAAGGAAGATCTCATGATGAAGCACAAAATGTCCAATTAACGTTAAAAGCTACTGGTGTCCGGTCTAGGCCTGCCTTAGTAAGGAACTAAAGACATCCCGGTTTTCCGCCGAGGTATCCCTAAAAGGTGTCTGACATCCTGACCTACGCCATCGCTCCACCACAGGCAGAGTCGTCTGCCTTGTCTTCTTTTTTTAGCACGGATATCATCCTCCATCAATGCGGATTAGGTGACCCGCCCACCGCAACATGTTGAGCCGGATTTTATCCACAACTAGATGGTCGTGGTATCGCGCATAGATTTCATCGATGTGTAGGCTAGGGAATCGTCGTCCATCCTCAAGGAGATAAACATTTTTAGGAGAATTCTTCTCTCGAACAAGACCAGGAGTTCATAATTTTTTTGCTAAGAACCCAGATGTCCGAGGAATACATAAGGACTGACACATAGCTTTGTACAGTATGAGCTTTGGCCCTATGGTGAGACGTTTCGAGCGCAATAGTTTTTGAAGGCGGGGGGGGGGGGGCATTTCCTGGACAAAAAGCTACTCTGAATTTGTTTCAAATTGGAGAATAAATACTAGTATTATAACAAATTTCGACTTTCCTCTGGATCGGAGTTTTCTCAAAGGCGCTGAAATACAGACTTCAACAGAATTAGGTTGATTCTGTCATTTTGGGAAGACGGACGCATAATTTTCCATTCGTATCCAGATTTCCTCCGACCACGCGCTAGACCAGCAGAAATATCTAATTGCTTCACTTCTCAGTTGCCTCTTGAGGGACCCTGGGTTATACTCGGGTAGGACTATGTACTCGGACTGGTTCAACAGCAATTCGTGTCGTGGATAAATTTCCTGTCTGACATTTTGCCATACTGTGTTTAGCAATAATTTTTGTGGTCAGTTGTGGTAGCCCTGGTTTACAAACCGAGAAGAAAAGAAAGCTAGAGGAATTCGTTAATGAACCCGCGGTTGTCTAAAGTCGTCCGCAGTCTGGATCATAAGCGTGTCCTTCTATTAGGCATTATAGAAGTGAAGTTAAGGAGCAAACAGCATAAGTCGTGCCACGCTTTGGCTCATTCTGAAAAGGGACTATTTAATAAGGATATGACCTATTCTCGATCGGGTAGTTGGGGTCAACAAGCATAGGTGAACCGTCCATTTTTAAGATTTTGAATAAAATAAAACCTTATTGGAACCGATCCAATATCTGTCTCTCCGTCTGCTTGACTTTTTTTTTGCGTTGGGCGATGGAAAGTTTCAAAAATTACCTCTGGCTCCTGTCCTCATGTCGTTATGTGAGACATTTATTCACTACAACCACCTCTTTCTCCGTCGCTTACCCCGCAGGAGTGCTGATTCGGTATTACGTCGCAATAATGCTGCCAGTCTAGTGTCCTTTAGTTGAATCATCCCATATTTTCTGCCACACCAAAAGAACCTCATTTCGTGCTAATTGCCTACGACAGTTACTGGACTCACTGATTGCATATGATGGGCCATGGAGGAGTCAACCCTCGTTCGTCAAGATGTCAATGGTAAGTATCATTAGCTAGAAACAAGCTTATCATAACAGCAGGTGACAGAGCCCTAATGTTGCTAAACATACCAAACTTTTGCTGTCAGAACCAAAAAAAAAATATCGAAAAGAATACCCTCTCGAAGCAGAAGGACTTGCAAGAGTACCTAAAGAAAAAATGAACACTGAAACTGGTTTCCATAATTCTGCCCCCATACTTGCCACTAGTTATCTCTGATGTTTATCTTGAGGAAACCAAGAGATATCGACTATAATCTTCATTACATACAGGACATAAAGTGGTGGTCATCTGAACACGTCTTAGTTGGCAGGTACCATTGCCTAGACAGAAATATCTTCCTGTGTGGAGTTGCCGAATCTCCCATCAGGCGCGTCGCTTCGTGGGGATAAGGGAACGCTCGTCGGATGCGTTAGGGGCATGTCTATACGCAGTGGGAAATAAACGCCCACCCGTGGACAAAAATTGGACGAGAAGGATAGTTTTTTACGGTGCAGGGCTTCAGAAACCCAGTACCGGCGGTTTTTGGAGTGGGCAAGCGGGCTCCCGGCCGTCGATATCCAACGACCGCAGTGCCTCAGTAGTGGAAAACTTGGCTACCTTGACATCTAATGGGATCTTAGTGGAGTGGAAATGAGATCTACACTGGATCCTTTTCGAAAAAGCTCAAAATTTGGGAGGTCACCACTGAAGGCAACTTTTCCTCTAGGCAATCGAGATTCGCCGACGAACTCGGAAAGGAATTTGGAGAGTCTCCGGACTGACATAACTATCGACACTGTAAAATGCGATCGTGGAAGGCAGCAAACTGCAACAGATTTTGTTTTATTGGGGTAATAGATAAATTAGCTCTGTGAGTTCATTAAAGAGAGGCGGAATATCCACCAAAATATCAGGGCTCTGATACGAGGTATTATGTTGTCCTATATTGGGGCGGTGGAGAGAAAAAACGTCCAAACGTCATGTGGCAAAGTCACACGGGAGACGCAGGTGACGTAAGATAGGTGAGAACGCGGGCAAATGGAGTAGGGATGGAATAAGTGAATTCCTTGGTGTCCTACAAGTGGCCAAGAAAGCTGCGCCGGTGAAAGTTCCGGATTGTTCTTCGATTACGGGTCCAACTGAGTCGCTTACGCAAAAGGGGGATCTATTGTTGGAATTAACTAAATCCAGCGAGAAGATAGTGGACAGCTTTCACGGCCAGGTGGAGAAGGTGCTAGGTGAGCAAGCAGACGCGAAAGCTCGGAAGAAACAAATAGTGATCGAGTGCAAAGACCTAGACGAGGTCACATTACCAGAGGATATCTATGCTGGGCTAAGGAAACAATTCAACCTCACAGACCTAGAAGACAGTGCCATCAAAAGGATGAATAGGTCGGGAAGGTGCAGGAAGTGTGGTGAAGAGACCGCTTCATCAAAAACTGCACTGGAGATCCATGATGCATGTTGTGTAAAGGAAGAATGGGAGTAGATCACCGGCGCGTTCCAGGTGGTGGCAGGTGCCCGACATATAGGGGGGAGCTGAATCGTATGGCTAAATGGGAATGATACAAATCAACCTCAACCATTGCGAGGCAGCTCAAGACTGGTTCTCCCAAACCATTTGAGAGTCGAATGTGGACCTGACGGTAATATGTGAACAGTAACGAAATTACGTTAGTGTTGTGGGTGTAAGACTTATCGGAAAACGGGGCGATATGGGCATGTGAACGGCAAGCCATTAAAAAAACAATGGCATTCCCGGGAGCCGGCTTTGTACGGGCGAAAGTCAACGGCATAGAAATCTACAACTGCTATGCTCCTCCTAGTGCAACAGTAGCGCAATATAAGAAGATGCTAGACAGCTTGGTGCTGGACGCTAGTGACCACAGCCCCAAAATCATTACTGGCGATTTCAACGCGTGGGCTTTAGACTGGGGAAGTCGGCTGACGAACACCAGGGGCCAAATCTTGCTTGAAACCTTCGCGGAGCTGGACATCGCACTCGCCAACGTTGGATGCGTGCTCACCTTCCGAGGCAGAGGACTAGGCTCGATCGTTGATCTAACCTACCTTAGTACCTCGTTAGCGAGAGGGATGGTCTGGCGGGTGAATGAGCACTACACCCACAATAAACATCAGGCCATCTTTCTCGACGTCAAGAACGGGAGAGGCGACAGTCGAGTGAGCATCAAAAGCGGAAAAACTAGAATAGCTGGGTGATTCACTGGAGCTTTCGAAGGAGAGACTTTCCTGGTGGTTTTAGAAGGAGATTACTACCCGAAGGGAACAACGCTGGAAAAAGTGAGTCGGTTATGGCAACGGATAACTGTGACCTGCGATTCTACAACGCCGCGACTCAAGTTCCATTACAGACGGAAGCAGAACATCGGCCGTCATAGAAAGAATACCGCGATTTTCAAAGTAACCTTAAGAAGGCTATACAGGAAAGTAAGAGGAATTGATACAAGCAGTTGTGCCTTGAAGCAAATACAAACCGGTGGGGCGCTGCTTACAAGGTTGTAATGAACAAGATTCTTGGACAAAAATCACCCTAAGTGATGTGCTCGCGACTCTTGTTCAAAATAATCGCAATTCCTTTCCCACAGCAAGAAGGGTAAGTCGGCATACCGGTCAACCGCGCTGAGGGTGTGCAGTGCTTATAGAACGGTATCAGGTGAGCCAGTGTATGCCATCGCGAGAATGATTCCTTCGGATCTTCTGGCGAATGAGGCACACTCTATCTATCGGAGAAGGAGGGTGAATCCGGTCAAAGTGACCGCGGGCTTCTTAGAAGCTACTAGGAAGGAGCTGTACAGGGCATGGCAGCAACAGTGGGATAATTCCAAGAAGAACCGCTTGACCCATACACTGATCCCCAGCTGTGTCGAGCGCAAGCATGGAGAATTACCACCTAACGCATTTCCTTAAGGGACACGGTGGATACAGGAAGTACTTGCATCACCTCGGATTGGATGAGTCCCCAGACTATCCCAAATGCATGTTATGTTCCCCCGTCCGAAATTCGCGAATGAAAAAAGGAGGTTAAACGATGCCCTCTGTGCAGTTATCGGAACCCATAATTTCGTGGAGGAGATGATGAGGTCTGCAGCAAACTGGAGTGTGATAAACGGAACAATAATTGCGATACAGGAGAAACTGAAGTAGTTGGAACTAGCTCAGAAAGTCCGCCGGACGCGTGACTTAGTTGCGCTGATATTAACCAGAGCCCTCCTCGAGAAGTAATATGATACTTCACGGTGGTCCCGCGAGGATATCGGTGGAGCAAGCACTTACTTGGATACTTGCATATAAGTGCTAGGATACAACTCAACCCAATCCCATCTCCCTCATCAACCTTCCGGCTTACATACAGAGAGATCTTAACAAATAGAAACAAAAGAATTCCTTTTCCAATAGTCATCGAACAACTGCTCAATTCCCACCGCCTTTGATTGCCACTGAAATCAATCAATCATGTCTTTGAATATCCACTTGGGCTTATCTTCAAGAAGAATCTATTCCCATCAAAACCACATGAAAGCACAATTTCTAATCCACTTTAGTCAGTTCTCAGAATGAAGTACTTCGTAGCAGTTCCGTATCTCTTACAAGTCTGTGGTTTGTTTCCCTTTTCGTCTCATGTGGTATTTGGTGATACCTCCAGGATTCGATACAATCGATGTTTCATAGTATGGACCATTGTTGGCGTTGTCATCGTTATCGCCGAATGTATCCTTGGCTTCACGGCCGACATATTCATGTGTCTACGAGCAATACCCTTTACTGTTGAAGTTATGAAATTCATCACCAATGTCGGATCTCATCTCCTGTCGGTCATTGAATCGTGGATAACAAGAGAGCGTCAGGAGAGTATCTGGAAAATGAATGGGAAAGCCGAGAAAATGCTGAACAAGTCGGATGAAGCTATGCAAAATGCATGCTATAAGAAGATTTTCTATAAGTTCACCATCTACTTAGTATTAACGATTGCCATAGAGACACATTACGTCCTTTCGGTGCACAACAGCTATGACTACTTCATGACTAAAGTTTGGTTCGTGAACATCATATCGTCCATTGTGTGTCGTATCCGCTACCTTCAGCACGTTATGTACACAACCCTGCTTGCCTTCTGGTTCTCCAACATCAAAGATGAGCTGAAGGAGTTGTCCAAGGTGTGCCGAGGTGAGAGTAAGATATCATCGCTATCATCTGCTCCCGATCCACAATCACCGGTATCGACTTCGAAAAACAAACGATTTACAGAAAAAATAACCCCCTCAACAATGGTCGCACCCAAGACTATTCGCAAGGGAAACGGTCTCCTGTGCAACGAGGGAAGCGACTCTTGCGAGGAGGATAAGCTCATCCTGCAGCGTCTTGACGTCCTCAAGGAAATGTACAATATGCTGTTCGAGGTGTCTGAGGACCTGAACTCCTGTTTTGGGATCGCCCAACTGGCAAATTTATTGGATAATTTCGTTCAGCTCACGTGTGAGTTTTATTGGATTTATATTCTGTTGGCGAACAATGAACTTCACAATTTGATGGGTGAGTAGTTTGTTAAGGAGGAAATTGGTTGTGTTCAGTGTTTTAAATTGGATGTGGTACTGAAATTTTTAAGGATGCAGCTTAGAAGTTAACAAAATGAATCTTTATTGAGTCTGCCTTGGTACTTTGAGTTTACATCCAAATTTGGATTATGAGTGGAGGGGTCCGAAAACCAACTGATAGCGGAACGAAACGATAAAGCCAGACTTTTGAATTCTTTGAATGTTGTCCTAATCCAAAATCACTGGAAATGTACATCTAGTTGTCCTTTCCCTGCAACAGCATTTTTATATCATTTCTCTAATTCCATTTACAGCAACTTCCTAGTCACTCCACTTCCTATGTGGACCCAAAAGTAGTAAAATTTACTTTTGTCGCAGTTATTTGAAAGAAAGATAAATCTAAAAAAATTCTGCACGTTTACTAACATACCTCCCCCAGATCCTCAATCACCAATCTTAAGATTTATAATTTAGCATTTGCTAATTTTTCATTCCCTTGGCATTTTGCTATGCTATTGCTAATGCTAGGGTCAATCGAATGCAAGGTTCTGACATTGGGTAAAAAAAGAATATTATTCCGAAAGGCACTTCAAGCGGGCGACCGATATCTGGTGTAAAATTAGCCTATAGTGGTTCGAATTCAATGAACAGTTTACTGAGGAAGAAGAAACAGAATTTACGGGGCAGCTATGAGAGACAACTTGAGAAGGTGTGTACACCGTTTTTGGTGAAGATGCTTCGATATATCAACTAACTAGGACACTTCATGTTAGATTTTCCTTCGCTATCAAAGAGTCATATCTTTCTCTTCATCCCCATGAGAGTATCCGGAGATTTCAAATCGAAATATTCCAAGACTTTTGTGGGAAAACCTTTACCCATCGTTCAAATTAAGATTAAATCCACAGTTGGGAAACCGTTTCAGTCGCCAGCACCAAACAGACCATGGAAAGATTTGTTTTGGATGGAGTTGATTATATAAGTTCCTTAGCAATGCTATTAACAAACCCAGATCGGGCATTCGATAGAGCCAAATGGCGAAGCCGATCACGACGAGCCGACCCCGCTTGTGAACGAGACAAAGGCTGAAGAAAAAGAAGAAGCAATGCTATTATCAACCGATAAACGGAAACAGAAAGAAAGGACTAAGCCCTAACGAGGCATAGGTTGACTTCCCATAAGAAAGCTGCAGCAAGCAAATATGGTTTTACCTTCCTACCACCGATTTTAATTGTCTAGCGCTGATGAATGAAAATTATCCCGGGAGAGCGAAGGAAGCGAGGGATGCGTAGACCAAAGGGACGTCAAAAACTTGGTAAAGTTTGACATGTCGGAATATGGAGGGCCTCATAAGCTATGTCTCAATCACAGTTAACACAGTAAAAGTACGATCCGTAATGGATCTTCCCTTCTTCGATAAGGGCTTACCTATGTTCCCTTTTACTTTTGCATCGAAATTGCTATATTGTACCACGATACCGGTGGCTACTTTTTTATGATGCATCTTAGTGCCAGTCCTAGATACGCTGCATCCATGGGACACGAGTTCAGTTCATACCGTGTGAGGAACAAAACAGTGGTTCTACGTCAACGAAAGCCCTCCATTGAAGCTTGAAAAATTTTTGACGACCCTGGAGCGGTCGTAATTGGCAATGCATAGCCTTATCCAATCATGGTAGTGATTTTCTAATGCCATTTTTGGCTCATAATGGCATTGATATGCAGTTTCAACAGCCACGATGTTATATCACATTTATTGTTGCTTAGTCCAAAGATGAATTTAAGTAAGTTTGGCTCAAATACCACCCCCTTTATGGCATTGTAACCGATGAGCTTATCTATATGTCTGAGGATCCTGAAGGAATTGCAGCAGAAGTCGAGAGGTTTCCATAAGGGAACCGCTTCGGGCTATTCAACCACGACCGATTGGTGCACGTCAAAATCTACGAGGCATACACTTTTCCTTCCAGTATCGTCTGCCCTCTTTTTTTTTTTTTTTGTTGAGGAAGTGGAAATCTTCAAAAAGACACTGGTCTGGACACACCAGCGTGTGGGATTTTTACCCACTAAAACCACCCCCGACTCCCTCCCTGCCCCGCGGAACCACCATAAGGTATTACATCACGGGGCGGAGTCAGCTCACTCTAGCTTTGTCACCTTTCTTCTATACGCGGCGCACGTGACCGCGTTTTTCTCCTCTCCTCTGCTTTTCGCAGTTTATTTTGGATAGATGCGATCATGGAGTTTACCGCATCCCAATTCTCTTGATGTGCTAGCATTTTCGGCACCAGATTTTCTGGTACCAGCACCTCCCCATGAGTCTCCTCTAGATTCCTCCTTTCTTCCACAAATCTCGGACAGTGGGAGAATACATGCTCTGGGTCCTCTGGGACTTCATTGCAATTTGGACAATCGGGTGAGGTCTCCAATTTAAACCTGTGAAGGTATTGGAGATATCCTCCGTGCCCCGTGAGAAACTGGGTGAGATTATAATTAATCTCACCATGTCGTCTCTCCAACCACTCCTTGATGGCAGGAATGAGCCTGTGCGTCCACCGGCCCTTTCCCGAGCGTTCCCACCGCTCTTGCCATCTATTTATGGATCTCTCCCTTTCAGTCTTCCTCGTCCGCGATGAGGAAGAGGTTGGCTTTGCATTGTATATGTTCGTCATCTCATCTGCCAAGATGTCAATCGGCATCATTCCAGAGATGACGAATGCTGCATCATCTGAGACAGTCCTGAAGGCAGAGCATACCCTCAGGGCTGTCCTCCTGTAGACTGAACTCAGTTTGGTAGCGTTCCCTGACATCCACAACGCCTCCCTCCAAACTGGGGTTGCATAGAGCATGATCGAGGTCACCACCCTGGCTTTAAGCAACCTAGAGGTATGCCGTGGCCCTCCAATATTCGGCATCATCCTTGCCAGGGCCATACTTGCAGTGGATGATTTGTCGCAAACATACCGCACATGTTGCTTATAGCTAAGCTTCCTGTCTATCACCACTCCCAAGTATTTGATGGTCGGCTTGGAAGTGACGATATGATTCCCGATTCTAATACAGGCGTAATCTCTCTTCCGGCGCTTAGTGATGAGGACCGCTTCCGTTTTTTCCTCCGCAAGTGTCAGACCGGAGCTCTTTAGCCAACTTTTAACAGCACCGATTGCCTCATTTGAGTATAACTCAGCATCTTCGAGATGCTTTGCGACAACAACCAGCGCTATGTCGTCAGCATAACCCACCACTGTGGCTTCCCCCGGAAGGGGAAGATTAAATACATCGTTGTACATGATGTTCCACAGTAGTGGGCCCAATACGGAGCCCTGCCGGACACCCGCGGAAACAACGTACTCCTGGGGTCCATCATCGGTGTCATACCAGAGCCTCCTTTCAGTTAAATAACTATCGACGATAGCAGCGAGATAGGTGGGAATACCAACCTTCGCTAAAGATTTCCGTATTAGATTCCAATTGGCCGAATTGAATGCATTTTTCACATCCAGGGTTACTACCACGCAATATTTGCTGGTACTACCCTTTCCGTGAATTGCATCTTCGGCCAAGCCTGTAACCAATTTGATGGCATGAATGGTTGGTCTGGCTTTACGGAACCCATACTGCCGATCCGAAAGGCCGCCTTGGCTCTCAACAACCGGGAGTAATCTATTGTAGATTACCCGCTCTAGCATTTTCCCCACCGTGTCCAGGAGACATATGGGTCGATATGACGATGGTTCACCTGGAGGTTTACCTGGTTTAGGCAGAAGTACCAACTTCTGCCGCTTCCATGCCACTGGAAATATCCCCTCGGACATGCACGCTTCGAACAACTTAGCGAACATGTCCGGTCTGGATTTCACGGCAAGCTTAAGGGCCTTATTCGGTACTCCGTCCAGGCCCGGCGCTTTGTTGTCTCCTATTCTACCACAGATATCCAACAGCTCGTCTCTGGTGACTGGCGGAATTGCCGCCACATTCAGAGGTGGTTGGAATGTGTCGGTGCTCTCCTCTTGCTGGGGGAATAACCCCTGGATGATTTTTAGCAAGAGGGTGGGGCACGTGATCTGCGGAGATGAACGGGCTCTGAATCGTCCCATCACGATTCTGTAGGCATTCCCCCACGGGTTTATGTTTGCTTCTGAGCAGAGCTCCTTAAAGCACTCCCTCTTGCTTCGCTGGATGGCGAGCTTGAGGTTTTTGCGGGCTGCCTTATAGGCGCGCTCTTTTTGTCCCTGTTCGACTCTACCTACCGCCTTCTGAGCCACTCTTCTGGCTCGGTGGCAGGCTGATCGAAGGCCGGTCAGTTCATCATTCCACCAGTAGTTTGGTCTTCTACTGGGGAATGAACACCTTCTAGGCATGGACGCGTCACACGCTTTGGCAATGCATTGAGCCAGATGGACGGCTCTTTCCGTAGAGGTGCCTGCTTTATCAGGCTGATCTAACCACACCTCTATGAAGGTCTCCTCATCCAAAGATTTTGCAGACCAGCCTGAAATCTTTCTCGGTTGTCGTCTGCCCTCTGGATGAAAGGCTAAGGTCTAAGGACTGTCTTGGGCTTGCCACCAACGTGCAAACTTAACACGTGCCCGCCACCCTCCAGGACATTATGGGGACCGACGTACGGTGGCTACAGCGGCCTCCGAGTGGCATCAGTCCTTACCAGAGCATGGATGAAGACTTTAAGTGAGAATGGCCTCCCGTAGCAGTCGCAACAATCCAGTCATCCCAAGTGCGTCTCTCTTGTAGAAGATCAAGTCAGCGGGTAATCGTGGGTTCTGCCCGTACACCAGGTCAGGAGAGCTAGCAGTAAACTCTTTTCGGATGGCTTTGCGGAAGCCAAGCATTACGAAAGGTAAAATTTGCGGACAAAATCCACAGGGTGTATGTACTCCCCGTTGTCTTGAAGGTATCACACAATGCCGTGGAGTAGCGGAATTGTGGAGCGAAATGGCTGCACATACGGCCAATGTCACTGCACTTACGGCGGCGATGGATGCTTTGCATTCGAGAGAACGGTCACGACCACGATCGAGGTCCGCCTCAAGTTTTGCAGACACAGGCATTTTCATCGAAAATGTGACGCCGTCTAACCGAAGCGTAGCAAGACGTCATCTTACAGTGTTCGACCCCTTACTAGGCGAAATTATCTTATAAACACGAGCGGGATTTCTCGGCCCTTCTCGTCTCCAGACCCAACAAACTTTTTCCGTAGCAGTTTAAATCAGCAACAGCAAACTTCACGCCCATCATAACTTACAACTGCAGGCAAGTAGTCTTGGCTTGTGTGGGACCTTTTCGTGGCGTTTTATTTTGGCTCCAATGTTCCTATATTAGGCGCAAATTTCCTGTGATACTAAACGCTGCTGGTGGATATGCAACTTAGGCGCTGATAGATCCCGCAACATCGCTTAAGTCGTTAGGGAAAACCCAGCACTTCTTCAAAAATACCGCAATATCATTACCAATCGTACCCCTCTGAGCCATTTAAGCATGATGTTCAGCGCCGCATCAACACTACTAACTCCCAAATCTTCTCGAACGTGCGTCCTTTACAAACCCAAAAGCTCGGCCTTGTACGAAAAGAGTTTGAAGAGCTGCCTAAGTAGGACATATGTAGACTTTCCAACAGCAGTTGGTCATCCCCACCTTGTTTGGTCTCAAGGCCCAAGAGAAATGGTGATTATAGACGCCTAAATGCTCAGACGATTCCGGACCGGTACCTTAGTACACTCATTCAAGACTTGGCGCATCATTTAGCAAACTGCCGTGTTTTCTCCACCTTGGATCTCGCCAAGGCTTTCAATTAAATCTCTGTAGCTTCCAAAGATGTTCCAAAGTCAGCTATATGCACGCCCACTCAAATCTGTTACCTCCCTCAAGTGTGAAGCTGACGAAGTGTGACTTTCCTGACGGAGTGACAGTTTCCTTCAAAAAAACATATCCCCACGACTTCGATGCTATCGCCCAAACTCATTTTTGGCCACAAGGAGTCTTCATCAAGCTATAAGAGGACTAAGCTTCGAGAAAATTTCCGGCCCGACCGTCTGTTTCGCCGAACTTATGTGAGTTTCATAATTTAAGACTTTTTATTAAAGTGTTCTGGGCTTAAGAACCAAGCTGTCAAGTTATTTGCCTCAGAATTCCAGCATCACGTTACCTGCATTACTGAAAGCTGATTGGATGACAGGATTTTAGATTCCGAGCTCCTCGAAGGTTATTCTGTCACTCGTTGTAGCAGAGAGTGCGCTGCCCTTGACAAGGCAGGTGAAGGCGCCCTAATAGCAATTAAGTCGACTCCCCTATCGGACGTAAGCCTGCCAAGTTTAACTTTTATAAGGGAAACTTTGAAGGTCTAAATTCAGCCTTGGTGACAATCGACTCTGCATTTTATCAGATATCCAGTCCTTTTACGTCCTCTTCTCTTCTAAGTTCCTGTCCAGAAAAAACTTAGACAAAAGCACATAGCGAGGAAGAAGTTCCTGCCCTATGGAACCTATGTTGTCTTCCTATTAAGGATCCTATTAATAAAATCTCTGCGTTATTTAAATCCTGAGAGGAATATATGGCCAGTACTGAAAACTCACTGGAGTGCGGGGACCTCAAACCTTTCTGGTCTCATATTCGCAAATCTCCCAATCCCGCCCAGCTATCTCGTTATTCCATTAAATTCTGTAGTTCCTCTGCCAACTCCCCATACCATTCCCCTACTTACCGCTCTTTTTGTCGAGTACCTCATTGGCAAGCTTGACGCCAATGTCGGTCCTGGTCACGACGCTTTTCCAAACCTTTTTTTGCTTAAAACTGGTCAGCCCATCTCGCTCGCCTCTCCATTATTTTCAACTAAGTCTCGAAGAGAACCATTTCCGGGGCGGAACCTTAGAAAAGTATTTCAGCGGCTGGTTGTCCGCTCACTTTGTCCACCTCATAGTGAAAGAACAATGCGGCTTTGTTAAGCGTAGGTCCACTAGCTGCAACTTTCTCAGCTACACTAACTTTGTCGCCAAATGTTTGAATTCACGGCAGGAAGTGCATCCTACCCTGACTTTGCTAAAACCTTCGATGCTGTAAATCACACATACTTCTGTCCAAACTTTCGGTTCTAACCGTCCTCATTCCATTTGTTACATGGCTTGCCTCTTGCCTTTCCAATCGATCCTATCGCTCTCTTTTGGTGGCTGCACATCCTGTTCCTTCTACTCCTCCCCTGACGTCCCACAGGAATCAATGTCCTTTATTATTTTTTGTTTGACGTACGCGCTTAACTCTCTTCAACTCCCTCGTGAGAAGTACCCTCCAGTACTGTTCTATAATCTGGTCACCCTCTTCTTTAAGAAAAACTTTCCTCGTGTGGACTACTCCCCCTGCCGCCGCTTTCTAGACCTCCCCTTTCTACAGCAACATAGAGCCTAACTGGATTTTTGTACATTTCTAAGGTTTTGTTGTTAAAATCAGTTCAATGTTTGTCCATCTATCTGTCTGTCTGTCACACGGACTTTCCTCAGAAATGGCTGTACTGATTGCCACGAAATTTGGTGAAAAGGTAGAAAGTTTGAACGTCCAGACATGCCCTGAATCGCATCTTTTTATGTTGAGTTTAAGGGGGGGAGGAGGGGGGGGGGAGGAGGGGGGGGGGGTCTTCATACATGCAAGACGGGAGATGTAAATTTTTTTTAACCGAATATAGTCATGTTGGGTATCAAATGAAAGGTCTTGATAAGTACTTTTCGATGCCAGTCTTAGTTTTGACATTCCTTGGAAAGACGAAAGTGCGCGGGGTCGAACGAGATGATTTCTAAAATAAACTCATTCAATCTCAAAAAAATTAACTGCTCCGTCTCCAACGACAAGGCCTGCCGTCTAGTTCTTCATGAGAGAGTTTGTGATGGCTGGTTAATCCTCTTCTTACCACCTTCTATAGTTTAAAAATACCAAACTTTAACCCATTTTCTCAGCAATTATAATGACGAAGCTTCGGCTTCACTTGTCTCCTGCCAATATCCTTACAACTCTTTGTTCCCTCCCTGTAACGAGGATAATTGAATTTGATTTTCGTGAAAAATTAATTGAAAATATGCAGTGACACCGTTTTCGTTGATAGAACCTCCGCGTAAAAAGTACCGTCGCAAGGAAAACTCCTGATTTAATTTGATAATTTGAAATGATGAACTATATTAACATTCCATTACCAGAACCAACCCATCACCCCTGCCGCTGAGTAACCCTCCAACCTGCAAACCTGCAAAACGTTGCTCTCCAACTCCAAGAAAATTTCAGATCTAATTAATGTTTTGCATATCACTTCACACTTTATTGAATCCTTAATTTTTTGTCTTGTCTCCTTTCTCGGAATTCATGGTTTCATTCTTCATTCAACGCTTTCCATCATTGCAACCATCGTTGCCTGTCGCTGTCTCATCATTGCTACGGAACACGATATCTGAACATTTCCATATCACGGACAGAAGAGGTCCTTTCGGTCCTACCAACAATCGCAATTCTTATCCTTTTGTTGAGCTCGTGCGAAAAGTGCTTGGAGGAGGTGCGCTACATTGGGTTCTATATCCACGAAATTGAACGTGATTCAGCCAACTATGACTTTGACCTGGTCGTGGAGAATTTTGCACTTCAGGTGTTAACCGAGCGATTTGAATTCAATGTTGCCGGATTTTTCAGCATGAGCTTCAATTTGTTACAGGAGGTCAGTATCATAAGGAAGTGATTATCCTTGCACCAACTTAATGTATCTATTATCTAAATTCTGTTTTGTCTTACAGATGTTTGGCGCCATTACTACATACATGGTCATTTTGATCCAGTTTACCCCCAGCACTGGAACGTCTGATGAACCACCGCCAGGAGTCAACATTCACAATTTCGAGGAATCCATTAAGAAACATACTACGAAAATCACATAGGAATGCAAATTTGCAAAACTCCTTTTCTTATCTCATACAAATCTGTTGTTTACTGATAAAATTATCGAGATCCTTGTAAGTGTTTAAATTAATCTTTTTGCAGTCCGCCGTCGTCGACGAAGGACAACTTTTTGAGAACCTGGCCCTGTTCATCGTGGCGGAGGAGATTATACCAAATTGTCACCTCTAAGTTCGGTCTCTTCGATTATTGGGGACAGTGGAGAACCTGTTGTAGATTAATAGGTCTTAATCGTGGTTAGAAAATGATTGGATCCTGATTGACTTTCGCCATATGTGCTGCTCAAGGTATATGGCCAAGGCGACCTTTAAGTGGGACAGTCTTTCAATGTGGCATGTGTCCTGATAGCTGTGACATTCTGTTACCTATCTACACAAAAGTGGGTCCTCGTGAAAATGACGCTTACACCAAAGTTTCAGTTGCTTTCGTCCCGGAAATAAACTTAACAGGGTTGTAGAAACGTTCAGAGCATAGAGTTGTAGGTGCTGTTTCAGTCAGGGAATTCCTTTCACCAACGGGAGGGGAGGGAAGAAAGGGAGTTGTTAGTTCAGGGAACCGCTTACCATCCGATTCCTCCGCCTGTCGAGTTCAATCTTCTTCGCAATAAGAAGAGCCCGAACATAATGCGCAATATGATTCCACCTGTCAGTGTTCTTCAGCAGCTCTCTGCCAATGTTGTCTGGAGAGAGCACCCCTGTGTCTGTATAAAGCTGCTGACGAAAACCGTCCCACGTTTCGCAAGTAAAAAAGGTGTTCAGTGTCGTCCGCCACTCCATTGCAGAACACACAATCAGGAGATCGCGCCTTCCCAATCCTATGCAGGTAAGACTGAAAACTTCCATGTCCGCTTAGAAGTTGTTTGGATTCAACCACGGGTCTAAATTGTCGATGAGCCGCGCAGGCCACCTGCCCCTGGTTCATTTTGCCAAGTGAATTGCCACTCGGTAAGGGTGCGTTGACGTTCTTCTTCTTCTCGCTTTTACGGCGGTAGATAGCTTTACGCTCCTTGGCAAGGAGGCAATGGGAATCACCATCACGGCCGGTTCAGAGGCGGTGCGAAAAGCAGACGCCACTCGCAAAGCTCCCCGTCTCTGCACTTGAGCAAGGCGCTTAAGATGCACCTCCTTATCAAGGGCATCAGTCCGTACCTCCGCGCTATAGAGCGTTGCTCGCATAGTAGATACAGGGTCCCCAACAGTCGCCATTAGCCGGCTCAAGGCCGAAACTCAAGCTGTAGCCCTGTCCACTACTGCTTTGATTTGCTCGAAGCAGCTCATCTTTGAGTCGAGCATTAAACCAAGGTATTTAACTACAGGTTTTGACACCATAGTCAACTCGCCAACCGATATAGGACCCAGGGTCAGGATTCTCCTTCTGGTCAAGATGACCAATTCGGTTTTATTCAACGCAAGGCTGAAACAATGAGTTGTCATCCATCCCCTTACCCGTCGCATCAATAAACCAAGTTTGCTTTGCGCCTGTTCAACAGTGCGTCCAGCAGCAAGTGCCGCAACGTCATCTGCATAACCGACCAGGCGCGACTACTCGGGCATATTGAGTCTCAGCAGAGTCTCATAGGGCAGGGAGCGGTCTTTCAGATAATTCTTCAATATCCGCAAGACATAGCTTGGCACGTGGAATGAGTTTTCTAATGTGCTAAACATATCTGTCCACCTTACGGAATTCTGACATCAAGCGTTACGAGGAGCACTATCCGTCGAGATCGGCGGCTGTGTGCCTCGGTTCGATGAACCGCATCTGCGCAACCCACTGTGGATCTGCCTTGTCTGAACCCGAACTGCCTTGGGGATAAGTCCCTGGGAGCGCGGGTCGCTTCAGCGAGTCTACTCCTTATAAGCTTCTCGAGCACTTTGCTGGCAGTGTCAAGCATGCACAGCGCTTGCTGATCAGCGCGAGTCTGGCCACTTTCCATGAACAATGAAAAATGTTCTCCTCCAATCAAGCGCTGAACGCCTCAAGCAGCAATTCTGGCCACTTACGGAACTGTAAACTTCCGTCATCAGTACCTGACGCCCTCTTATTTTTCATAGTGAGAACCGCTTCTTCGAGCTCTCTCTTTGTGAAAAGGGGCGAATCCTCGATGCTTTCCGCGCTATTGACATCAACCCGTACAGGATGTTTGGGGAACAATGCCCGTACAATGCGGTTCATCTGGTCGGTACTTAGTATGCAGGGTCTCCATAGAGCCCCGATTTTTCGGGTGACGAGCTTATAGTCAAGTCCCTACGGATTCTCATTCACCTCGTTAACAAGGTTCTGTGGGCCGCGAGTTTTGCTTATATTTATCATGCTGCGGAGTCTACTTTTTGCTGATCTACACTGTGCCTTCGTAGCGCATGCCTCCTTGCTGGCGTGCAAATGTTGTGCCAAGTGGAGGAGCTTATGGCACTTCCTCCGTAGGTCGGCAATTTCAGTACATTGAAGGCTTCGTCGATGCTAGAATCTCTATCTAGAAGGCGCCGTCGTTATCAGGATCAACGCTTTCCGAAGGTGTCAGCTGTGACGCTACCGCCCCTCGTAACGACCTCCAACGCGGCTCTGCTTGCTCCAACAGCTTCGACGAATTTCCTGATATTCGCCCACGCAACATTCCACAGGGAGGGAGAGCGTGACGTTGGTGCTCGCCGGCAAGTAGCGTTAACCACTTCGAACGTGATGTACTGGTAATCGCTTGTCGAGAAGTCTTCTAGCGCTCACCACCCGTCCACCGATGATGCCAGAGATTCCGACGCAAAAGTGATATCAGGAATACTTCCTTCACAACCTGGGCACCGAAATGTTGGCGTGGGTCCGGTCTTTGAAACTACGAATCCGGCTCTCCCCGCAATTTCTAGAATTCGTTTCCCTCTGGAGTCTGACTGAGGCATGCCCCATTCGAGGGCCCCGGCATTAAAATCACCGCCTAACAGAATTCGTTCTTCCGTGCTCGAAACGGCGTCCTCCAGAGCAAGTGTCGAAAGTCCGGCATCGTCTCTTTTGGTGTCAGGTGAACTCTAAAAAACTTTACCCCTAAACAGAGGATCCAGACAAACCCATTTCCTCAGGCTTCGGCAAGAACACGAAGTCGAACGTCGTCCCGAACCCCGATGGCAGCGATGCCCTCTAAATCGAGATTCCATGAGGTCGGGTCGTTGATTCGGTATTGCTCGCTAATTAGCACTAGATCAGCATTCACTTCCGCGGCGAACTGTGCTAGCTACTGGTGAGCGGTTGCACTCCGGTGCATGTTACACATCGCCCCGAGCCCGCAGTCTGCGCGACGCTCTCACCAGACACGCCACGATCCCTGCAGAGAATGCGAATCTCGCTTTTATTTGCAGGTCTTAGCTTGATGACCTACCTGGCCGCATCTTCGGCATGCTGTTCTCCTATCCGGTTCCTTGCAAGCTGCTGACGTGTGTCCATAGTCCACACACCTGTAGCACTTGGTGGGTACTATCCGCATTCGTACCCTGCGTACTACCCATCCAATTTTGATTCTTCCGCTGCTAAGGAGTTTCCTTGCATATTGCTCGGGACTTCCACCACGGCGAGCTTTTGGCCTTGAACATTGACAGAGGTGATACCTAGCCGGGCATTGGTTACCTCTGGACATTCACACTCTCTCACCTCCTCAACTTCGACCTTTTCTATGAGGCAGTCAAGATCCCGGACTTCTTGAGAGCACAAGGGCTCTAGGTTGGAAACAAGAGCCTTCTCCCTCAATAGCCCCTTTACCGCTTCGCAGAACGTACTCTTGCTAGTCATCTTTGGGCCCAGTTCGACGAGGAATCCGCCACTCCCCATTGGAAGACACCCTTACTCGGTTGTCTTCGGGTTTCATACTGTAGCGGGTTTCACTAAGGCTTTCCGCAAATGTCTTGCCTTCCGTCGGATTAATGAGCAGAACTGACTTCTTTTTCATACTTCGCCTTCTTTTTTTGGGCCCCGGAAACTACTTCGACAAAGTCTTCTTCAGGTATGTCGTCCTCCGACCAGGATCCCGAAGGGGCTGGCTCCTCAAACACGTCACAACTTCCACCTTGACAGAGCTACGCTTCCATCACCACATCGATGTCGACAGAGAGCTGCCAACAGCTCCGGGGACTCCCAGTGTGTCTCGACGTCTACTGGTCATTCGCGGTTCGCTCTTCACTGAGAAGCTTTCTCGAGGCTACTGCTTAGAACGCAGGTATTCGGCCAATTAGGGGGTCAGAACTACTTACTCGGGCACCTCGGGGACGTCACACCCCGTATGTTAAGCGACCCGTTAAAAGTCGCTGACGACCCCTTTATCGTCCGTCGAAATATCTCTATGAACTTAAAAATGGCATAACGGAGGAGGGACAATGCTTGGGCTGTATTCTGCAGTATCGAAGTCCCTCGAAAACCCCCGATAACGAGTTAAGGAAAAACATCCCACGAACGCGCACCCCCCCCCCCCCCCCGCCCTTTAAACGCAGTAAATATAGATAGATAATAGAAATAATAGAAAACGAGAGAAGCTGAGAGATCTTGGTAACCAAGCAGGAAGCGCAACGTCGGAAATAGACGAAAATACTGGAATAAGTTTTTTTATGAACCCACCGTAGAAAAGTTGAAGTCAACTACAATAACCGCTACAACACCTTAAAATTGAGGAAAGAGAAACCATAGCTGGAGGTCCTATTATAGTTAATTCGAGTGATGGAAGACCTTTATCGGAAGTTCTTTAAAAAAATCACCACTAGTGTCGTATGTGTGTGGAGTTTTGGGGGGGGGGGGCAAGGTAGCTGTAGCTTGTAAGCACTCGAGCCGCGGTGGCCCATTGTACTCGACACCCCCATCTAACGGAATATTCTGAATTCGTTAACGTATCGCAGGATTTTCTTTAGTGGATGTGATGCAACTGGAGATCATCGGCACCAAAGATCTGAAGCCTGAAGCATCCATTGGCGGGGCATCACATAGGAAATGATTACAGGAGGGACATGAATCATCTTGAATAATTGCTATTCTAAATATATGCCCAGCTAGTGAATTATGACCTGTCTGAATGCCCACAATACTCCTGCAAGTTCTTCCGCTTTTCGACAGGATAAACTTTGGGGTACGCAGGTTCGGTTCAGGCAGGTAAAGTTTGGTGTGTCGAGCAGCGTTTAGGCTCTACCACCTGTCATTGTGGGAAGCTTCTTCCTAGTTTTTGAAGGCAGCCTTAGCCAATGCTACTGATACTTCAATTGCTGGTTCTTGTCCCGACAAAGGGGAGATTGATCCCTCTTTCGCTATGGCATCCGAGATTTTGTTTTCCTCTACGCCAGAGTGACCAGATACCCTGAGGAGCTCCACCATATTGAACCTAGAGATAGATTTCAAAACGGTCTCTGCATGCCTGGACCATTTTCAACGTGACCAAAGGACTACTCAACGCCCTCAATGTAACCTGGCTTTCACTGCAGATTGGGATGCGTTTTCCCTTCAACCCCTCGTCAATCACCCAGTTTGCCGCCCTTAGGATTGCATAAACCTCGGTTTGAAAAATCCGTGCATATTGTTCCAAAGGAAAAGCCTACTTCTTGTTTTTATTTGATAGGTAGACTCCCGCTCCAGAACCCTGTTCTGTTTTTGAGCCATCGTTGTAGAAGACCTCCGTATATCCCTCCACGCATTCCTCTGCGACTACCCAGTTCTCTCTAGGGTTATATCTTCTTCTTTATACCTTACAACGCTGGTGATAACCCTTTGCTTCGGCACAGGGCGGATAAGAAACCAATATATATCCTCTCTCCACCTTCCAAACTCTGCGCTGAACTCCATGGGACTCTTTTTGTGGTGGTATAGTAGCACATCATTCCAAATGGTCCTTTCGAAAAGGTAACTCTTGACCAGTTTATTCTAACAATTTGGAACGCCTACTTGAACCAATTAGCTTTTGATCCATCCCCCCTTTAGTCGAATTGATTCACATTTGATGTTCAACGTCACCACGGTACAACCTTTGTTAGGAGACCTTACGTTTCGGACTATCTACAATAGGCAGGATGCATCAAAAGTCTGTTGCAAATTCATCCCTTTAACATCTTCCCTTTTGGGTCTATAAGGCAGAGCGAAACTTGCTTATTGAGTCTCGGCATCTCAGACTAATTCTTAATGGAGTGGAGAAACTTTATTAACCGGACATGCCTCAAGCACACCGAAAACAGGGAGGCCTGGGCTTGACAGTGAATTTTATTTATTTATTTATTTATTTAATGAGGACAATACACAGAAAGCAAATTCCTTATTGTATATTGCCCTCAGAGGGAGGAGCAAGTGAATGGCTTATTTTACCTTTAAAGCTAGAGAAGGAAATAGAGTCAAAGGACCCAAGCTGTATGGCATTGTAGGACAGACAAAGCCTCGGGTTCGGAGAGTGGAAGTAAATCTCGAGCTCCGCGAAGGGTACATCAAAAATGTCCGCACTACGTGTGTTATGAGACGAGGCAATACGGAAAATAATATCCGAGTTGGCGGCGAAGTCCATCAGACAATTGCAGAGTTTGAAAAGAGTACACATATCAAGGAAGATACGGCGTTGCTGTAGGGAGGGGAGATTGTGGGTGCGGAGTCTTGACGGATAATCAACCCGTTGAAGGTTCTTTTTGTAAAAGAGGGTCCAAGTGAATTTGTGTTGTACAGCGCGGCGCGGCAGTCACAGATGCGGAAGGAGGACCAGACTACACAATTATATTATATTCAAGGATTTTCTGACAAAGGAATAGAAGAGTGTTAAGGAGAGCTGGATTGAGGTTAAGTCGGAGGAGGAACGTAGGATAAAACCAGACATTTTGGAAGCTCTATTGATGATGTCAACGAAGTGGGAATTGAAACGAAGTTTGTTCTCGAATATTACACCCAGGTCTTTGAAGGAGGTCAGTAGTGAAAGGGGTTGTCCACTGAGAGAATAGGAAAAGGATGTTGGGGAGGGTTTAAGGGAATAGCACATTCAG
Source organism: Hermetia illucens (assembly GCF_905115235.1). Classification (NCBI taxonomy): domain Eukaryota; kingdom Metazoa; phylum Arthropoda; class Insecta; order Diptera; family Stratiomyidae; genus Hermetia; species Hermetia illucens. The sequence goes on from NC_051851.1 coordinate 172,102,226, forward strand.
TGTTAGCTTGTTGACCGAACACCAACGGACTAAATTATCAAAGTTGGACTGTAAGAAAGCACAGTCCAACGGAGACGAAACAGAGGCAAACAATTTAAGGTCGTCTGCATAAAGCAACCACGGACAGGTGAGGATGGAGGCGAGGTCATTGATAAAAAACAGGAAGAGTAGGGGGCCAAGTATAAAGTCTTGGGGAACACCAGTGGGAGGAGACAAGGTACCAGATGACTAACTGATACGTTGACGTATCTTTCCTGCTTTCCTGGATTTTGGAGCAAGAGGAGAAAAGGGAAATGGGGGTTTGGGGGGGGGGGGGGTTGGTTGTAATGAATGACTCATAAACAGGGAGCTTCCTTCGTATTCAGCCCTATTTTATATTCTTTTGCGTCTCCTTTTCGACAGGGAAAAAAGCTTGGTCACCACATTGAAAAGAAAGTGCCCAAAGTTTCTTACAGAGGAGACAGAGAACCCTTCATAACTGAAAGCCCACCTTCCGATTTCCGACTCCTTGAGAATTGGTTGCTTCATTCGCTGAACACACATTAGAAAAAGGATTTTCTTCAACATTTGCGTGTTATCCCATTAACAAAATAAATCAACTACACAAATGCCGAACGTATTGAAATCCTTAAATCCACCCCGTTTTCTACCGAACTTCCTTTCTCATCTCAGTAAATATATTTTATCGATTTATCATTATTACTTCCAAAAGGCCAATAAATCGCATTTGCGTTCGAAATGTGCAGGCACCCGATGAAAAGTCATAAACTATAAAGCATTCGCCATATCCTTCGAGCCCATCAATTTGGTGTGCACTGCTTTTATCTTCTCTTTCATGATATCCTGCATAAGTAACCACCATCCACCCCTAGCGGCCGAAGGGGTGGCTGGTACGAACCGGAGACTGTTCCCTTATGGCTGGAAAAATGGCCGGGATAAATATAGAATCCTTGATGGCGCAATTTATGAATGTGTGTTAATAGTCTAGTGCTAAATGGCCGGCTAAGGTAATTATACGTATGTGATCGCCCGAGAGCTTATGACCGCTCAGGCTATTGGCACTCGCCTCAGGATGTAATTAAGTCATAACTCCTACCCTCTCGGTTGTAATTGGGGGTGTCAGTTGTTTCGTTTATGCTCTGAGTCGTCCATTTCGCTGTGAATTCCACGTACAATTGTTACCGAGTCTCAGCTTATGACTTATGAGCATTCCGCCATGTGGAAGTTACGACTCCGTTTGGAAGTAACATGAAAAGATGCCAAAATGGCTCGGTCGTAATTATGGAAGAATTATCGATTTCGCCAGGACATTTAAAAGCGCGGAGGAAGTGGAATTAGGTTAATAGCGGCTAATTGTAAAGTTATTATAGTTTTGGTGTCGGGGATGAAAAATGGTATTAAAGCTGGTCCTGGCTTGGTAGTTGCAGAAGCAATTTTCAAATTATACTGAATCCATCCTTGCAGAACAATTCAACTGACCATATTACATCCTTTTGACTCATATCAACCACAACAATCCCGGAATCCTCTCATTATCATTCCCATCCAACCATCTCTGAACCGCAAGTCATTACAACAATTAAATAGGACACGAAACCACAAATCCGAACATACAAAACGAGGCCCAGACCCAATCACCCAATAAATGTCCTGTTTATGATATCCAGATTATCCGCAACTTAATCCAATTTAATTGGCCCGTGGCATTCCGCCTGAGTGGTAAATCTGCAAACCTAATTTGATTATTTTTCATACAATTGAAATAATGACAATTTGATATCGAGGTCTGAGCCTTTCATAAAAAAAGGATCAACCGATTCTTCCTCGTCATCTGGTTCAGTTAATTCAAATCCCTACGAGCTGATAGCTGGCACGGAAACTCCAAAGTATTGAAGGACCAAAGACAATAACGATGATGAAGATAGCGATGATAATATAACAATTGGACGAATTCCAAGCCAATTAGTATTGAGGCCACTCTTATCAGTCCATTACCGAGTGTAACACTTGGACACTTCTCTGAACGCTTTTCCTGTCCATCTAGTTCCGTTTATCATCACTAAACTCAATTAAACTTTTCGTCCTTTTTTCGAGAACACTTCAATTGTATTTTTCAATTGAAATTGAGTCAAGCACTTTGTAGGACAGTAGGGATAGGGCCAGATGGAGGCAGAGACACTTGGGAAAACTTGGGAATTTTCTCGATTTCCAGTAGTGAGTTGGTCCTATTTGTGCCAGGAATGCAATTATCTGATTTACTTCGATGGAATTTTTTCAAAAGTATGTCTCAAGTAGGACGTGCTTCTAGGATGTTACTAGTTCAGGAAATCCAACATATACCTATATTTACAGAAGGTACGAGTACAATGGGGGGGGGAGGGGGTAGTTTTATTCCAATAAATGTCTTGCTTTCTATGGCAAAAGGACTGAAAAACGGTGAGAATGTTTCGCACAGTTGCCCATAAGCGTCTCTCAACTTCCCAGATAATCACCACTACCCAAGGACCGGAGAAAGTAGAAAACGAAAGGGGGACATGTAACATTAATAGCAGGAGCTAAAGAGCAACAAGCCCTCAACTTGGTCCAGAAGAAGACCCAAATAAGGGCTGCAAAAACCCTTCTATTCCTTGTCATTTCAGGACTAGCTTTTGTATTTATTACTTCATCTGAAGAGGAGCTATGTCCTTCAAATCCCTATTTCAACCTCCAATTGACGGTCCGGTACGAACTGACCTTGATCTCATCATACCAGTCAAGCTAATCTGTCAACCTCCCCATTACAAACGACCGTCCTGTCTCCTAACACCAACATCAGGAACACTCTCTTCATTCCACTTTGTTTAACCAAAACTATTGTCAGCTACACTTAGTATTGGTAGCATTTATTGGTTGTCAGAAAAAAATTAAACTGGTTTCCTTCCAACAAATTTTGTCACACCTCCTACTGCCACCACATCGGTAAAGACTTTCATACCCGCAATGTCTTCCCAATGATAAAATAAAATCTGGAAATCATATGACCCACGGACCTCAGAGCCACCTGATGTGCCTAGGGATTTCTAGCGAAAACACATGGTCTTAAGGTTGGTCACTTTTACACACCAATGGCACTCGGGGGTTAAATTCAAGATTGCTTTGAGTTTTGAGGATTGTGAAATTCTCACCGCATCAGTAAAGATTAGGCAAACGAGCCTTTGGATTTGCTCCTGGAACTTCCTGATTCCTCCGCCAAGTTATTGAAATATGATCGCATACCAAGCATAACCGGTTTATGCATATATGCTTAGCCTTCTTGCATGGAGAAATCCTGAAAACCGTTGCAACCCTAGGTGTTGTAGCAGTGCGAGGGATTTAAGCCACTAAAACTACCACGACGCTTTCGCTCACAAAACCCTGGAAGGAGGATTCTGGTCTGCAGTTAAATGGTTGCCATTCACCCCTTAATGGAGCATAGACTACTCCTAAGTGCCATAGTTCACGATTCGCTGGAATGGGCTTCAACTACCGCTAGGCCTTCGCGAGACTCTTGCACTCCTTCCTCCCTATTTGTCGTCTTTCTGGGATAATGGAATCCATTGCATCACAGATTTTAGAGATGACAGTGAAGCCAAATATATCACTGTTCACTGATCAATTTGGTGGCACCCTCGGAAAAAACGATACTTCCAAGATATACAAATTTATCAACGCCTTCGGTACTCTACCCATTGATCCAGATAGGAAAAGCACGATGACTCATAAAAGGACCTCGGTTTCAATGGTGTCTATCCTCATTCCGGCTTTACTAGCCTCTTTTTCTAAATCCAGAGTTATCTGGCCACGACCCATGCACCAGTGAAAGAGAAAATATATGTCATCAACGAACGTGTTTGAAGAAACACTTTATAGTCAACTGAATCCTCCCAGGTTTCCCGGGCAAGGCAGAATGAAGAACATCACTCATTTTAAGTAGAAATATTATCGTTGACAGCATGCAACCTCGGCAGACCGCAAGGTAGGATACTCCAGATACACTCCCTGCTCAAGCTATCGAAAGCTCGTAATTGATGAAGGGCAGTGTTCCAAAATGATCCGTTGGGTAGTTTTAGAGCACTCCAAATATCAATCCTACGTCAGCTAAGGTTATGGTGCGAAAGAAGATTCATACCGCGCCGGCCTCGTGCCAGGCCACCAGATGTGTTCGCGGTAGTTCAGTGTTTCGACGGAGACGTTTACACCGCCGGCAATGCAGGCGCTGGTTCACGTCTCCGCTATGCCGCACATCACTCCGCGCCCAGCTGAAACCGCGCCGGTTCAGCAGAGGAATCGGGGATGTGATTCCACCAATGGGGTAAACCTGACGCGGATGGTTTTTGGGCGTTCCCCGGGTTGGTGAAACGTTTCATTCTTGACAAGAAGACCTATTTGGGCTCGGCCCTGACGTCGAACTTGAAAGAGATCTTTCGCTCCTCCAGAATTTTAAAGGGACCCTCAAATGGAGGGTGCAGCCACTTCCAAGAAGCGTCCACCATAATAGGAGTCTGCGAGCACGTCTCGAGGTCGCTGGGGATGTCGATCTCCGACATTGTACGCCAGGAAAGCGGAATGGCTCGTAGTTTTGAAACCGCATCCCTGAGCAGACACAGCATGCCATAGGCACTTCACTCTTTTCTCTATCCAGAACAGGGTTGGCGAGGAGCCTCAGATTCACTCCGTATACCATCTCTGCGGGGTTAGCCGTGAATTCATCTTGGTGGGTTGTGCGGAGGCCGAGGAGGACGAAAGAGAAGGACTGCGGCCACGATAGATAACGGCGACCTTCAGCGTCCGGTGCCATTGGACTATGGATGGTATGTAGTGGCCCTGTGGCGTTTGAAAACCAGGAGTTTGTCTAACTCCGAGAAAAGGGTGAACTCAAATTATATTCCCTGGTCCATCATGTTTACGGCTGGTATACCAAAGTGTGGGATCCATTCTCGACAGAAGGGCTTCGGCACATGATTATGCCGTAATGTCAGTCAGAGGTATTGCTTCAGACCACCGCGTAAACTGATCGATGATTGTGAGGCAACACTTATAACCGTGCCAGTCTCGCAAAGGACCAATGATGTTGAGGTGGATTTTCTGAAAGCGTTTGGTCGACCAAAGGAAATCGCCTACTTCATTTTTTACGTGCCTGTTGATCTTACACTTCTAGCACGCGATACACTCTCTGGTCTAATAGTTTCCGTCCTTGTTCATGGACGACCAGAAGTATTTTCCAAGGACTACCCGGTTCGTCGTCCTGATATCTAGATACGCCAGGTCGAGTACTACGTGGAATACTTCCCTGCAAAAATCGGTCGGGATAAATGGTCTAGGTCCCTCGTCCGAGGTTTCGCAGAATAAGTAGGAGTTTAAGCCAAAGTTAGGAGGCACCTAGAGCTTGTATATGGAGTTTGTCCTCAGGCTCTGAAGCTCTATATCTTCTTTCTGCGCCTCAGTGATTGCCGTATAATCAACCGCGGTGAGGACTATGACCTCCGAGATTCATGACAAAGTGTCTGTACGATGTGGTCTTGTCCAAACATGTGTTGGATGTCGGAAGTAAACCGGCTAATAAAGCTCAGTTGCCGAAGTTGGTGAGGGGACGCTTTGTCAGGATTTATTTTAAGCATGAATCTAAGAGCCTTGTGGTTCATGAACACAGTGAATGGCTCACGATTGTAGGCGCAGTAGTCGCGTTGAGCTAGGTTAACCTGCTTCGAAAAAAAGTTCAACGGTTACCAGGTTTGGATCACCCGTTGATGAAGAGCAGTGCCTAGCGCTGTATCTGAGTCATCGCCCAACACAGCTAGGGTCCGACGCCGAGGCAGATACTTCACCGTGCTTGGCAGGGGAAAGTTTTCGACCGCTTCAACCTAGTTTGGTTCTGGTTGAATTCCGTCAGGGGTGATAATATAACCGAAAAATTTCTCCTACTTTTGAAGGAATTTGCATTTTTCAAGGTTTAGCATGAGTCTGACCTCGGGGAGACGTTGAAAAATGCACTCGAGATGCTCCAAATGGTCAGATTCGGAAGAAGAGGTGACCAAAATATCCTCAATGTAGAAGAAGCAGAAGGTTAAGTTTCGCAGGACAGAGTTGATGAATTTCTGAAGTGGCAGCCTTGCACAAACCAAATATCATCCCGGTAAACTCGCAGAGTCGGAAAGGTGTAAAAATAGCCGTTTCCGGAATGTCTTTGGGAAGTACAGGGATTTGATGCAACGCCTTGGTCAGATCCAAGGTCGTGAAAACACGGAAGCTTGTCAAGTAATTCGCGAAGTCATGGATGAGTGGGATAGGCTATTGGTCGGGAATTGTCTGAGCATTCAGACGCCTGTAATATCCACAAGGCTTCGATTCAGAAAGTTAGAGGTTCAAATCATGTCGGAGTCACCACTTTAGAGCACTCCAAATATCACTTTTATAATAAGTCAGTTTAATCTTCAGATTATATTTAGTGTAACTGGTAGGGCACTCCAAATATCAGTCTTACGTCGAGGGAGGCGATGCAGTGCTGCTACACATCCATGGATTATTTTAGCTATTATCTTTACGATGGCAGGGAACACGTAAATACCCTTTCTATTGCCACATTCAAAATTGGCGCCCTTCTTTGGAATCTCAACGATCATCCCCTTCTTCCACTCACTGCGAAAGATTTCCGTACGAATGGAAGCTACAGATCTGCAGTAACTATAGGTGCATCGAAAATAATTACGGTATTGCCGTGTTTCTACGTGCGTTCGTCGTGTGAACAAGGTGTTGTCAGAGCTCATACTGGTATTCGGATCGGTGTACTACCACTTGGCTTTGCGGAGTACAAAAGAACATTTGCCATAAGTGTGACAAGAGGAAGAAGATTACTCTCAAGAGTCTCAGAATCTTATTTCGCCTACGCCCAGAATGTTGAGCTTATATCGTTGGAACTCTCATTTGAGCCGGAGAAAGCGAGCATTCTGAGACCCTCGATACCATTGTCGACAAGCCTGCTCACATTCCAGAAACTAACCATAGTACGTTTTCGATAGCCAAAGGTTTTCAGCGTGAGATCAGTTCCTATCCGAGATATTTTTGTTTCGAGCTTCAGTAATGCACTCCCCTCAGGGGTCATCAGAAAATGACTGGTACACTTCGGGACACACTGGGAGTTTCTAGTCTGGAGCCTATGTGCTCCTTAGAAATCCGAGATCTTGACTGCCTCACAAGATAGGTCGAAGTCGAGGAGACCATAAAGCATGAATGTCCAAAGGTAACCAACGTCCGGGTAGGTATCACCTATGTAGCCAGAAATATCAGCAAGCAAAGACCTGCAATGAAAGCAAAAGTTGCGTTCTCTGCAGGGATCGTGGCGCGTCTCTGGAAGACTCCGTCTCGGGCATGGGGGGAATCCTAGTAGGCGGCGATTTTAACGCTAGAGCCTATGAATGGGACAAGCCTCAGCGACACTCCAGAGGAAAACGGATCCTAGAAATGGCGGCGAAAACCGGGCTCGTAATTTTAAATACCGGATCTGCGCCAACGTTTCGGCGCCCAGGCTGCAAAGGAAGCATCCCTGCCATCACTTTTACATCGTAATCTCTGGCACCATCGTTGGACGGATAGCTGTTCTTTCCATTTCACCCGTAATATTTAGATACCTCGGAAAATCCACTATAAAACCCGAGGATTGTAGTTTACCCAAGGTGGTTTCCCCGAGATTTTGCTCGAAGGCAAGTGTCTACAGGGGAGGCTCTCACTTCTACATATGGTACGATTGAAACCTCACAAGCAGAGGAGTTTTGCATTGACTTGAATCCCCTTTGTCAAAGGGTCAGCCTTATATTTCAAAAAGGTACTCTCCGAGCAGACTGTACCAAATTCCTCTTGTTCCGATTCAGAAAATACTCTGCGACCTTATAGTTATGAAAGCATTCCCTCACATCATGAGCCATATTGCATCTAATTTGCTTCTTCTTTAGCCTTTGTGTCGTTCAGAAGCGGAGTTGGTTTGTCTCAAACGGTTGCGCCATTTTTCTCTATGAATACCCTGATCAGGATACAGTTGTAAAACTTTGAAATCACCGTCAGGGCATCTTTGTTTCTGTTCTTTTGGTCGGTTCCCATCGACTTCGCTGTTCTGAAAAACCTTGGCAGACTCCCTTCCCGTTAGCATCAACTACATGGCCATGCCATCGTAAACGCCTCTCTTGCAATTTTTCCACGACCGAATGTGATCAAGGCCTGTTACACCACTAGCCTAACGCAACATCTTTGTCTCCATTACCGCGAACCGTCGATCGTTGAGTCTAAAAGCCGACCAACAACCAGAAGCGTACACTTACCACAACGGAAAGTCCAAGAATCAAAGTCTGAATAAAACCTTTTGTAAGGGATGAAAACTAATGGGTTTTGGATAATAGTAAGTGGGAGAAATTTAGAAAGTAATTAAAGTAAGGACCCAGGTACGGAGAATCGAAAAAAAATCAGCGCTATAGGAAGGCAAGTAAATGAAGACAGTTAAGACCATGAGTGTTTTACGTAGGTACCTGTCGTGGAGACTTAATCCTATGGTCCTCTTCAGACACGGATTGATTTTGTGACCACAATCAGAGCCCCACTGAAACAAGCAAAAACGGTACCAGTCTATACCAAGTGCATGGTTTAGCATTCATACTGGTGGATGCAAAAATTACCTAAATCTCTACCGAACTAAGGAGTACGTCACCCGTGTTGAAACGTAATACTACGCCGAGGCCCGAAGGTCTCTTCTCGCTTGAGCACAACCACAACCACCATGAAACTTTGGTCTGTAGTTAAATGGTTGCCATTTACCCCTTAATGAACCATAGACTACTCCTAAGTGCCATAGTTCACGATTCGCTGCAATGGTCTTCAGCTACCGCTAGGCCTTCCCGAGACTATTGTACTCTTTCTCTACTATTTGCCGCCTTCCTGGGATAATGGAATCCATTGCTTCACAGATTTTAAAGATGGCAGTGAAGGCAGATATAGCACTTTTAATGCGTCAAGCCACTTCAAATTCGGTGGTACCCTCGGAAGAAACGATACTTTCAAGATATACAAATTTATCAACGCCTTCGGTACTCTACCCATTGATCTAGAAAGGAAAAGTGCGATGACTCATAAGACTGGGGACCTCGGTTTCGACGATGTCTATCTTCATTCTGACTTTACTTGCCTCTTTCAACTTTCAAAATTCAGAGTTATCTGGCCACGGTCCATGCACTGGGTGCTTCAAGAAAGACTTTGGTCAACTGAAGACCCCCATCCGTTCCCCGGACAAAGCACCATGAAGAACATCACCGATTATAAGTTGAAATAATACCATTGAGAGCATCGGCACACAGCATCGTAGGATACTCCGATACATCCCTTGCTCACGCTATCGAAAGCTCGTAATCAATGAAGAGCAGGTGAAGCGCACTGTTCCAAAAAAGATCCGTTGGGTGTTTCAGTGTTTCAGTAGTTCAGTGTTTCGACGGAGGCGTTTACACCGCCGGCCATGCAGGGGCTGGTTGACAAATCCACTGTGGCGCCACATCACTCCACGCCCAGCTGAAACCCCGCCGGTTCAGCAGAGGAACCCGGGAGTGATTCCCTCAATGGGGTAAACCTGACACAGATGCTTTTTTTAGGCGTCCCCCGCTTTGGTGAAAGGTTTCATTCTTAACAAGGAGACCTGAAGTCGAGCTTAAAAGAGATCTCTCGCTCCTCCAGGATTTTAAAGGGGCCCTCAGATATAATAAGAGATAATAAGAACCCGCGAGCACGTCTCGAGGGCCCTGGGGATGTCGACTTCTGACATGGTACGTCGGGAAAGCAGAATGGTTCGTAGTTTTAAAATCACATCCCTGAGCAGATACAGCATGCCCTAGTCGCTTTGATATCCAGGACAGGGTTGACGAGGAGCCTCAGATTCACCCTGGATACCATCTCCGCGGGGTTAGCCTTGAATTTATCTTGGTGGGTGGTGCGGAGGCCGAGGAGGAAGAAAGAGCAGTACTGCGACCACAATGGATAAATGCTACCTTCAGCGTCCGGTACCAACGTTCCAGCATACCATTGGACTGTGGATGTTATGCAGCGGTCCTATGGCGTTTGAAAACCTAATTACGAGAAAAGGGTAAACTCAAATCGTATTCCCTGATCCGTCATGTTTACAGCTGGTACACCAAAGCCTGGAATCTATTCTCGACAGAAGGTTTCGGCACGTGATTGTGCGGTAATGTCAGTCAGAGGCATTGCTTTAGGCCGTCGCGTAAACTTATCGACGATTGTGAGCCAACATTTGTAACCGTGCGAGCCTCGCAAAGGACCGCTGATGTCGAGGTGGATTTTCTGGAAGCGCTTGGTCGATCAAAGGAATATGCCTACTTGCTTTTCTATGTGCTTATTGATCTTGTACTTCTAGCACGCGATACACTCTCTGACCTAATAGTTTACGTCCTTGTTCATGGACGACCAGAAGTATTTTCCAGTGACTAGCCGGTTCGTAGCCCTGATATCTAGATGCGCCAGGTCGTGTACTACGTGGAATACTTCCTTGCAAAAATCGGTCGGGATAAATGGCCTAGGTCCCCGTTCGAGGTTTGGCAGAATAAGTAGGAGTTTGAGCCAAAGTTAGGCGACTCCTTGAGCTTGTATATGTAGTTTGTCCCCGGGCTCTGAAGCTCTATATAGTCTTTCTGCGCCTCAGTGATTGCCGTATAATCAAGCGTGGTGGGGACTATGACCTCCGAGATTCGTGCCAAAATGGCTGCACGATGTTGTCTTGCCCAGACATGTGTTGGATGTCGTAAGTAAACTGACTGATGAAGCTCAGTTGCTGAAGTTGGGGAGGAGACGCTTTGTCAGGGTTTTGTTTAAGCGCGACTCTCAGGGCCTTGTGGTTCATGAACACAGGGAAGAAGCCCTCAAGAGAGAAACAGATTATGTAATGAAGAGACATGCGACCAGTAGCTCACGATCGTAGGCGCTGTAGTCGCCGACGCCGAGGCAGATCCTTCACCGTGGTTGACAGCGGAGAGTTTTTGATCGCTTCAACATTATTCGGTTCTGGTTGAATTCCGTCAGCGGTGATAATGTTACAGAAAAATTTCTCCTACTTTTGTAGGAATTTGCATTTTTCAACGTTTAGCATGATTCCGACCTCGAGGAGACGTTTGAAAATGCATTCGAGATTGTCCAAATGCTCAGACTCGGAAGAAGAGGCAACCAAAACGTCACCAATATAGACGAAACCGAAGTTTAAGTTTCGTAGGACAGAGTGGATGACTCTCTGAAGTGTCTGCGCAGCATTGCACAAGCCAAATGTCATCCTGGTAAACTCGAACAGTCCGAAAAGTATACAAATAGCCGTTCTGCAGCATGAAGAGTGACCGGAATCTTTCCTACCCGACGTAATTCGTAAAGCTCGTCGCCGTTGTATTTGGGTTAGGCGCTTGCTGTGCATTTCTTCGCTGAGATATTTCAGAACCATAAAAGATCCTTTGACATTAGCCATCATCAAACAAATCGTAAACATCCTAGCTGCACTCTTATCTTTGGCATTCCGAATCTTTTCAAAGAAACTAATTTTCGTGTTCATCGTTATTCCGAGGTATTTTACCAGAACCATGATTTCACCAACATGAATGGCGAGGACTAGGGTAACCTCCTCCTTGGTCAGAACGATCACTGTAGGTTTTTCCAGAGCTAGGGAGAATCCATCTGCTAACTGCTTACCGTATTACCGTTCTGTTCGACAATAAAAAGGACCAAAGGCAGACCCCTGAGCCGATGCAGGTATACTCTCACCCTACGTTGTTCTTTCAGTCTCTCATAGAACATGGCACAATCTGTTAAATAGTCCCCCAATATCCACAAGGGGTAGCTTAAATTATGGAAATATTTTTTTAGCTCTGCACCTTGTCACATCGTCTCACAGAATTGAAGGCGTTTCTTACATCAAGCGTCATCAGGACTGCCACTCATCAACAATGGCGACTGTGTGCCTCACCCAGTCTCATTGTTTGGACTACTTCGCATTGTAGATCTCCTTGCTCTTAAACTATATTATTTTGTTGAGAAGTCTCTCGCAGCCGTATTGCCAGTCCTGGCTCAATGAACTTCTCAAGTAGTTCCCCGCTGTGTCCGACATACTGAGAGGACAAGACGCTGACGGTGCCAAGGAATTGCCTTTTCCTTTGCTTATTAGGATGAGCCTCTCAAACTTCTAGCGAAATGGAGAAACAACTAGTGTCAAAAATAACTACGGTTTCGACGAGGGCTGAGACAACTCATCAGACGTTGCCTCACCGCTACCCTGAGACCGAAGTGGTTCAAAGGTGTTGTTTGGTCACTTAATTCGCAAACTTGCCATGGGTGCGAATTATATTCAACTGAAAAACCGCAAATAAAAGTTTTCGTCCAATTCCAATACAGATAACTAGTTTAGGTTCTCGCGCTTAGACCATGCTCTGGTTGAGCTGTATCCATTCAAGGGCTCTGGCGTCAAAGTCCCCTCCAACTAGATATCCCCCTTCCGTGATTCAAACCTCGCCTCCAAGGCGTCAGGGCTATTTTGAAAAGCGAACATAGATTCATTTGGTGTCAAGAAAACTCTGTAAAAGATCAGTTCCTTGTAGCGAACTCAGATGGAACAATCTCCTCAGCCATGGCCATGTCCTCCCGAGCCAAATATATCTCTCAACAAGGTAACAGCAGTGCCAGAAATACCGGTATATCAGGATGGTGAACCCTCTATCTCGGTATTGCCCACTGAGGAGCAACAAGTCAGCTCTTCTTTCTTACATCATCTACCCCATTAGGTCATGCGCAGGTGCACTCCTAAACATGTTCATTTGCAGGGAGTGGATTCCGGTGCTTGACTATTTTTGGCGGGGAATGTTTCTGCTTCAAAGCCACGCCATGTCTTCCTTCTATATACCACGATCCTTCCATAAAATACAGCATTTTTTGATCGCCCCACGTTTACCACATTTGTAACTCGGTTTATCACGGCATGCTCTGTCCTACTTTTCGCAAGCCCCTGCTATGTGTCCGATGGCCCAGCACTTTAAGCAATGATCCACCCCATGTTCGTTTTCCCGGAATGGACAAGTTGGTTCGCTGTCTTCGCAGGAACGGTGACAATGGCCAATTTTTGTTCAATGGAGTTGACAGATGTAACTCCCTTCTTGAGGTTGCCCACTTCTGGATAATCTCCTTTTTGTCACTTCCTCCACCTTTTCTTTGCGTCGAAGTCCCCTATTTCGGGAGTAAACATAGGTTCTAGACTTCAAACCATTGCTTTCCTGCATAAAATGCCCTGGACTGTCTCGCAGACCCAAATTCGACAAGTATTCTGACGATCGAATTGACGGCGTCTGCTGGTGTGGCCTTGTTGAGGATTTCTCGGCTTGATGGGAAGGGCTTTTGACGGTAATGTGTCCCTTGTCTTTACTTTGGCCGGTCTGGTTGTCGTAGTTGACTTCGTCCTTGCGACGGTTTAGTCAGTTTTACCACTTCGCGGAATTCCGCCTGCCGCGTTATAGGTATCAATTGTCTGCCCTCTCACGGGTCGAGGACAGCGCATTTTACGCTGTCAGCAATTTACTCCTTCTACAATTTCTCTTCGGCGGTCCTCCAGGGATTTCACCGGTGTGGAGGCATTTGTACCTTATTGACGAGTTCCCCAACATTTTTTCACTACAAGAGATGTCTCAACTGAGAACTTGCCACCTTTTCTTGTGGTCGTTTTACTGATTTCAAGCTCGAGGGCGTTTCACTTTTCTCGCGAGAAAGTGTATTCGACTTACATGAGTACTACGTCGACTGCGACAATTGAAGCTATCCTAAATTTACCCCCCATTCACTTGGAGGTGAAACGGAAAGCGGTCAATGGCGCATATGCATGCGTCTATCTGGAAATTCCTTGAAAAGCATCCGGTAGCTCTGATGCCGACCGATCATATGGTTTCCAGATTCGGCTTTGAAAAAGCATACACTGTCGTAATCACCGAAAGAGAAGAATGGTCGACAAATGGCCATGAGTCCTTTCAGATTACAGACTTAATAATCTTCACCGACGGGTCAGTCATGGAGGGTGGATCGGGCGCAGGGTTGTTCTCGGGGAATCCGATTATAGAACTGACCCGACCTCTCGGAAGATATATGCCATTTCATTGGTAGCAGAAGAATGTCTGCGACAGAAATGGAGGGGTCGCACCATTCGAATCTGTTCCGAACTTCGGGCGGCATTATCAGCACTAAATGGCAACGACATATCAAGCCAGTTGGTGTGGAGTTGTCATCAGGTGCTGCTAAAACCTGCCCGACTGAACAAAACATTTCTGATGTGGGTGCCGGGGTACTATAACATCGCTGGTAATGAGGAGGCTGACAGACTGGTTCGCGAGGGTCTGGATCCGCAATGGTGGGGCCAGAACCAGCTCTTGAAATCCGACCATCTACTGTCAAGTCTACTCTGAAGGGTGAAATTGCAAGGATCCACGGAGCCGAGTGGAGAAATTTGGACTCTTGCCGGCAGGCGAAAATCCTTGTGAAAGAGCCTAGGGCCACTAGAGCGGCATTTTTGTTGTCCCTTAAGAAGTGGGGCATGAAAACCCTAGTAGGGCTTTTAACGGGACACTGCTCCTTAAACGATCATATGGAAAAAAATGGGGTGGTGGTTTTGGCTATGTGCAGTCAATGTGAGGAGGAGAAGGAGACAGTCCTGCAATTTTTATGCAGCTGCCCGGCCTCCTCAAACCTTAGACGAAGACACCGTGGTAAGGTTTTCTTCAATGAGGAATCTGGACACTCCCTGCCTCTGGAGAATGTTGTCAGATTCGCTAGAGCCTGCGAACGCCCTAGGCGGGAAGCCATTGAATAGGTGATTTACAGGGATAGTACAATGGGCCTAACAATAGCCTGAGTGCTCGGAGCTGCGGCTCCCCCCAGTAAACTAAACTAAACTACATGATCCTCATTATTGTCTATTCAAGCGGCGGGAGAATGCTATGCTGTAGGAAGAGAAGCTAAGGAGGACAGTTAGATGTTCGTTTCCGCCGGCTTTGAGGCAGGAAAAGGAAGGACAAGCATCCTCCAAGTGCCGTGCAACAAGGGAACTCTACGCTGCCAGTTTCTTCCATTTATTCGAACCGTCAATTGTTCGATTGGATATTGAGATTTCGTCGCAGTCCCCTGGTACCAAATTCCCATTCATGCATTGCGATTTATAGTAAAATTAATTCCCATTAGAAAATTTCAAACCAAACTACTAAAACTAAAGGCTCTCAGCATGAACCCCTCTCAGATCCTTGCAATTTCTCACGGATGTTCCCAACTCAACAGCGCTCATAATAAACCTCCTCAAGTCCACCGTTTGCCTTATTCACCATCTTTTCATTCTGCAATCTTCTCCACATCACAGATCAAAGTAGACAACTGAAACTTTGTCTGTCCCCAACACTTTTTTCCATAATGCGAAGGATGCAGACAGGCACGAAGACAAATGTTTGTGAAGTTAAAGAACTCAACACTAACAACAGTTTTTCTAAGACGCCGCCCCCCGGGCTTGCCTGCTAGTCATTCTCAAAATGCACTACTGACTTGAAAGAATTTCACGATGACTCCCCCCAATTGAAATAGTTAGTTTCCTCCTGACTTTGTATTTTTCATAAAGTTTCCGGTTGGTCCTTGCGGATGAAAATGCCACTTTCTTCGAGCGACATGCACAGTAAGAATCGGAATGAAAATGAGAAAAACGACCGTTCGACGAGTCCTTTTTTCTTGATCGCCCACTAGCAGAGAAAAAATGCAATTGTGAAAAAAGTTAAGATAAGTTGAGTCTCGAGGAAGAAGTTCTCATTTCGATTTGTTCCACTTTAGTAGTCACTAATATTGCTTCGAGTCCTTGCACAAGGGGACGTTCGGACGGTGATGTAAGGATACGTAGGTGGCTAGACCAGTTTTTCATTTTGCGCTCATTTCCTTGCATTTTTGATGACCTTTATTGTTAGCCCGAAAGTTGGAATAAACTAAATGCAATGAAATGCAAATCAAAGGATGGCAGGGACCTTTTTTTGCATGCTTAGGAGAATCGGAAATTTGTGTAGTCGTTTTCAGCCCTCTCCAAGTCTTTTTTGCTTTACTAGCGTCCTGAGAGACAGTCTGCATTCAAGTTAGTTAGAGATGCTAAATGGCACTCGGGGTGGGCTCAAGTTGAAATCCGATTTACTTGCGTTACCAGACCAAGGAGTTCACTGTTGGTACCCAGGTTCACTTTTGGTATCAACGGAAGAACTAGCTTCGGCCCCCACAAATTCCTTGAAATAGATTCCTCCAAATTCATTCAGAACATGGAAAAGTCGTCACATACCCCCACCACTCCCGCTAACTAACTGATTAACAAAACATAGATGAATCCATTTCGTCCTTAGCATGAAATAGAAATAGGTATGCCACACATAAGCATACCCTCATCTAAATCACTCTCAATCCTCAATCAATTTTCATTCATTTTGCATAGTAAAATCTGACAAGGACATTTTTTCCGACCGATTCGAATGCTTTTCCATGTTATTGCCTTCTTCCAATTAAAAATTAAGAATGGCTTCACCCTATCCCATTCCCGGCCGGGCGGGGTCATGTGATTGAAATTCATGGCATGGATTCCATAAGAGCCTGTCAGAGAATTTTGCGAATTTCGTTTACAGTTGATTTTATGTTGCAAAAATGGATTCGGTAAGGATTTGAGTACGAGCGAAATGTACCACGAGGTGGCAGGAGATGAAGATGCATGTCGTCCTGAAAGGAAACTTGAAGAGGGAGAAGCCGGCAACCGACATCTGAAATCCTTAGTCAATGTATGAGGACGAGACGATAAAACCTTTTTTTGACAATCAAATCATGAGAGTGTGACTGTAATTTGTGGGGTTTTAAATGGTAGCTTTATGATCGATTCCTTTTTTTGTTATCTGTTCAACTGTTTTATGAATTCTGCAGTTGTTTTTGGTTCAACATTAAAATGAACTTTGGAATGAAAGAGCGATAAAAAATTTTATTGGCAGTTGAAATATAACCATAATAAGGGATAAGACAGGACTTCTGTAAAGTCAATATGAGATGAAGAATTAAGACATCGATTCATCATCCATTCCATTTCTTCTTCAAGGAACCAACATATATTTCTTCAAACACTTTGGTTTTTTGTTAAAGCTGGAAAGCATCGAAAGTGACAGTATAGGGCCTTAACTCATCGAAGATTGCCAATTTGGACAGAGGGGAAACCTGTGGCTAAGATATAATCAAACTCCAACCCAAAGTGTGACAACTCCCAAGGATGAACTCTGGCTACCAGACAAAGAAAGGTTGTGCCCCCCCTCATCT
The DNA here is from genome assembly GCF_905115235.1 of Hermetia illucens. NCBI lineage: Eukaryota > Metazoa > Arthropoda > Insecta > Diptera > Stratiomyidae > Hermetia > Hermetia illucens. Next base: position 172,119,605 of record NC_051851.1, read on the forward strand.
CACCCAATTCAATTGGGACCCAGTCCTTAATGGACGAACAAAAGCAGGTAGGCGTACCTGGAGAGACCAAAGTCTTACCCACGGATGAACATTTGGCTCCAAGGAAAGCTACCCCTGGGCAAACTGTCTCCCAGAAAAGCACTGCCTTTGATTAAACTGCTTTGGGCAAAACAATGCGCTTGGACAAACCACAACCCCCGGGTTGTACCAAAGTCAAAGGCAGCCGAAAGGAAACCGAAGCATAAGCAATCCTCTGACAACTCATCAATCCAAATGGCAGTAAAAAACCTTAGGCGGCAACGGGTAAGCCTTCATTTGGAGTGAACACTACCAAAACTGACGGTTGGATCTTATATGACGACACCAATCTGTCAGGTTTCGATAGTGAGCATAAGTTGTTCGTTCGCAAGCTCACGAAGAAACTCTGCTTAGCTGAAGCGATTACAGCACCGTGAGGCACCAAGTTTTGAGTTGGTAAATATACGAGGACGGTTCAATTTGTACCCGTGTTTCATGACAGAAGGTGTTCCTGAGGAAAGTTGCTGTAATTATCATATGCTGCCATCTACCAAACGACGGCAAAACAAATTTTCAGACTGATTGATAGGTTAGTTTGGATTTGGCAGCGATTCGAGTTAGACGTGTTTCGTGATTTTCACTAAGATGGGAAAAGATCGTTCAGTAATTCGCCCTTTGTTTTTGGGTAGGACAAAATGCGAGGAGAACAAAGTTGGACACTGTTTATGGGGATACTTCGCCATTTATGACCACAGCTAGATATTGGTTCAACGAATTTAAACTTGGGTGAACATGCGTTTTTGATGGGGAGTGACCAGAACGCCCAGCAGATATGGTTACTGAGAAAATCATTTAAAAAAGTCCATGACATGATTCTCGCTGATCGGCAAACGAAAGTGCGCGAAGTAGCAGAGGCCGTAAGTGTGTCGACCGGAACGGCAATCAATATTTTACGTGATATGTTGTCGATGAAAAAATTATCGGTCCGATGGGTTAAAAAATGGCAAGAACGTTGGGAGGAAATGTATTTTCCTAAAAAGGGACTATGTTGAAAAATGAAAAAGAATCGAAAAATGGTTTCCTTATTTCTAACCCGGGTACTTATTGAACCACCCTCGTATACTGTAAAATATTCCGACTAAACTTCGATGATGGAACTACGATCGATTAACTCATTGGGACACTGAGCTGCCATCGGTCAACAAGTATTTTCTCTGGCTCCACGTTAAGCGCTGGTCCCTGAAACAACCTTGTGTCTAGAATAATCTAAACACCACCACATAGATGCTGCTAGGTAGCAAACTAACAAAAATATCTGATAGCCCGGAAACATTCCTTCCTATCGACGGGAATAAACGAGCTATAGGCTCTACCACGCGGTTATAACCGTCACATTGCAAGTATCGACCCCTTAAGCTAGTGAAGGAGTAGTTTCCACTCAAAGCATAGATCATCATCAACAACTGGTATCCGGTCTACACCTGCTTTAGTAAGGAACTTCAGACACCCCGGTTTTGTGCGGGGGTCCACCAATTCGATATCCCTAAAAGCTGTCTGCCGTCCTGGCCTACGCCATCGTTCCCATCAGGCAGGGTTCCCCATAATGTCAATATAGTCAGCGTAGGCCAGTAGTTGGGTGAACTTGAACCCGATGGTGGCTCTTGCATTGACACCTGCTTGGCAAATCACTTTCTCCAGGGCCAGGTTAAAGAGGATGTACGGTAGAGCATCCTCTTGTCTTAGACCGTTGTTAATGTTGAATGGTCTCGTGAGTGATCCTGTTTTTTTTATCTGGCCTCGCACATTGGTCAGGGTCAGTCTTATGAATTTCGTTGGAATACCGAGTTTTACCCTGGCTATGCTGTCCCCAGGCTCCTTCTGTGGTTCGTCACTTCGGTTTTCCGGGTGGGGTTGTCCATCCTACTCAAGTTGGTACAATTTGTCCCATTTTTAGGCACGGAGACTCGTTATCATCCTTCTCCGTTTGCAGTTTTTCATGAAGAAAGAACTCCCAGCGATCATCATGTGGAGGTTTAGTGGAAGAGCTGTTGGTGTTGGTTCAACAAGCGTTTGCAAGGTTTTATGCTCCATAAACTCCTCTACCAAGAAGATCGCTGGTAGACAAAAACAGCTACAGCACCGACACATATTCAAGAGGAGCAACAGCAGGAGGTACTCCAGGATCAGGAAAGCACCCATTCAGAAGAAATTCGTCAACTTTGAGATTTCCGACAATGCCAAACATCAAAAAAGATAAAAAGGAGGGAAGGTCAGTATTAATCCGGTTCGGACTCATGGAGAACAGAGCCCTGAAGCAGACGAATTACCCTTCACACAGCTTGATGCAAAAGTAATTGAGCTGTCTGAGTTCATCAAAGACAAGCATAACGTGCACCAAGCCATAAAAAATGTGGTGAGAACTATTAGAGTACTCTACAATAAATCAGAGCAGGAGGTACGAAATTCCAAGGGTAAGTCGAAAGCTGCTGCTCCAACGGTGTCACAGGCAACCCACCACACACCTAAACGTATTGTAATCAACCTGCCACCAAACAAGAGTGTGCAGGAAAAATATGGATCCTCTGGGAAATCAGCAGACGCCCAAGAGGAAAAAGGTCATACAAATAGTTCCAAAAAACGGAACTAAAAGTACCGAAGAAGCAGACTCCCCCTGAAGACAGTGGATGGGCCAAGTTAGTTAATAAAAAGGTGAAGAAGAAGGCAAAAGTACGAATTCGTCCAGAAACAATTATGATCTCCACCAATGGAAGTTTATCCTACGCGGAGATACTGAAAAAGATCGAAGCTGACCCGGACCTAAAAGATCTAGACGTAAATGTCAGCACGACTCGAAGGACCCGGAAGGGCGACCTCATGTTTAAGCTGAAAAAAAAACCAGCTTGGGAAAAACTGATGGCTTCCGAACCCACGTTAAGGACTCACTTGGGTAGAATGTCACAGCACGGACCCAAAAATATGAGGTCTACATACAGTGCAAGGATCTCGATGAAGTGACATCCAAAGGAGAAATTTGCTTTGCCTTGATAGAGTAGTTCAAGTTGGAGGAACTTACGGAGGAGTCCATTGTAAGTTTGCGGAAAGCCTATGTCAATACTAGTGGATGCCATGCAGACGGCAGCCGGGAAGGTTCGAATCGGATATGTTGTTTGCCGTCTGAGCGAGCATATTTCACCAAAGAGGTGCTTCAAGTGCCTCCGGAATTTCGAATCTCCGGAATTTAGGAAGCCGCTGACTTAAATGAAAAAATGAGATTTATCCAAATAAACCTCAATCATTGCCCACCAAGTCTGACACTGTTCGTATTCCAGGAAATATTAGACAGTTTTGTTCTCGACGCAAGGGGTCGTAGTCCAAGAGTGATTGCTGATGATGCTTGGGCTCTTGAGTGGGATAGCAGAGAGACAAATGCAAGGGGGCGTAGTCTTTGCGTTTGGCATTGCACAGTTGGAAATAATTCTGGCCAATGAAAGTTATGTAAACAGCTTTCAGAGAGGGGGGTCTGCCTCAATTGTAGTCCTAACTTTTGTCAGCCATGCATTGGCACATGGTATGTCCTGGCGCATCAGCAAGGACTACACCCACGGCGATCACAGGCAATCTCCTTTGGGCTATGGATGGAGTCACCGGGCAGAAGACCATCATGCCCGAAACCGAAAAAGATGTCAAGCTGATTTGCTAAAGCTCTGAATAAGCAGAAATTCATAGAGGTGTGGCTCGATCAAACTAACAAAGCAAGAGCCTGTACGGAAAGAGGTGGCCATGTGGCCAAATGCATGCGAAGAAGGAACTCATTCCCCAAGAGAAAACCAAACCACTGATGGAATACTAAACTGGCCAGCCTTCGATCAGCCCCTCACCAAGCAAGAAGAGCGGCTCAGAGGACGGTAGGCAGAATGGACCAAGGGCAAAAGAGCGCGCCTATAACGAAGCCTACAAAACCCTCAAGCTCGCCATCCAACGGAGCAAGAGGGAATGCTTCAAGGAGCTCTGTTCGGAAGTGGACGTAAACCAGTGGGGGAGCGCCTGTAGAATCCTGATCGGGCGATGCAGAGGCCGATCGTCTCCGCAGATCATGTGCCCTTCACTCTTTTTAAAAATTATTCCCCAGGAAGGGGTGGGCACAGACAGCCTCCAGCATCCTCTGAATGTGACGGCAACACCGCCAGTCACAAGCGACGAACTGCTGGAGATCTTTGCTAGAATAGGACGTAACACAGCTTCGGGTCTGCCGAATAAGGCCCTTAAGCTTGCCGTGAAATCCAGACCGGGCATGTTCGCAGAGTTGTTCAAAGCGTGCATGTTCGAGTGGATATTTCCTGCATCATTGAAGTGTTAGAAGTTAGTGCTAGTGCGTAAGGCTGGAGACTGGCCAACCTCTAGGTTAGTCAACGTCCTACAGACATATTTGTCTTTTGGACACCGTGGGAAAAATGCAAGAGCGAGTGATCTATAATGGAATACTCCCGGTTGTTGAGAGCCAGGGAGGCCTCTCAGACCGGCGATATGGGTTCCGTAAGGCCATATCAACCATTGATGCCATCAAAATGGTCATTGGGTTGGCCGAAAATGCAATCCACGGAATGGGAAAGAGGCAGTACTAGCAAATATTGCGGAGTAGTGATCCTGGATATAAGAAATGCATTCAATTCGGCCAATTGGAACCTAATACGAGAATCTCTGGCGAAGATTGGTATTCCTGCTTATCTTGCAACTATTTACAAGAACGGAGGCTTCGGTATGACACTGATGAGGGTCCCCAAGAGTACGTTGTCTCTGCGGGTGTCCCAAAGGGCTCCATACTGGGCTGACTGCTGTGGAACACCATGTACAACGATGTACTTAATCTCCCCTTGCGGAGGAAACCACCGTGGTGGGTTACGCCGACGATATAGCGCTGGTTGTAATCGCAAAGCATCTCGAAGATTCTGAGTTATATTCATTCGAAGCGATCAGTGCTGTTAAAGGTTGAGAGTTCTGATCTGACACCTGCGGAGGAAAAAACGGAAGCGGTCCTCATCACCAAGCGCCGTAAAAGAAATTATGCCCATATTCAAATTGGGAATCGTATTGTCACTTCTTAGCCTGCCATCAAATATTTGGGAGTGATGATAGACGGGAAGCTTAGATATAAGCAACACGTGGAGTATGCTTATAACAAAGCAAGTGTGGCACTGGCAAGGATGATGCCGAACTTGGGAGGACTACGACATGCTGCCAGGTTGCTTATAGTTAGGGTAGTGAATTCGATTCTGCTCTATGCAACTCTAGTTTAGAGAAAGGCATTATAGGTCATATTTAACGCTAACAAACTGAGTTCAGTCTTCAGAAGAGCAGCCCTAAGGGTTGTGCTCGGCATTCAGAACTGTCTCAGATGATGCAGCATTCGTCATCTCCAGAACGATGCCAATTGACATCTTGGCAGGTGAGATGACGAATAGATACAATTTGAACTCTATCTCTCCTTTATCATAGACGAAGAAGGCCGAAAGTGAGAGATCTCTAAATAGGTAGCAAGAACGTTGGGGACGCTCGGGAAAGAGTCGGTGAACACGCAAGCTCATCCCTGCCATCAAGGATCAGTTTCCAACGGAGCATTGCCAGTACTTATTCAGGTTTAAACTAGATACCTCACCCGATTGCCCAAACTGCAATGGAGTCCCAGGGGACCGAAAACACGTATTCTTCCACTGTCCGAGATTTGTGGAAGGAACAAAGAACTAAGAGGAAACTCTAGGAGAGGTGCTCGTACCAGAAAATCTGTTGCGAAAAATACTAGATGCGATCAACTCCATGGGGGCATCTATCTAGAGCAAACAAAGGTGACTAGAAAAGCGCGGTAACGTACGGCGCGTAGAGACGAAAGGTGACCAACCTAGATTGAGCTGACTCCACCTCGTGATGTAATGATCTGTGGTTCCACAGAGCTTGGGGGAGTCGGGGGTGGTTTTAGTGGGTAAGAATCCGAATCCCACGCGCTGGCGTGTCGAAACCAGTATCTTTTGAAAATTTCCACCTCCTCAAAAAAAAAAAGACAGACAGACTGGCAGACAATAAACCGATTTTAATAAGATTTTGTTTTACACAAAACCTTAAAAATGTCCTTCCATGTTGCCTACGAACTTTTCAGCCCAACAAATGAAGACTGTTAGTGCATGGTCTGCTGGATAAGCATCGGTAGCATCTAGTGATCCTTTCATTAGGAAAACTCAAAGGATATGCCGACTTTTCTGATCTGGGAGACAATTGTCAATCATGTTTGTTGGAATTATGGCGAGCGATGAAACCAACATGATAATTGTTCAGTACAGCCATCCATTTTTCTTTGGGTGTCAGGGGCTCCAATGTCCCCTCACATGTGAACCTTCGCTAATATAACGGCATACAAGTGTCTATCGAAAAGCACTTCGATGGGGCTGCACTTACATAAGAGCGTATATCTTCTCCTTCATGATTGACACTAGTCAACTCCAACTGGTCACCTAATCACCCTTGGTCACTGTGTCTATTATATAACTGCTCAACTACCCCTGGACAACGCAGTTTCACCTTAGACTTAGGAGTATCTAGGATCGAGTTGACAAATGGTGTCTCTTGCTTCAGAATAGAGAGACAGTTGCCTGCATTTTCGGAGCCTCTGTTGACTATTGAGGGAAATAAAATATTGCACCCTGCTAAAAAGATGCTTCGCCCCACGGAATCAGAATGTATCTTATCTGTGACATTCTTAAACAGATACTCCCCAACCGTTTTTGTTTGTCAAAAATTTACATTAATTAAAATTACGGGTTGGGTTGTCTTACTTTCCTCTGAATACAACAACTTCGTATTCATTTTAAAACCTTCCAACCACAATAAACGAAACACATCAAGACATTTCACATACTGTTAGCGAGAAAAAGCCAACCGACCGCATTCTTTAACTTTTCTCAAAACATTCAGATTTAATTAAAGTCAAACTCAAACAATCGTCATAGACCAGAACATAACGAAGCAACTTCTGCAATAGTTACAAGTCTTCCATTCTCACTTCGGAGGCCACAGCTTCCTACATATGCTCGGGCCCATCCCCAAAATATGAATACGTACAGAAAGATATTTTCTCCATTCTCACAGTTATCCTTACACTTAAGGACATATTCGGGAAAAGGAGACATCGCCTCCTTCCAGCATATGGAGTGTGATCAGAAACTAGAGGAACAGAGAATGGAACGAAAAGTTTTTCCAATTTGTGATGTGATGACTTTTTTACGACTTGAGTCATTAAAGTTCGACTGAAACGTGTCCAACGCCTGAACTTAGTTTCACTCAATTCTCTAGTTTATGGGATATTGCATTTTGGCAACACTTGGGAATTTTACGATGAGATAAAAATAGAAAATTATAGAATTGATTTGGCGTGGAATGTAATGTCTATGGGACAGGACAGGACTGTAGTTCCAGGACCAATAAAAATTTTAGGAGCCTGATTTACTATGAATACATTTTAGGTCCCAATTCAGAAAGAAGCCAGTGAAAAGCCAGTGATTCCAGCGCAGAGCAGACAACTGTTCACACTCCTACACATTCCAGACGGTCTCAGGGAGTCTCATTACAAGCTTCCTTCCTCAATGGAGTTAATTACCAACCATAATTGCAACTGCCAACGCTAGACGAAAATTGAAGAACCGCAAGTTGATAATATCCTTTCATTAAAGAGTCTGCCACTTCCTTCGGCTGAAAGCCTTTAATTTCCATACTATGAATTCTCATAAGGGATGTCTATATATCACAGAAGTCCTCAATAATTAATAACTTAGAAGAACTTTCTCTGCAGAACATCCGTCGGCACCCAGATCGTCTGTCGTCCTGAGCTGACCACTTCGTTATGTTATATAATTGTCCTATCTTCAATGGACACCACGAGGAGACATCATTCTCACAAGTTTGGGTATCCTTTGTGGTTTGACTGCAACTTTGAATGAATGATATGAACTCAAAGGAGTATCGAAAAGGGTCAAGATGTACTAATATAGTCCATTTTGCAACTTTGGTCATTTTGACGACCCGGGGGTCGCTGAAACGTTCAATTTTCTTAGATTTCAGCCGAGAATGAGGAGGACAGGGTACACCTGCTTCTCAGAACTCATTTCCCGGGGTCCTACCCCTCGGTGGCAGGCGACAACAATCTGCCTGACACCCCAACAACAAATAAAAGGGGAAGGAAGGAGAGCTGGAAACTAGCAAAAGAGGTATGCTCAGAAGCTAGGCTAAGATGGGCAGTGGGAACTTTTAAACCATTGAAATCTCCCGGAGTAGACGGTATTTCCCAGCACTTATCCAGAGAGGACTAGGAATTATCTTAGAGTCTCTTCTGAGGGTGATAAGTGGGAGCGTAGCACTGGGTTACATACCAAGGGCATGGAGACGGGCAAAAGTGATCTTTATTCCGAAAGCGGGTAAAAAGGGTCCTTTTCACCCTAAATCTTTCAGACCAATCTGCCTAATATCGTTCGTACTCAAAACGGTGGAGAAGGTCATAGACAACTATATTAGAACTAACGTTCTAAAGCGTAATCCCCTACATCACTGTCAACACGCTTACCGGGCAGGACGGTCAACTGAAACTGCTCTGTATCAGCTGACAGAGGTACTACAGGAAGCCATAGAAACAAAAGAAATTGCACTGTGCGCGTTTTTGGATATCGAAGGAGCATTCGACAACACATCGCACACAGAGATACAGGATACCCTGAGCCGGAAAGGAGTGGGAAACACCCTGGCACTCTGGATGGACAAAATGCTAGAAAGCTGACAAATAGAGGTACAAACAGGTACAAATTCTGTTATCATGAACACCACTCAAGGCTGTCCACAGGGTGGAGTACTATCGCCGCTGATGTGGAGTATGGTAGTGGATGAACTCCTGGACGTGTTAACAAATACTGGAATACAAGTCCAGGGCTACGCGGACGACATTGTTTTAATCAGTAGGGGCAAATATGAAGATACCCTATGTGAACCAAACTGGATTAAGAGTTACTAGTGCCTGGTGCAGGAAGGTGGGACTGCGGATCAACCCAACCTAAACCACCATAGTACCATTCACTAGGAGGCGTAAGCTGGATCACCTGAAAGCCATAACATTACATGATATGGAGGTGAAACGAGAAACAGAGGTCAAATATTTGGGAATCACGCTAGACCAAAAATTACTCTGGAAGACACATGTCGGAAACACTTGTCGAAAAGCCACGAGGGCTCTGATGACTTGCAGATCCATAGCAGAAAAAAAATGGGGTTGCAGCCCGAAGATACTACTTTGGATATATACTGCAATAGTAAGACCAATGATTACCTATGGAGCGGTAATCTGGGCAGAAAGAACCCAACTCAGCACACAAGCCAGGGAATTACATAAGCTCCAAAGGCTGGCTTGCGTGTGTATCAATG